>NC_053487.1:4137975-4437975 GCF_015227805.2 Hirundo rustica
TTTGCTGGAGGCAGAATTAATCCAAACAGTTTTTCCCAGCATACCTCTCATGTGTACCACTGGAACCTTATTTCCATCTGTTGTTCTCAGGGGCTCAGATTGGGCTGGACCTGCTCAGTTGGTGGAACCTCAAGTGTTCAGTAACCATGTGGCCTTTGCTAAATTAATCTCCGAGTTCTTGAAAGTGCCCCCACCCATTGCCTTCAAGGTGGCTTTAAGCAGGCCATTGCACTGTTCAGCTTTCCCGGCTGCTGGCGCATGATAAGGAATATGGTACACCCACTCAATGCTATGTTCTCTAGCTCAGGTGTTTATAAGGCTATTCTTGAAATGAGTTCCATTGTCAGACTCAATCCTCTCAGGGGTGTCATGTCTCCACAGGATTTGCTTTTCAAGGCCCAGGATGGTGTTCCGGGCAGTAACGTGAGGCACAGGGTAGGTCTCCAACCATCCAGTGGTGGCTTCCACCATGGTCAGCACATAGCGCTTGCCTTGGCGGGTTTGGGGAAGGGTGATGTAGTCAATCTGCCAGGCTTCCCCATACTTATACTTGGACCTTCGCCCGCCATACCATAGGGGCTTCACCTGCTTGGCCCGCTTGATTGCAGCACACGTCTCACAGTCATGGATAACCTGAGAAATACTGTCCATGGTTAGATCCACCCCTCGGTCTCGGGCCCACTTATAGGTGGCATCTCTCCCCTGATGACCTGAGGCATCATGGGCCCATCGAGCTAGGAACAACTCTCCCTTGTGTTGCTAATCTAAGCCTATCTTTGACACCTCTATCTTTGCAGCCTGATCTACCTGCTTGTTGTTTCAGTGCTCCTCATTAGCCCAACTCTTGGGGACATGGGCATCTACATGGCGGACTTTCACAGGTAGCTTCTCTGTTGGGGAGGATGAAGCCAGAAAGCCCTATAAATATGATTGCTTAGATTCTGAGAATGTGAAACCTGTAAGTGAGATAGAATTGAAAGTAAGTTTTGATGTTTGAGATGTCCTAGCTACTGGATGTCTGGGAAAACAGTTATGTGACCAGCTAAAGGTTACCTGCAGCCAGACCCAAAGGTCAAATGGAATGTTCTGTCTCAACCCCCAATCTATGGTTCATCGCACACATGTAACCCTCCCCTGAAGTATCAAGTATCTGTAACCCCATTGGCGCAAGTCCTGTTCCAGCCCACCTTGAGACCCCTTATCAGGGGGCTTCAAGGGTGGGCCGGTCTCTTGGCCCTCTTTCTCTTTGCCCTCTCCCCTTGCCTCTCTGCTCTTGTAATTTCCTCTCCCTATCTCTCCCTTCCTCCACCTTCCTAGGCCTTGCCACGAGCTGCAGTCTGGCAGCTCAGAGCAAGGCCTCATATCCCTTACAATAAACCTCATCTTCTAAAACCCAACTTCAGAGATCTCTCGTCTACATTCATACACACCGTCCTGGAGTCCACAGCAGCAGCAGTAAAACAATTTCTACACTTCTCTACCCGACTGGCAATGTCCTTCCACTCATCTGCAGCCCAGATTGGCTTTCCCCTACACTGCCAGTTGGCCTTTTTCCACCTTTCCAGCCAACCCCACAGCATTGGCTACCATCCACGAATCAGTGTAGAGGTAGAGCTTTGGCCACTTCTCTCTTTCAGCAATGTCCAGGGCCAGTTGAATAGCTTTGAATTCAGCAATATGACTCGATCCACCTTCTCCTTCAGTGGCTTGTGCAACCTGTCGTGTGGGGCTCCATACTGCTGCTTTCCACTTCCGGTTCATCCCTACGATGTGGCAGGAACTGTCAGTGAAAAGAGCATAGCATGTTTCTTCGACTGGCAGTTGGTTGTACCATGGAGCTTCTTCAGCACGTGTCACTTGCTCCTGTTCCTCTTTGTCTGAGAGACCAAAGTTTTCACCTTTCGCCCAGTTTGTACTTATCTCCAAAATCCCAGGGCGATTCAGGTTTCCAATACGGGCGCGCTGTGTAATGAGGGCAATCCATTTGCTCCATGTGGCGTCAGTGGTGTAATGGGTAGAGGGAACCTTTCCTTTAAACATCCACCCCAGCACAGGTAGTCGAGGTGCCAGGAGGAGTTGTGCTTCTGTGCCAATCACCTCTGAGGCTGCTTGAACTCCTTCATAGGCAGCCAAGATTTCCTTCTCTGTGGGAGTGTAGTTGGCTTCGGACCCTCTGTAGCTTCGGCTCCAGAATCCCAGTGGTCGGCCCCAAGTCTCCCCAGGCACCTTCTGCCAAAGGCTCCAGGACAGGCCATTGCTCCTGGCTGCTGAGTAGAGCACATTCTTCCCCTCTGGTCCCATCCTGACTAGGCCAAGGGCTACTGCATGAGTGATCTCCTGCTTGATCTGGGCAAAGGCTTGTTGCTGTTCAGGGCCCCAGTGGAAATCATTCTTCTTGCGGGTGAGCAGGTAGAGAGGGCTCACAATCTGGCTGTACTCAGGAATGTGCATTCTCCAGAAACCTATGGCACCTAGGAAAGCTTGTGTTTCCTTCTTGCTGGTCGGTGGGGACATTGCGGTGATCTTATTGATGACCTCAGTGGGAATCTGATGCCGTCCATCTTACCACTTTACTCCCAGGAACTGGATCTTTCGGGCAGGTCCCTTGACCCTGCTCTGCTTGATGGCAAAACTGGCTTCCAGGAGAATGTGGATGATCTTCTCTCCTTTCTCAAACACTTCCATTGCCGTGTTCCCCTACACAATGATGTCATTGATTTACTGTAGATGTTCCGGAGCCTCACCCTTTTCCAGTGCAACCTGGATCACTCCAAGGCAGATGGTGGGGCTGTGTTTCCACCCCTGGGGCAGTCGGTTCCAGGTGTACTGCACTCCTCTCCATGTGAAGGTGAACTGAGGCCTGCATTCTGCTGCCAGAGGAATGGTGAAAAATGAGTTAGCAATGTCAATTGTGGCATACCACTTTGCTGCCTTGGACTCCAGCTCGTACTGGAGTTCCAGCATGTCCGGCACAGCAGCACTCAATGGTGGAGTCACTTCATTCAAGGCACGGTAGTCCACAGTCAATCTCCATTCTCCGTCAGACTTGCGCACAGGCCAGATGGGGCTGTTGAAGGGTGAGTGGGTTTTGCTGACCACCCCTTGGGTCTCCAGCTCACGGATCATCTTGTGGATGGGAATCACGGCATCTCGATTTGCCCAATACTGTCTGCGATGCACCGTCAAGGTGGCAACTGGAACTCGTTGCTCTTCTACCTTCTGGAGTCTTACTGCAGATGGGTTCTCTGACAGTCTAGGCAAGGTATTTAATTTCTTAATGCCCTCTACCTCCACAGCAGCTATTCCAAAAGCCCACCTGAGTCCCTTAGAGTCTTTGTAATAGCCATTCCGGAGGAAGTCTATGCCCAAAATATGCGGGGCCCCTGGGCCGGTCACAATTGGATGTTTCTGCCACTCCTTCCCAGTCAGGCTCACCTCAGCTTCCAACAGAGTCAATTCCTGTGATCCCCCCATCACCCCGGCAATGGAAATAGGTTCTGTCCCCACATGTTCCGATGGCATCAGGGTACACTGTGCACCAGTATCAACCAAAGCTTCATATTTCCGTGGCTCTGATGTGCCAGGCCATCGGATCCACACAGTCCAAAAGACTCGGTTTTCCCAGGCATCTCCTTGGCTAGAGGCAGGGCCCCTCTAGCACTGGTTATTATTCCCTTCCTGGGCATACATGGTAAAGGTTCGTCCACAGGGATGTGACATATCATCCTCACTTCTATAATACCTGGCAGCCTGGTCATGGGATGCTCAGGCTACCTTCATCTTAGTGGAACCCCCTCGGTTAGTGTTTCTCTCCTTGAGCTCATGCACCTGTGCTGCCAGGGCAGAGGGGGGTTTCCCATCCCACCTTCCCATGTCTTCCCCATGGTCACGCAGAAAGAACCACAGGTCAGCTCGTGGGGTGTACCCTCTCTCTCTAGCTGGGGGACGTTGAGCTCTCACTCTGGGGCCTGTAACTCGCACCAGTGCCACATGGGAACTGTTCCTTCTCATCTCCTCCCTCATCTCCTCCCTCACCTCCCTTATCTCGTCTCTGAGTTCCTTAGCCACGGCAGAGACCTGAGCCTGCATTGGGCCACTGATCATACTCTCATAATTTCTGAGCTTGTTGGCTACAGAACCCACTGTCTCTTGGTTGTTATTGGCATTAAAGGTTGCAATGAATGTGGCGTATTGAGATGGTCCTAGAGTTGCCAGATTTCACAACATTTGCCCTGTGCACCTGACTTTGTCAGGGTCATTATCATGCTGTCCACCCCTCCCAAAGAGTACCTCCAATACTGCCACTCCTCTCAGCTTTTGGATCCCCCCCTCAAGGGTCTTCCAGCGCATTCTATGATGGTGCTCCTGCATTCTGTCTCTGTGGACAAACCTCTCCCGTACACTCATTAAAAGACGCTCCCAAAGGGAAAGGGGCCCTGGCTCCCTTACGAATACCTGATTCACACCTGAGTCCTGGGTCAAGGGTCCCAAATTCCTTGCCTCACCACTATCTAGTTGCACGCCTATACCTATAAGGTCCCAGACCCGAAGTAACCAGGTTGTATAAGCCTCACATCCCCGTCGTGCAAGATCTTTTTTCAGATTACGGAGATTTTCATATGACAGGGACTCAGTGATGATCTCAGCCTCTGGCTCCCCTGCGGGTTGTGAGGGCCCTCCTTTCTTATCCTTGTTGCCTGGGTGCTCTGATTTCATCTTATACTTCTTTGTTTCCACAGGGGCAACTGCTGCTGGCTGTGGCTGCCCCTGTGGTTCAGTTGGAACCTGGACGGTTGTAACGTCTGTGGGTTCCGCTGCTGCAGCATCAGACTCTCCTTTATCGGGGCAGGGGGAGGGTTTCCCACCAGCTGGGGCTAATTAGGCTACTACAGGGGAAATGTACTCCCTCAGCATCTGATCCATCTCACTGAACTCCTTCACCCAATCTGGGTGATTTATTTCTGAGGCAGGCTGTGGGGCAGGGTCAGGCTGTGGGACAGTATCCTTATTCTCTAGGGCAGGTATCAGGGTGGTTATCCAGGTCAATCTCCTCTTATCTCTAAATGCTAAACAGAACAGGCATACCAGCAACACCAGCCACTGTATGATATCATTAACATTCAGAGATTTGAACCCTTCAAAAACTGGTGGGGTAGACCCAAAGAGCTGGGTGAAGGGTTGGGAAAAAAATTCCCCCGGTGTCATTTCCTCACAGTAGGTACCATTGTTAAAGTAACCCCAAAAACCCACAGTTAGTGTATAATAGCCCTGGATCCATGTGTCTGCCTTCCAGAGTAATTTAAAAACCCACAAATTCCTCACCTTGTTAACCCATATAGCAAACTGGATGACCGCCACAGTAGCCTTAGTTATAGGGCCCATGTTTAGGTAAGGGCCCGCAAATGGGAGAAACACAGCCGCCACCACATGCCACCCGAACCAGGGCAAGCCAGACCACATGATATCCAGTAAACAAGAACGTAGGCACTTAAGAACTGTTATTCCTTTTTCTCTCAATGCCCTCGTGCCCCACTACTGGGTGCCAAATTCTGTCTTGGTTTGGAAGACAGCTATCTGCTAGGGAGAGGTGAGGCCTCTCTAGGAATGGGGAATTCCAATCCCTTCCCTCCAAGTTATTATAATTTAGAAGATTAAAGAGGCTTTTCAGTCAGAGCTATGGGGAAAGGAATAACAGTTCTTTATTAGTACATATAACAGGACAAGCAAACAACAACAACTACAGCAATAATAATAATAATAAACAGAACCAAGAACCTCAAGGGGCTTTTTTTCACAAGCCCGGGGTAGTCTGATCTCTTGGGACCCCAAGAGCACCAAGCTGAAACGGTGGGACGCTCCGGGGCTGATGACTGGAAACGGTGGGTTGTCCCCAGCAGGCAGGGGGCTGACCCGGCAGGCAAAATGAGCAGTGTTGAAGAAGCCGCAATGGCTGGATGGGGCTGACCCAGCTCCAGCAGGGCAGGCAAGGAGCTCTGAAATTCCTGGGCGCTCCAGCAGATGATTGATGGTGATAGAATTCCCAGGACTGGACCCCCCGTTAACAGTGGACTCCATGCAGCTAGCAGTCGCCCGACCGTCCTCTCCGATGCCGAGTGCAGGAGGAGGGCACCCTCAGCTCCCGGAGCGACTGAGCCTTTCCCTCCCCCAAACTTAAGTGATCTTCCCCCACCCTCAACACTTCTTTTGTGTGGGTCAAGCACCCTTTAAGCATCAGTATTTAGTCTCTTAGCAACTTATGGGGGGGAAAAATTCTATAGGGAAAGAAAAAAAACCCAAAAAAACAAAAACAAACCTAACCCCCAACAGTTATTCATTTTTAAAAGCTGACATCCCAGCATGCAAGAGTCTAAGACCCATGACCCATAAGCAGCTTGGGAAACTGCTAATGGGAGGGGTCACAAAGGCAGGTTTCCCCAGGCAGCTATTTTTGTGACTGTTAAAACCCACTGTTCTAGGTTGTCAGTGGGATCCATGACTCTAAGAGAGACTCATCTCAAAGATTGTTGAAAGAATATTTTCAAATGGTGAAACTGACTGAAAATCACAGGTTTTGTGCCTTTATGTTGTTTTGTATGAAAGTTAACAGTTTGTAGGGGGAGGGAAGAGTGCTTTTGGAGTTTCATTCTGTTTTGCTTCAGTTTTTTTTCCAACTTTCTTTTTCCATTCTTTTAGTGTATTAATAAAACTATCTGTTTATTTTTAAGCTTGAGCCTGCTTTGCTTTTCTCCTAATCTTTCTCCCACAAAAAGAGAATAAACACTAGAACCACTACACTAAATTTGGCAACCAGAATTTAGCGAACGTGAAACCACTACAGCTACCTAGAACAGTGGTTAGACAGTGTTAAAGGAATAAAGTAAGTATCTATTAAAAAGGCCTTCAAAGGATACACCTTGGTCAGTGCAAGAGCCTGGCCAAGGCTACACCCAAGATGGACAGCAGGTCACACATTTTCACACCTTTATAAGTTTTGGTCCATTTACATGCTGGGGCTAATTGTCCAGTTACACCTTCAGGTTATGAAGTCCCTTCCTCCCTGATTGCTCTCCTCAATTTGCTGTTGTTTATATTTTTTGGGTCTGAAGCTGTAACGGTGTCCTTGGTTCTCGGGCTGGAAAAGGATTGTTTTGTCTAATCAAACTGTGAAAAGAACTTGCTAACACTTTATATGAAGTTCAGAGTTATATACTAATGCAGTACAGAATCTGGAAAATATGAAAGCTAAAACTTAAGGCATCAAGCCAACTGGAGAGCCACCTCCAGTTTTGAGACCTGGAAGAGAAGTGGAAAGATGAGACATTAATACTCCCTGCAGGCAGATGCTATGCTGGGACTGCACTTTCCACACAGGAGCATGGTCTGTGCTGGCTCCAGGTAGCCCTTCCAGCAGCTCCTGGAGGTGCAGGTCACCCCCTCCAGCCCAACCACCTGTGGAGACCATGGTCCAAGAAGACACCACCACAACCCATGAGACACAGTCCTGCCCCTACACCCAGTAAGCTCAAAAGCTGTTCAGAATTTGTCCCACTACCCTGACTGAGCATTTGCTTTCTTCTCTCCACCTAATTCATGACCTTTTGATTTACATTTCCTGATCAGCCCATTTCCATTTTTCCCCACGGGCAGGCTCCCTTCTGCTCAAATAGCACTGTCCTTTGGGCTGCACTGATGTCTGCAGTCCAGAAGCATCACATCCTGCAGGTGAGGACAGGTTCTGAGTTCAGTGAGCGACCATGACTCTTGGTGGCAAAGCAGGTCAAGGTCAGCAGATCTCCAGGACAGCACCCAGTAGGAGGGATACAGCTCTCTGTTTGCAGACTATAAAATGTCAGGTGAGTTCAAGGTTTGGTTCTTTTGGCAATCATTCCCACAGGAAACTCCCCTTCCAGATGCTGGGCGGGGCCTTACACCACTGCACACACACCCCCCTGTAGTGGTGCGAGAGTTGTTTTATTAAGTTATTAAGTTATTTTTGTAAGATTTATAAGTTATTTTTGTAATGGTTCAGTCCACTGTACCCCCCTGTGTTCTGTAATAGTTTCCCCTCTTATGAGTTATTTATATAATAAGACGTTATATGCCAATCATTCCTTCCCTGCACCTGTCCCTGTCAATCCCCCCTCTCTTCTCTTGGTCGCCCTGTCTGTCACTTCGAGACCCTTCCCTGGATTCTGGAAAGATCCAGGAGAGGCGTCGAGTGATAGGCTGGTGCCTGGGGAATCCCCTCCTCCCCTCCTGTGATTTGTTAATGGTTCAGAAGTTGACACCCCTGCTACCACCCCCATGTTCCCTGGTTGGCTGACCCATTGTCACCACCCCTGGATCCTCCCCCGTTTATAAGTGGCTGCAAGGCTTTGATCTATGCTCTCTCTGGGCAGCAGTGGTCTCAGGCAGAGCTCCTTGCCGGACTCCCCTTAATAAACTACCTTCTACCCTGCCTAAAGAGAGTCGACCCTTTTTCCGTCGCCACAGTCGCAACTCCATCAGGTCCACTCGCCTGTGTGGGGAACCAAGAACCCACCGGGAGGAAGTTACTCGCCCTGCCTGTAACCCCGACCAATCCACTCTGTCGCAGTGCAGAACTGAGCTAGCTTGCACGCCTGCCAGGCATGAGGGACACAGCGAAACCCCTCAAAGTCCCAAGCAGCCAAGGCACATGACAAGTAGCCTCCAAAGAGGTCACATGCTCTGCAAGGCTATTTTTGACCAGTAAGACCTGGGAAGGGTTAAGCCAAGCCTAGCTCAAGGACATTTTTCAGGGCATGCTGGTGACAGTGAAGGGCTATTACTGACAGGCTGTCCATTGGGCCACCTTCCCCACAGCTGGAGAAGGGAGAGGAACCAGCACAAAGCATAGAGTGGGCAGGTTTGGGGATCAGTGATGAAGTTTCCATCCTGGGGTGGGGGATCTTTCATGTCACCTCACCCACCCCAGCATGTGGGACCCAAAAGCCCCTTGAAATGCCAATGCCCAGGACATACTGCTAAAAAAAAAAACCAAACCAAAACAAAAGGTGTGTGGGGCCACCAACCATGTTTTCACCCATTTCTGCCCCAGCTTCTTGTGTGTGACCAGTGTTGGTTCCCCAAAACATCAATGGAGTTTGGTTTTATTGGTATTCCCCATCCTGCTACAAGGAAGGGGCTGGTCTTCCCTCCCTCCTTAACTTGAAATTATTTTAGCTGCCTTTGGCCATGGAGATTTCACCAAATCCCCAGTGAGTCTCTGTCTCTAACAGACTGTACGGCCAGGAGGTTCCACCTTTTATCTGGTGATGCCAGCCCAAGCAGGGTCTGATTTCAGTGGTAACTTCAGGGAAAGGCTGGTTTCCCGCTTGAGACAATCTCTTCTCGTTTTACACTACAGCAAATCAAGTGACTTGGATGCATCCCTGACATAATAGGTCAAGAATTAACCCACTGAAAGGAGTTGATCAATAGTTAACTCATGTAAGCATGAGTTAACTTTTAAGAGCCAGCAAATATTAATCACAAGCCTAAGAAGCAGGATGCACCTTAGCCTTGTCAGGATAAGAGAAACAGAATGCACCTTCTCAAGATAAGAGGAACAAAACTTATTGTCAGCAGAAAACGCTGAACCAGCTAATGAAGGACTGCACATGCTTCAGAAAGAAAGGTGAAAAGGGCAGAGTGAAGAAGACTGCTAACCTTCATCAGAATGACCCCTGAGTAAGACTCAGAGCCTTCCTCAGTGTGACCACCAGATTACACTGCACTTGTACATCACGTATGCTAATGATATTAATGACTTCTGAGAGCTAATTTGTATAACCACTCCTATCCCAAGGAATGTAATGAATATGCATGAAATTTAACTGTATATTGTGCTGTGTAAAAGTGCTGTGTGTGCATGTTAGGAGGAGCGATCCCCCACATACCTGGCGCTAAAGAAAGCAAATACCCACCTCACTGAATCAGTCTCTGAGGTGACTCTTGGATCAGCATTGGAGCGAATCACCACCACTAGTTAAATTCTGCCAGTAGCTCGTTAGGGGATGCACCTGCCTGCTGGACCCACAAAAAGGGCTGCATCTTCCACCCAGCATCCTGATCCTGCCAGACCTCCTGATCTTTTAAGCACCCAAGCCCTGGGCTGATTAATGCAGACAATATTTGCATTCTTTCATTTTTGACTAATAAGGCCACCTGTGGTGGAGTGGATCTCCTCCTCTGTGCCAACCCCCTGACAACAACAGCCACTTGGTTTCAAAACAAGGACCTATTGCTTAAATTGGGAAAAGCTTTGAGTCCTGTAGGTCAGCCTGTACTGGGGAGGACAGTGGGACTAGTGTCCAAATGTGGGGGGGGGGGGGGGGGGGGGGGAAATGCGGGTAAAAGCAATACTGGGAAATTTAGGTTGCTATTGAATTACCCCAGGTATGACCCAGGAGATGAGCTCCTTCCACTTCCATTGTCTCAGCTGGCTGCCAGGCTCTGAGGCAGAGGGCAGGGAGACTCCAGCCATCCTGGGAAGCAGGGTGGCAGGTTGAAAAAATGGAGCAGCCTGGGGAGGAGTGGGTTGAGAGGTGATTTCTGGCATCGGCAGAACCTTTGCTTTTCCTTATTCTGCAGCTATCAGCCCCATTTCAGAGGAAGACATGAATCATGAGGACAACTCCAGCTATGCTGAGGGTGAGACAACACTCCCTCACCTATAAAAGCCTATTTGGATCGAGCACCCCTACCTTTGAGTGACAGCACTCCTCCCCTTACCTTCCTCCCCACATGAGTGATAGATGGCTCATTTCTTGGACTCATTTAGGATGTTGCAAGCCTCCGTGATCTCCTTGGACTTCTCCTCAGCATTGGGGTCTTTATTCTTATCAGGGTGATATTTCAGGGCCATTTTCTGGTAGGCTTTCTTGATTTCATCCTCATTGGCACCAGACTGGATGCCTAAAATCTTGTAATAGTCCTTTCCCATGATGGCAGTGCTGCCGGGAGCCAAATATTTATTCCTGAAAGCAGAAAGACAGCTCTTCATAAGGTGAATATCAAAGTCAGGGATCAGACTGGCACACACTTGTCGCAGAGCTGCCACTCACTGTGTTCCACCAGCTGACAGTAGCAGAGCCAGCTCGAGTCCACACTTCCCAACAGAGGTCAGTGACCCAGTGACAGGACATTCCCCACGGTCCTCCAATGACACTTCCCACTGCTTCTTGCTCTTTGGATTTCTAATTTCAAACTCCTGTCCCTCCCAAACCTCACCTAACGTGTCCTGCCTCATGCAGAGAAGCTCAGTGCTTGCTCCTGGCTCTGTCTCCTCCAGGCATTGCCCCAGCAGATCCATTGCTCTCTGCTAAGTCCTTGTGCTCATGTCCTGCTCCCTGATATGGTCCAGGTTTTATCGTCTCATCCCGTCCTTAATCCAAACACTCCTGGGCAGCCCCATGCAGTCAAGCCCCTCCATAAAACAGATTTCTTCATCAGGTGGGAGCCTTTGGGCCCTTTCCTTCACCATAATACAAGTTACCAGATGTTCCCCCTGTTCTTACTCTCAGTGGAGGTTACAGATGGACCCCCTCCCACCACAGCAGCTTAGATGAGAGTGGCTGGGTACCCTTGGGGGTGCACATCTGCAGTGCTGCACTGAGCCCCTGGTATCCATCCCAAGCATCCAAGGCTTGCCTTGAGTCATGCCTTCAACAGTAAGCCCTCTACAGCTGGATAGCTGCATCAGGGGCTTGGAAATTGGCCCTCTCAATCGAAACCCCCAAGTTCTGCTCTTTTTTTACCCCAGCTGCAGAGTGGGTACTTTGCTGTAGCCAGGAAGGAGAGCTAAGGCATCCAACACAGAAGGACTGATGGACACAGAGACCGCTGACGGACACAACAAGGAAAGATGGGGGCATGCATGAACATGCAAGGCAGACCAGGAGGGCAGCGGGAGGCACATAAGAAAGGGAAGGTACCATCCAGGAGTCAGTATAAAGTATGGGCCACTTTTCTCTCTCGGCAATCTCTAGGGCTAGTTGAACAGCTTTCACCTCTGCAAATTGTCTTGATTTGCTTTCCTCTTCAGCAGCCTCAACGACTTGTCATGTGGGACTCCACACAGTAGCTTTCCACCTCCAATGGTTTTGTATCAATTGGCAGGATCCATCAGTAAATAAAGCATAGCTTATTTTGTTTTCTGGTAACTCATTATATGGTGGTTCTTCTTGGGCACAAGTCACCTTCTCAGGCAGTGCTCCAAAATCTCTGGCTTCTGGCCAATCCAAAATCTCTTCTAGTATTCTTGGGAAACTGGGTTTTCCCATTTGGGCTCATGTAATTAATACTACCCACTTGCTCCATGTAGCGCTGGTTGCATGATGTGTTGAGGGAATGTTTCCTTTGAACATCCAGTGTAGGATGGGCAATCGTGGCGCCAAGAGGAGACACGCTTCTGTCCCAACCACTTCTGAGGTGGCTCAAACCCTCTCATAAGCTGCTAGTATCTCTTTTTCAGTTGGAGTATAGTGGGCTTCTTATCCTCGATAACTCAGTCTTCAAAATCCTAATGGTCGACCTCAGGTTTCTCCTGTGGTCCTTTGCCAGAGGCTCCAGGTGAGGCCCTGCTCCCCAGCTGCAGTGTAGAGTATATTTTGCACAGCTGGTCCTGCCTAAACAGGCCCAAGAGCTACCATGCAAGCTATTTCCTGTTTGATCTGCTCAAAAGCCTGTTGTTACTCAGGGCCCCACTCAAGTGGTTCTTCTTCCAGGTCGCCCAATAAATGGACAAGGCAAGTTTCAGGCCCATACCACTGATTAGTAAGGGAGGAAGAAGAAGAGGAAGAAGAAGTAATAGTAGGAAAGGAGGGGTCAGATCAAGAGAGGCAGGCCCTTCAACAAAGAAATCGAAAGGAGTGAGACAAGTCAAACAGGAAACTGAAGTTACTCTGTCCCTGACCTTATCAGAACTTTGAGACTTGTGAAAAGATTACAGCCACCAGCCAGCAAGCAGCTCCTGGATGGTGGCTAATGCCCTATGGGGATAGCTGCAGCAGTTGAAGGGCCTTCAGGTACATTTCAGGAAGACAAAGTCGCCCCCAGGGGCTACACCCAAAAATGGACAATGAGTCATGAGTTTTCACACCTTTATAAGTTTGGTCCATTTGCATATTGGGGATTAATCTTCCAATTACAGCTTCAGGTAATGAAGTCATTTACCCCAGGTTTGCTCCCTGTTGTAGCTAATCTATTAGCTAGACAAGATAAATCTGGTCATAACAAATCCAATTCGGCTGGCCTGGCTCTCTCTGGAGGCAGGTCCCTGGGTGAACAATAGAACTCATGAGTAAACCTCAGCCAGTCAGTGAGTCCAGAGAGCAGGCATATCACTAGTCAAGGAGCTGGGCATGGCTAAGACTCAGACCAATCAGGGTCTAGAACTGAGAGTTTTGAACTTACTATATAAGGGAGTTCCAAACAATAAAACGAGACTGTTTCATGATCAAGAGGTCTTGAGTCATGATTTCTGTCTCCCTACATACGACCGTTCACATTACAGCACCTCCCCAACTCACTTTTATTTACATCTCTCGGGGCCTGAGACAGTAAGGTGTCCTTGATTCCCAGGCCTAGAGAGAAATTGTTTTGTCTGACCAAAATGTGAAGATAGTAGCTAGCACTGTATTTGTAGTTTAGAGCTATACACTGAAGAATTACAGGATTACAAATATATAATAAAAAAAAGCAGCTCAAATCCTTAGGTATCACCTGGGGCCATAAAGAGCATCTGACAGCATCTCCTACAACAGCTCCTGAATGCCAACACGTTTCTGTTCCAGCCTCCCAGCAGGAACCCACCATCTCCTGTATGCAGAACTGACGTAACCACACAGCCCATGTAGGTGCTAGGGCACGTTCTACCCTCTGCACACCTCTGCCTCCCTATCTGCCCTCCCTGTGGGCCTGGAGGCTTTAGGAGACCCCAGGGAAAGCAATAGGGGAGGATGTCTGTCCTAGGTTACAATGTAAGATGTGCCCAAAGTATGTATTCTGTCACCATCTACATGAGCTGTTGAAACTAGGTTGGGCAGTGTTTCCCTTGCCCCCTCCCTCCAGACTATCTTCTGTTAATGGCCCATCAATGCCCTGCTGCATGACTCATAGATACCTCCCTCCAGGAGCTATCTCTGTTTAATGGGCAATCAAGGACCCATTGCAAGACTGATAAAATGATATCAGCCCATTGTGAGATACTCTGCCCAGGGGGAGGAGCCAAGAATTCCCACCTGGATATAATCTGGGATTTGGAACAGCACAGGCAGCCTTACTCACTGGATTCCCAGAGGACAAGAGCTACCAGACCTTTCTGCGGGATCACTGCTTCAACAAGACCACTTCATCTGGACTGCTACCACCACGGTTTCAAGCTGTATTCCGACTCTGTCAGTGATCTTTTGTACTATTGCATGTGTTTTGTTTTATTTTATTTTACCTTTTTTTTTTTTTTTTCTCCTATTAAATTGTTTTTTCTGACTTGGAGTCTCTCGCTGGTTTTGCCTTCAAGCCAGCACATATATTTTGGCTCCCAACGTGGGGCTTGAGGTACTGAGAAAAGTCAGAATTACAATTTTGTAGTGAGAAAAAAAAACCCAACAAACAAACAAAAAAACAGCTGTTCACTATGATGCTCAACATGCTTTCATATATCTTATACCTAGCTCTCTACATTTTCCTGCACATGGGGCAGTATTTGCCAGTCTTAATGCTCATGTGTAAACCAGGATATGGTACCAAAATTGCTTTATTGGTCTATTATGTTTATTGTATGATAACCTCTGAGGCAATGAGCATCATTTGGAATATATACTCTATTTTGTTTTCTTGTCCTGGTCCAGAATGCTACATCTGGTCTCTTAACAGTCGCACCCAGCCCCTGTGGAGAGGGGTAAAGAATGATTTTTTCCAGTCTTTTAGGCCTGGCACAGCAGTTTTCAAAAGTATTGAGTTCTCTCTAGGTGCCAAGGACAGCGTAATGTTGTTAGTTCTGCTTTGTCTTCTCTGCACGGCCTGCACCATGCTTAGAAATCAAACACTACATGGGGTGGTGCAGCAACTCCTTGAGGAAGAGGGAAAAAGAAACAAATGCAAAACAGCGGCGTCCGTGTCTACACAAACTGTCACAGAGAAAACAGGGATCACATGTACGTAGACTGTCACAGAGGAGAAAGGAACCAAAAACAAAGCAACAATGTCAGTGTCTACACAGGCTGTCACAGAGGAGAAAGAAACCAAAGGTGCCATCAGCATCTCCACACAAACCGTCACTGAAGCAGAACAACCTAAACCGGTAGCAGTTGCCCCTGTTCAGAAGAAGAAATCAAAGAGCAAATCAGTTCGCATAGTGACTGACGAGGATGTGCCAGGACCTTCGCACCCAGCAGAAGAGACAGAGCCAGAGATCATCACCCGCTCTCTATCCCTGGGTGAACTGCGTGACCTGCGGAGGGAATTCACCCGCCAGACAAACGAGTCCATCCTGACCTGGCTGCTCCGCATCTGGGACGCCGCAGCCAATGACACCATTCTGGATGGAAGTGAGGCCAGGCAACTGGGATCGCTGTCTCGGGATGTGGTCATTGACCAGGGGATTGGGAGAACCCAACAAACTCTCAGCCTCTGGCGGCGACTGCTAACAAGTGTGAGGGACAGATACCTTTGTAAAGACCTCCAGGTGCACCAAGGAAAATGGAGCACAATGGAACAAGGTATCCAATACCTGAGGGAATTGGCTGTGCTGGAGATCATTTTCTCAGAAGACGAGAGATTTCCTAAAAGCCCAGATGATATCCAGTGCACATCACAGATGTGGTTGAGATTCGCACGGCTTGGACCAGAGATGTACTCCCATTACCTGGCAACGCCGCAGTGGAGGGAAGGCGAGGACAAGGTGGGCCTCTTGGTCAATAAACTAAGAATTTACGAGGATACTGTCACTGCCCCATTTCATACCCATGTCTCATCCGTGGGAACAAGGCTGGCTGAGCAAGTCCGGAGTTTGATTGAAGAGGGCCATCAGAAACTGAAAAAGGAACTTAAGGAAGAAGTTTACCACATCTCGCCAGAACCAACAAGAGTCTCTGCCATTAGGAGCAGGCATCTGCCAGCCAGGGAGAGAGGATACACTCCACAGGTTAACCTCTGGTCTTTTCTTCGGGAGCATGGAGAAGACACGAGGAAGTAGGATGGAAAACCCACCTCCTCCTTAGCAGCCTGGGTACGTGAACTGAAGAAAGAGACACCTACCACAAAGAGCTCATCTAGAGTCAACGCTGCTCCAGTCTCTCAGGCACAGAACTCCAGATGGTATAGGAAGAATGATATGACTGATTCTCTTGAAGGGACCTCAGGAACATATTTACAGGAAGAGAGCAATGTGTACCATGACCAGGAATAGGGGGGCGCTGCCTCTAGCCAGGTAGAGGAAAGGGACAATCAGATCTATTGGACTGTGTGGATCCGATGGCCTGGCACATCTGACCCACAAAAATATACAGCTTTGGTTGACACTGGTGCCCAATGTTCCCTGATGCCATCAAGGTATGTAGGAACAGAATCCATTTCTATTTCTGGAGTGACAGGAGGGTCCCAGCAGCTGACTGTATTGGAGGCCGAAGTGAGTTTAACCGGGAATGGGTGGCAAAAACACCCCATCGTGACTGGCCCAGAGGCCCCATGCATCCTTGGCATAGACTATCTCAGAAATGAATATTTCAAAGACCCAAAAGGATATCATTGGGCTTTTGGGATAGCTGCTGTAGAGACAGAAGACATCAGACAACTGAATACCTTGCCTGGTCTCTCAGATGACTCCTCTGCTGTGGGACTACTGAGAGTTGAAGAACAACAGGTACCAATCGCCACAGCAACAGTACACTGTCGGCAATACCACACCGACAGAGACTGTGATTCCTATCCATGAGATGATTTGTAAACTGGAGAGCCAAGGGGTGGTCAGCAAGGCTCGTTCACCTTTCAACAGCCCTATATGGCCAGTGTGTAAGTCCAGTAGAGAATGGAGACTGACGGTGGATTACTGTGCTCTGAATGAAGTCACCCCACCACTAAGTGCTGCTGTGCCAGACATGTTGGAGCTTCAGTACGAGCTGGAGTCCAAGGCAGCAAAGTGGTATGCGACCATTGATATTGCCAATGCCTTCTTCTCCATTCCTTTGGCAGCAGAGTGCAGGGCCCAGTTTGCCTTCACCTGGAAGGGTGTACAGTACACCTGGAACTGACTGCCCCAGGCGTGGAAGCACAGCCCCACCATCTGCCGTGGGCTGATCCAGACTGCACTGGAAAAGGGTGAGGCTCCTGAACATCTACAGTACATTGATGACACCATTGTATGGGGGAACACAGCAGGGGAAGTCTTCGAGAGAGGAGAGACGATTATCCAGATTCTGCTGAAAGCTGGTTTTGCCATCAAGCGAAGTAAAGTTAAGGGACTGGCTCAAGAAATCCAGTTTCTGGGAGTCAAGTGGCAAGATGGACATCACCAGATCCCCACAGAAGTAATCAACAAGATCACCGCAATGTCTCCACCTACCAAGAAGAAGGAGACACAAGCTTTCCTAGGTGCCATAGGCTTTTGGAGAATGCACATTCCCGAGTACAGCCAGATTGTGAGCCCTCTCTACCTGGTCACCCGCAAGAAGAATGATTTCCACTGGGGCCCTGAACAGCAGCAAGCTTTTGCCCAGATCAAGCAGGAGATCACTCATGCGGTAGCCCTTGGCCCAGTCAGGACAGGACCAGATGTGAAGAATGTGCTCTACTCTGCAGCCGGGAACAATGGCCTGTCCTGGAGTCTTTGGCAGAAGGTGCCTGGGGAGACTCGGGGCCGACCACTGGGATTCTGGAGCCAAAGCTACAGAGGATCCAAGGCCAACTACACTCCCACAGAGAAGGAAATCTTAGCTGCCTATGAAGGAGTTCAAGCTGCCTCAGAAGTAATTGGCACTGAAACGCAGCTGCTTTTGGCACCCCAACTACCGGTGCTGGGGTGGATGTTCAAGGGAAATGTTCCTTCCACGCATCATGCCACCGACAGCACATGGAGCAAATGGATTGCCCTCATCACACAGCACGCCCGTATTGGAAACCCAAATCTGTAGCAGGATTTTTGGAGACAGACACAGAGAGGCTTGACAATGCTGGGAAAGTTCTGTTGTTTTAGCACTGTCAAGGACGTTGAGCCTGGGAACCAGGACAGTGAACCTGAGAACCAGCTTTTTCCCTCAACAAAGTGTAAACAGGTAACTGCAAAGGAATGCTTATGCAGATAACACTAGCCAATAGCGAGTAGTAAAATGCTGTGTGAACAGCTTGTGCACAAGAATGATATATGTATAAAAGAACCCTGTGTACCCTCAATAAATGGAGCATTCACCACTACTTCTGTGAAGAAGGTGTTTGACTCTGGCTGTTCCCCGTGTTTTTGTTTTCGTTTTGTTTTTCTTTCTTTTCAAAAATCACCTTCAATTGTCGCCCGAACTTCAGACCTTGGGGTGACGACCTGGAGGAGAAAATTAGCGGTGGGACGCTGAGCAGTTGGACGCTGAACTCGCCAACAGATGCAGCTGCATTGAGGTGAGACCCTCCAGAAAATAGCGGTCAGACACTGATCTGCCTAGAGATGCATCAGCATTGAGGCAGAAGCTCGCCGTCCTTGCAAATAGATTGCGAGGCTGAGCTGGTAAGGGGAACAGGGGGCAGTTTCTAGAAAAAAGGTGGAAGGCTTTGAGTACTCACTTCCCTGCCCCATTGATGACAGCAAGCATGGAATGCGAATTTGCTACCGCATTGAAGTTATTTATTATTATACTCTCTGAGAGAGGAAAAACAGTAGCAAAAAAAGTACTGCAAAAGCTGATTGACTGGGCACGGGGAAATGGACATTTGACAACACCGCGGCACTGCCAAGTCGGGGAAGCTAAGCTGCTGCTAGAAAAAAAGCCCAAGAACTACCTACAATAAATGCTAAAAATCAGGAGGAGCCAGCATCATTCAGCTCCCAGTTAACTCCAATGCAACAATTGCTAGAACAAACTGCAGAAAGCAGTTCCCAGGCAACACCTTTGCCTGCCCCCCACCCCGTGACTCGATGGTCCAAAATTATAGGTGATGCTATACTAGAAGGACAGTGGGAACCCACAGGACACATGGCATGTCCTGTAGCATGTCCTGTCGTGTTCAGAGATGGCAATCCTGTGTGTGAGCAGCATGAATGGAAAATCTTGCAACAAGCAAAAAATAAAATACAGTAAAAGAGCACAGCTTATAATCTGAAAAGTGCTCAAACAATGTTAGATTGGATTCATACTGCAGATATCAATTCTCCAGCCTGGATTTCCCCCAGTCTGATCACCATCATTGAACTGTTAATAAATATATTTACAACTCTGTTCTTAGTATGTTACTGCTCATCAACTTCAGAGCAGGCACCTTCCTGGACATTCATTGCTTGTGCCTGTGGCTTTTCATCTACCAGTCCCTGAATGCTACAGATGGAAAACAAGCAAGAAGGACAAATAGCAGCACTCTGTTAAGAGAGCTTTTTGATCATAGCTATGATTCATTGTCCACAGTCTTTGTGGTTTTAGAAACTTGTATTGTTGTGCAGCTGGACACCAACCCTGATTGGATGTTTGTTGGAGTCCAGGGCATTCCTTTGGCTACCCTGGAGGGTCAGAGACCTGGGCAGGGGGATCTGGGACCCCATCCCAGGGCTCAGAGGGACACTGGCTTTGATCTCAGTCCATGGGAAAGACTTCCTGCACTGCAGGATGGATTTCAGGCCACAAGAGTGTGAAAGATAGTAGTTTAGTTTATCACAGGGTGAAAAAACAGTAAATCTAGGTTTCTAGCATTGAAGTGAATGGGGGCAAGATGGAGGATTTGGGGTGTTGTCTCCTGCTTCTTCTTTCTTCTTCCCTCACTCCATTTCAGCTGTGACGGTGGCACAAAGTAGTCCACAGAGATTGGGTCAGAGTAGAGATGACCTTTTTAGTATAAGTGATAGACATTGGCAAGTAATGATAAATAAAGAATACGTAGCAATTAGTATAAAAGACAACGACAGCCCAGTTCAGGAGGAGTCGGGAGTCAGAGTCGGAGCCCGAGCAGCTGCAAACATCTTTCGTGGGGCACTGAGAAAATTGTAAGATAAGAACAATAAACGAAGCATGCAGCCTTGAAAAATCAGAACCTGAAGACTCCGTCTCTTTCTTCCGGTTGGCACAGAGCTTTGCAGAGGGCAAAAAGACTCTAAAACCACCTGAATGTCAGGGAAAGCCCACGACAGATGTTCTTCTGTTGTTTTGCTGTGACATTCATGTTTTACTGCGCACACTGACAGATGTACGTCTCAAGAACACTGCGCTTTGGCATGATTGATGTGACTGACATACAAATCTTCATAGTAATCATGCTTTAACTGGCAGTGATTGAAAGACCATTCTTCTAGCAATCTCTGATTCCAAGAGTGAATATTCAGGTGCAGTTGGCAAAAATGGATCCACTTTAGCAGGAACAAGTGTCCTCTCACCTTTTCTTCATATTGGCTCCATGATTGCCTTGGCTGCAATGATCTACAAGAAATCTACTGTGCAGCTCGTTGGGGGGCATCTCTGCCTCTACATCCTGACTTTTAGCTTTGTGGCTGCCAGGATCACAAATGAACTGGTAGTTGCCCACATGACCAAGAGTGAAATGTATTTATATGACACAGCATTCATAGGCCCAGCATTGCTGTTCCTTGACCAAGCATTTTAACAGCTTTATTGATAAGTATATTGTCCTCTGGATTTCCCTGATCCTGTCCCTGTTTAACCTGCTCCGATACTGTGTCAGCGTGTGCAGCCAGAATTGCTGCCCACCTGCACATCCACCTGTTCCGCATCAAGGGCTGCCCCATGCACTCGAACCATCACTAGGGATGGGAGCTGCCACAGGGGAATGGAAAAAGAGTTAGGTTTCTACAGGAATGGATGAAGACTTGTAAGAGACAAATGCTAAAAGCAGATGAGAACAAAGTAATTTTTGGAGACAGACACAGAGAGGCCTGACAATGCTGGGAAAGTTCTGTTGTTTTAGCACTGTCAAGGACGTTGAGCCTGGGAACCAGGACAGTGAACCTGAGAACCAGCTTTTTCCCTCAACAAAGTGTAAACAGGTAACTGCAAAGGAATGCTTATGCAGATAACACTAGCCCATAGCAAGTAGTAAAATGCTGTGTGAACAGCTTATGCACAAGAATGATATATGTATAAAAGAACCCTGTGTACCCTCAATAAGTGGAGCATTCACCACTACTTCTGTGAAGAAGGTGTTTGACTCTGGCTGTTCCCCGTGTTTTTGTTTTTGTTTTGTTTTTCTTTCTTTTCAAAAATCACCTTCACAAATTGCCCTGGGATTCTGGAAATTATAACAAACTGGCCTGAAGGTGAGACTTTTGGATTATCTTCCGAAGAAGAGGAGGAACAAGTGACACGTGCCGAGGAAGCCCCACCATATAACGAGCTACCGGAGACTGAAAGACAATATGCCCTCTTCACTGATGGTTCCTGCCAAATTGTAGGCGCTTGTTGGAGTTTAGGGCATTCTTCTGGTTGCCCTGGAGGGTCAGAAACCTGGGCAGGGGGATCTGGGACCTCAGCCTAGCGCTCAGAGAGATACTGGCTTTGATTTTAGTCTATGGGAAAGGCTTCCTGCACTGCAGGAAGCATTGGAGGCTACAGGAGTGTGAAATATAGTAATTTAGTATATCACAGAGTAAGAAAACAGTAAGTTTAGATTTCTAGCATTGAAGTGAATGGGGGAAAGATGGAGAATTTGGGGCATTGTCTCCTTCTTCTTTCTTCTTCTCTCACTCCACTTCGGCAGTGACGTTGGCACAAAGTAGTTTGTGAGGATTGGGTCAGAGTAGAGATGACCTTTTTAGTATTAGTGATAGACATTGGTAAGAAATAGTAAATAAAGAATACGTAGCAATTAGTATAAAAGATAAAGACAGCCCCAGTTCGGGGGAAGTCGTCAGAAATCCAAGCCACGGCGAACATCTTGTTGGACACTGAGAAAATTGTAAGATAAGAAACAATAAACGAAGTATGCAACCTTGAAAAATCTAAACCTGAAGACTCCGTCTCTTCCTTCGGTTTGGCACAGAGCTGTGCAGAGGGCAAAGGACTCTAAAACCACCTGAATGCCGGGGTAAGCCCCCGACATCTGGTGTCCCTGGGTGGGTTTGAACCACCAACTTTTCAGTTAACAGCCGAAAAAATTATGAAAAAATTTTATGGGAGGGGATCTCTCAGCAATTGCAGGATTCGCCAGAAAAGTCGTAAAAAAACCCAAAATTAGTTCCAGGAAAAAGGAAGCTTTTAATTCACCCCAAAGATCAGGAGAAATTATATATGCTTTTCTTTGAGGCAGTTCCAGAGGTCACCCCACATTCTTCCCAAGAGGGGGGGGGAGAAGTCCCTTTACCCCCCCAAAATTACCGCGCGGCAATACGCCGCCGCTCCTTTCCCTCCCCGTGGAGAAACCGGGTTCGCCGGGGGGGGGGAGAACGAGGCGGGCAAAGCGCCGGGGGGGCAGCGTGCGCGGGGAGCCGATCCTAACCTATCTCGTTGGAGCGCGTCACAGCGCGGGGGTGCGCGGTCGGAGGATGCGTCGGGCGGGACAGAGGTGAATCGCGGGGGAAGTCAGTTTGCAGAACAGCGGGGGGGCGAAAGTGCGTGGGGAGCCGATCCTAACCTATCGCTTCGGAGCGGTGCAGGACGCGACGGGGCGCGATCGGAGGGCGCGTCGGGAGGCACAGGCGCGGATCACGGGGAAAAGCAGTCCACGGGTGAAGGGAGTGGGTCCGTGAGCGGCGAGGCTGAGGCTGGGACGGGGCCGAGGAACAGGCCGGCGACTCAGCGCACGCCGATGACGCAAGCTACGGGAAGCGACACAGTTCAAAATATCACGTCGTGAAGCGCCGGGAGGGGGGTGCCGAACCCAGAAGTATCGAGCCGAATACTACAAATCCCAGAAATCTCAGCGACGGGCCCAGGCGCAGGCGCGGCAGAGGCGGGAGAAAGCCCAAAGCGCAGTCCTGTTCGGGGTGGGGCTGATTCAAATGACAAAGGAGGGAAGACGAATCCTGAGCGTGAGAGGGGGCGGGATATCCCGCCGGGTACCTCCAGGCCGGGGCAGGCAGGGGTGGGGTGGACGGAGACGGAGTGGGCAGGGACGAGGCGTGGCCGAGGTGGAGAGAGCCTCGAGGGTGCCACCCCCAGGCAGCAGGGGCTGTGGAGCCTGACTCCGCCCACCAGCAGCTCTGTTTCTGAGACGCCTGTGAGCGGAGATTCAGAAACAGCTGCCGAGATATTGCGGACGGGAGCGCATCCGAAAATATCTCAGATTTTACAGGCATTCCCAGAACTTAAAAAATACTTGAGAACTCCGAGTCCGCGGAGGCCAGATGTTAGTGTGCCGCCGTCACCAAGGGGCAGGGCAGAGAAGCAGCGGGCGCAGAGACCATCGACCGCATCGACCGAGGCATCGGTTTGGGAGGACACACCCACGCTGCACCGCTTTTTTTCCAATTTCATATAAAAAATCAACCTCTTCAGAACAGCAGTTCAAACAAAAGCCGAGAGAACCTTTGCCAGGATGAGGGACGATGATGCTGTGGAGGGAGATCAAGAAATGTCAATCACTGACGAAGATATCATCCAGATCACAGCTTCAGAGGGAATCCCTGTCCAGAGAGCAAAAGCACTTGAGTTTACAAAATTTTTCTTCCAAGGAAAGATGCATCAGAAAAATTTCAGGATGCTCAGCAAACTCTAGTTCCTGTTCAGCGAGAGAAAGAAAAAGAAAGAGAGAAAGAGAAAGAGAAAGAGAAAGAGAAAGAGAAAGAGAAAGAGAAAGAGAAAGAGAAAGAGAAAGAGAAAGAGAAAGAGAAAAGAAAAAGAAAAAGAAAAAGAAAACTGAGAAAGAAACAAAACCAGATGACGTGCAGCTTCCAAAACATCCTAGGAAGGATGAAGCAGCAGCAAAACCACAAACAAAGGAGACTATTTCAGAGGCAGACAAGGCACAAGCCTCTGCCACATCGGACTTTCTCGCAACAGACTGGGCAGACATCAAAAATGCAGCAAGAAAAGCCATGGTGCAAATTCCACCAGCAAGAGCAAAACAAAGTATTTTCACAGATGTAAAGCAAGGTCCTTCAGAATCCTTCACTTCATCCGTTGATCGTCTCACACAAGCAGTAGACAGCGAAGTCACTGATGAAGCAGTGAAGTCACATTTGATTCAGTGTCTTGCATTTGCAAATGCCAACCCAGAATGCAAACGTGTCATCAGTGCAATGCCAGGACAACCTACCATGGCAGAAATCTTAGAAGCATGCAGCAAAGTCAGGACACCACAGCATGTTGTCACGATTTTGGGAGATCAAGTAGAAAAAGCTGTCAAAGAAGCATTTGCAAATTTTCAACAAAGACAGTGCTACAAGTGTGGCAAAGAGGGGCACTTCAAGAAGGACTGTCCAGAACTTGCAGAAATTGCAAGCTCACTGGAGGTTTGTCCAAAGTGCAGTGCTCGTGCTTGCAGTGCATGAGAACATTGTTGTAACAACAGAAAATGTAAGTACTTTGCCTCTCACATCAGAGCACATTCATTTCTTTTGGGATTTTTGGCAGAAGGCAGTGCACACACAGACAAATTGACCATGCCAATTTCAAAAATATCCATCTTTTGGGAAATTCAAAAATGTTCATGTTTCAGTTAACACATTTTCAGGTGCAGTCTTTGCATCATTGCACACAGGTAAGACAGCACAACATGCTTGTCGACATTTCTTGCAGGCATTTGCATCTTTAAGCGTGCCGCAAGAAATCAAAACAGATAATGGACCAACATACATAGGGAAAGTGCTTGACAAATTCTTGAAGAGGTGGGGTGTCCATCATACCTTTGGTATCCCACACTCTCCAACAAGTCAGGCAATCATTGAAAGGACACATCACACATTAAAATCCCTTTTAGACAGACAAAAAAGAGGAGAAGCAGACGCAACACCATATATGCGCTTGAATAAAGCCTTGTATGTGTTGAATTTTCTAAACGGCTCTTTTGCAGAGCCAACTCCACCAATCATCAGGCATTTTTCAAACAGCGAAACTGAAGGAAAATCCTTTGGTTTTGGTCAGAAACCCAGAAACAAGACAGATTGAAGGGCCATTCAAACTAATAACTTGGGGCAAGGGATATGCTTGTGTCTTCACAGCAGTTGGGCTGGCGGCGAGGCACGTGAGACCGTACCGAGTCCAGACGCAAGCAGAGACGGACCCCAAGATTGGAGGAAGAGAAGTGGGCATGCAGACGGAAGCCAGTGTCAAGACAGCAGACATCCCTTCGTTCTGCGTGCAAAAGAGACTTTGGGACTTGAGTTTTCTTTGGGGCTTGGGTGGTGTTGCATTTTTAGGGATTCCCATGGGGCCATCAAAATGAAAGAACTATCCTTGTGCCTCATTCTCTCCTTGGTTGCCTTGAGCAATGCGGCAGTTTTGCCCGTGGCTCAACCAAAAGAGAATGTTTGGGAAACTCTAGCCAATGCATCAGGTTTGGATACCATCTGCCTGACACACTCAAAGCCAGGGAAACCCTTCTCAACATGTTTAGTGGGGTTGCCAGTGAGTAAATGGCCGATTCCAGAAAACATCCCTCCAGAAATTTCAAAATCCATTGTAAATCCAGTGGACCAATGGGATGTTTAGACGAAATTCCTTCCTGTGGCTCCTTTTGAGCCCCAGGAACTGGAAATTCTTAGATCAGTCCAAATGCAATTTTGTGTGAAATTTGGCCTTTCTGGAGTGGCACAAAATAAAACTATAGACGTCACTCCAAACCTCAATTTTTACAGAAATTAATCGTCTTGGTGTAATTACACTAAGATTTTTGAAAAGCCATCCAATCATGTTCCAGCTCAGTTGCCGAGGAGAAGCTTTTTCATTTGTGGGGACAAAATTTGGCCCGCAATTCCTGCAAATGCCACAAGTGGTCCATGCAGCATTGGAATGCTTTCATTGCTAACACCCAACATGACACTGATGAGAGAATTAAAACATAGAGGGAAAAGATCTGTTCAAATGTATGATCCAAATTGTGATGATGATGTTCACACATGGAGCAAGGCTCAGAGAATTGCAGATGCAATTTTTTCACCACAGGCAGCATCAGGAGCAGCCTTGACACAATTGGATCATGTAGGTTGTTAGTTGAGCAAACATGCCCGAGCTGTTTCTCTTGCACTGAGTGACATGTTGTTAGACATTGATAGTGTAAGACGAGCAAGTCTCCAAAACAAGGCAGCGATTGATTATCTTTTGCTGACCCACGGGCATGAGTGTGAAGAATTTAAAAGAATGTGCTGCATAAATTTGTCAGATCATTCCAAATCCATTCATGAGAACATCAGGCAATTGCAGGAAAGTGTGAAAAAACTTAGAGAGGTAACTGAGTCACAGATGGATGGTTTGTTCAATTTGTTTGACCTTTCACCGTTGTGGAAGGAAATTTTAAAAATAGTTGTATATATTTTAGTAGGGCTTATAATCCTTTTCATGATTCTGCCGTGTTTGTTTCTATGTATACAGCAAGCCATGGACAGGGTGGCCAAGAAGGTGTTCTTGGTCCAAACAGGAAGGGGAGATGTTGGAGTCCAGGGCATTCCTTTGGTTGCCCTGGAGGGTCAGAAACCTGGGCAGGGGGATCTGGGACCCCAGCCCAGAGCTCAGAGAGACACTGGCTTTGATTTCAGTCCATGGGAAAGGCTTCCTGCACTGCAGGAAGCATTGCAGGCCACAAGAGTGTGAAATATAGTAGTTTAGTATATCACAGAGTAAGAAAACAGTAAGTTTAGATTTCTAGCATTGAAGTGAATGGGGGAAAGATGGAGAATTTGGGGCGTTGTCTCCTTCTTCTTCTTTCTTCTTCCCTCACTCCACTTCGGCAGTGACGTTGGCACAAAGTAGTTTGTGAGGATTGGGTCAGAGTAGAGATGACCTTTTTAGTATTAGTGATAGACATTGGTAAGAAATAGTAAATAAAGAATACGTAGCAATTAGTATAAAAGATAAGGACAGCCCCAGTTCGGGGGAAGTCGTCAGAAGTCCATGCCACGGCAAACATCTTGTTGGACACTGAGAAAATTGTAAGATAAGAAACAATAAACGAAGTATGCAACCTTGAAAAATCTAAACCTGAAGACTCCGTCTCTTCCTTCGGTTTGGCACAGAGCTGTGCAGAAGGCAAAGGACTCTAAAACCACCTGAATGCCGGGGTAAGCCCCCGACAGGCGCTAACCGGAAATGGAAAGCTGCGGTATGGAGCCCCACATGACGAGTTGCACAAGCCACCGAGGGACAAGGTGGATCAAGTCAGGTTGCAGAGCTTAAAGCCATCCAGCTGGCTTTGGATATTGCCGAATGAGAGAAGTGGCCAAGACTCTATCTCTATACCAACTCGTGGATGGTAGCTAATGCTCTGTGGGGATGGCTGAATGGCTGGAAAAAGGCCAACTGGCAGCGCAGAGGGAAATCCATCTGGGCTGCTGAGATTTGGCAGGACACCGCCGCCCGAGTAGAGAAGTATTCCTAGCCCGTTGGGCCCATGATGCATCTGGTCATCAGGGGAGAGATGCAACATACCGATGGGCCCGTGACCGAGGGGTGGACCTTACTATGGCCAACATCTCACAGGTCATCCACAACTGTGAGACCTGCACTGCAATCAAACAAGCCAAGCAGGTAAAACCTCTGTGGTACAGTAGACTATGGTTGAAGTACAGGTATGGGGAAGCCTGGCAGATTGACTACATCACCCTTCCCCAAACCCGCCAAGACAAGCACTATGTGCTGACCATGGTGAAAGCCACCACTGGATGGTTGGAGACCTACCATGTGCCCCATGCTACTGCTTGGAATACTATCTTAGGCCTTGAAAAGCAGGTCCTGTGGAGACATGGCACCCCTGAGAGAATCGAGTCAGACAATGGGACCCATTTCAAGAACGGCCTTATAAACACCTGGGCTAGAGAACATGGCATTGAATGGATATATCACATCCCTTATCATGCACCAGCTGCCGGGAAAGTTGAACGGTGCAATGGGTTACTTAAGACTACCCTGAAGGCGCTTGGTGGGGGGACTTTCAAAAACTGGTGAAGTGAACTTAGCAAAGGCAACCTGGATGGCCCACACTCGAGGGTCAATCAATGGAGCTGGTCCTGCCCAGTCTGAACCCTTGCACACAGTGGATGGAGATAAAGTCCCTGTGGTACACATGAAAAGCATTTTAGGAAAAACTGATTGGATTAATCCCACCTCAGGCAAAGGCAGACCCATCCATGGGATTGTTTTTGCTCAAGGACCTGGATCCACTAGGTGGGTAATGCAGAGAGATGGGGAAACCCATTGTGTACCACAGGGAGACCTAATTTTAAGTGAGAACTGGGTGTAAAGTTTCATTCTGTATGTGTGTATGTATAAGCATGTGTATATTTATCTATCTAGCTGTAAGAATGTATTAATTTGGGTATGATGTAGATGGTCATAGAATAAGGGGAGGATGTCTGTCCTAGGTTACAATGTAAGATGTGCCCAAAGTATGTATTCTGTCACCATCTACATGAGCTGTTGAAACTAGGTTGGGCAGTGTTTCCCTTGCCCCCTCCCTCCAGACTATCTTCTATTAATGGCCCATCAATGCCCTGCTGCATGACTCATAGATACCTCCCTCCAGGAGCTATCTCTGTTTAATGGGCAATCAAGGACCCATTGCAAGACTGATAAAATGATATCAGCCCATTGTGAGATGCTCCGCCCAGGGGGAGGAGCCAAGAATTCCCACCTGGATATAATCTGGGATTTGGGACAGCACAGGCAGCCTTACCCACTAGATTCCCAGAGGACAAGAGCTACCAGACCTTTCTGTGGGATCACTGCTTCAACAAGACCACTTCATCTGGACTGCTACCACCACGGTTTCAAGCTGTATTCTGACTCTGTCAGTGATCTTTTGTACTATTGCATGCATTTTATTTTATTTTATTTTACCTATTTTTTTTTTCTCCTATTAAATTGTTTTTTCTGACTTGGAATCTCTCGCTGGTTTTGCCTTCAAGCCAGCACAATGTCTGAGAGGTAACCTGTCACTGAGACACACAAAGCAATCACACGCAGACAAGAGATTTTCGCAGAGGTTCTTCTGATCCAGCTCCCAGCTGAAAGAGCGGAGAGAAGAGGACCCCTTTGTTTATTTTTTTTATTTTTATACATTTGTGGGTCTAACAGAAGATTGGCTTTTTGGGGTTTCCACCCCTCAGCCTCAGTGACCAGACGAATTGTCAGTTACAATTGTTTTCAGGTTAGAAATATGCAAACAAAGGACAGAGAATGAAAAACAAAGGATTCGTTTATATTACTTCTGTGGGAAAGGTAGAAAACTGTTCTTATATTCTACAGTAACTAAAAGATCTGACTCCATTTATGAAAATCAAAAGGCGAATAAAGAAACTCAGAAAAACCAGGGTAACATCTCACCCTTTTAACTTTAAAAAAAGAAAAAAACAGAAAAAGAAAAATGAACAAATTTACAAAGGGAATATATACAAGTTCAATCACTGTCTGTGGAGGAATCATCAGAGTGATCACTCGAGGATTCATCCACTTGGTGGTTTTCAAGTTGATCACGGCTTCCACCTTGCCTGTCAGCTGAATTCTGCCTCTGTGGTCGCAGGTCAGGACGGACACAGTAACCGGCCTATCCCCCTGTCAAAGGTCATCCCAGAATCTCCCTACCCTGCAGCAGACTCCAGTGTGGTACAGGGGCTCCCCAGGACCAGGATTTGGTCCCTCTGAGGCAGCATTGTAGCATTGTGGCAGGACTGTAAAATGCTGCTACCTTCTGGAAGCGTCTCCTTCAAAAGCTGCTCAGAGCAGGCCACAGGAACAGCCATTTCAAGTCCATGCACACACACATGCCTTAGCGGTGGAAAGACAGGAAGGGCCTCCTGTATGATATTTTCCAGCAAGGTTTTTTTCAGCATGCCAAAGGGATCATGGGCAGAAGACAAGGGACCATGTGCTGCTCAGGGGTTAAGTATGGGTTCAGTGGCCAATGATCTGAGGGCACAGGGACGGTACAAAGGGCAAGGCAACCTATAGAGGGGTATGAAGGCTGAACAATTTGGGAGAGCAGGGTTAAGTGGCCAATGAAGGAAGCAATCCAGGGTAGATTGGCAGTAGTTCTGCAAGACACCACGAAGGAAGTCTTCTCTTTCAGCCTAGGCAGGGAACTCTATGGTAAATCTTCCCAGGGCAAAGCCTGGAAGTTTCCCTAAGGGGATTTTTAGGGTTTCCACACAGCATTGACAACAACCCCGTTGCACTCCAGCTCAAGAGACACAGAGGTCACAAACCTTCAATTTTTCCCCCCTGGGGATCTCAGCAACTGGCTCCAACTCTGCGCAGCCCAATCTAACGGCACCACCAAGACCACCGCGTGCATCCAAAATGCCATGGCACCTACAAAAGTATGTCCTGCCCCAGCAGAACACTGTTGCCCTCTCGAGATCTCTGGTCTTGACCATTTGTCTTGGGGTAATCCATAATGTAATCCATATCTATCTGTGCCCAGAAATTGTTACTGTCTCCTTAAGACCCTGCAGCCAGGAACCTTGTGGGGGGGCTGCTATTGTGGGCACTTTTAAAGTCTGCTGAAGCAGGCCACTCATTGCTTTAGCTGCATGGTTTTTGCTTTGCTGGTTGCTTGGTCTTTGCTTAGGCAGAGACTTTTCCCTTTTGGGGTTCTCTTTTCTTTTTTTTTTTTTTTTTTTTTTTGTCTTGAAGAGACTGCACTTAGTGGTTTTGAGCTGCCTTAGGGTGAATTTTGCAGCTGCCTGTCTGTAGCTAGGGGCATTACACAGACAGTAGGGGAGCAGCTGCACTTTGGTCCGAGTCACTGGTAACTCAGCAGCAGTGCCCGGCCAAAGAGAGAAAACACCGAGTGGCCCCAGCCCAGCTGCTTCACCTTGCCATGCCTGCTCTGCTGTGCCTTGTGTGAGGAGGGTGCTGACCTCAGCTCTTAGTCTGCCACTGGAACTTCTCCATAAGCTCCTGCCTTCCCAGGAGGAATCTGACACCATCTTGTTGATGCCTTTTCCTTGGTCCTAAAATTGAGAGCCAGATGCAGTTAAGGGATAAAGGGTTTTTACCTTGGTATTTAAAAAGGATCCTTATGGTGCAACACTTCAGCATGGTGGAATACGCCGAAATACACACACATGATAGAGCACGTATATAATTTTATAGACTTTGCAAATTTGCATAACTAACAAAGATGCCCCAATGAGAGGCTTGATTGAATAGCGTGATATCCCTCCATCCCAAGGAATTTCCCCCTGAATGGGCCTAATCCTAGTTTACAGTATGTATTCTAGAGAGGACCTTGGTTTCTCAAGGTAGCATAAGGCTTTCTGGCTTCCAACTGTGAGGCCTCTAGGATGTTTGGTCTTCTGGTTTAACAGAATACCAGGGCTATGCTAAATTGTCAGACTTAAGTAATTACAAGTATGCATGCTAAGAGCACTGAGGATACATAAATGGTATATAAAAGGGATATAAAAGAAAAGGCAAAAAATCATAATGGCATTATTGTCCCTTTGTCCTCCAAACCATGAGGCTGCCCCTGCTGTGCGCCATCTTGGAAAGGGTATTTCCTGCATTTTGTGTATCTCTTTGTTCCTGTGGGGTTTGTGAGATTTGGCAATTTTGTATTTAGCAGTTATTTACTGTTATTTTTTGCCTGTTGACATTCTGTTTGTTAGTAAATATTGAGCTGATAGGGTCTTCATAGAAGACTAGGGCAGCAGGGTTGTTATAAAAGTTAATTATTGTGTGGCTAGAAAATCAGTCTAGAAGGTGAAGAGTTCAAAGGATAACAGTTTGTGCTATTATGCAAAGCTGTTTGGCATAAATTCCCCATGTCCCAAGCAGAATCAGTCTTCGCAGCTGCAGCAGCAGCAGCATCCATCTGTAATCCCTAGCATTCTCAAAGCAGTGCATTTTTACTCTTTTTTTGTTTACCAAATCAGCTACAAACATGATTCTGCTACTGTCTTCTTGGACCTATCCAGGCCTAACATTGATGTACGAAAGTGGTTGCAATTTCTTACACAAATTCTCCTTACTAATTCTATCTGCTCTATCTAGGAATGTTAGCAATGCTACATTATGTTTTCGTTATGTCTAGGACTTAGTTAACTTTGTAAAAGGTAATGCTACTGAACTTTAAACTAAGCTTTAGGGCTTTTCTTACTTACTAATACAGTTCTCTTATTTGCTTAAGACAATATATTCTCTACTTATTTAAAACTAAACTTACATTTCTATCTCATGTCTGTGTGGATTTATGTATTTTAGTTTTTTTCATTTCTCTGAAGGTTTTAATTCAGCCCTCACATTTCTGAGTACTTCTGCGCCTGTATGAATGGGGCCCAGAGGGATTTGCATCCCAACATCTCCCCCTTCTCCTTGAACTATATGGACTCTAATCACCTTATTGATCATTTGTCGAATGCATTGGAGCAAACAAGTCAGCATTATCAGCACAACTATTATGATGACTAATATGTATAGACCTATTTTTAAAAGCTCTTTCACCCATGATGTTGAATTCCATCTATCAAGCAGGCTATCTAACCAAGTTCCATCATCAATTCTAATTTTTGACACACCTTCCTTATGTTGTTGTATACTTTTATGAATAGATTCTGAATGATCAGATAATTTCATACAACACATCCCTTCAAAATCTTCACACCTATGTCCATGTGCTAATAAGAGAAAATCAATTGCGGCCCTGTTTTGTAAAGTTGCATGTCTACCATCTTTAACATATGCTAACATATCACTCAATGCAAGAGTAGTATTATGGAATTGCTTACTCAGCCAACACCCTAGTCAATCCAGTTGTTTTAGTGCTACTGCTGAACTAAATTGTGGTAAAAAAAGAGATGCTGAGAACCTTTTTCCAAAACTCCAAGGTTCAAAATTATCTTTGCAGTCTGGCTTATATTGATGGATAAATCTTTTCCCTCTACATATCATGAGGGCAAGCATTTTCGCACTGGGTGTTAGCAGAGTAAGTTTTCTCAAGCTACATGGTCCACCTATGATGTGTTCTGGAATAGCAGGCCAGGCTCTATCTCCACAAATGAAAAACATTCCTTGTGGTAATTGAAAAGGAATATCATTAAATGCAGACTGAACTAAAGAAGTATGATTACACCAAATAGTCTGATTTTTAAATGCAGAGTGGTAAGGAGAAACATCCTTGACTAAAGATCGATTTTTCCCTTTATAGTTAAATTTGGCGCAAAAAGTCATATTTATAGAACCAAGGCTCTCCAGTTCTTCAGGTTCAAGAGATGCCTTGGGAAGGTGAGGAACCCACCAGTCCCATGCATCAACTGGGGACCAAAGATCCCATGTGGATGATCCAACAAATGTACCTTGAACGGCTCTGTCAATTTCTTCTGAAATTGGCCAAGCATTCACTGCCACACCAACTAGACAGGTGGAAAATGGCTTTTCTGGGGTTGTATTGGACAGACATATGGTATCTAAACCTGATGCATTAGCTAAAGTCACCCAAACATTGGTCTTTGGTTGATTGACAGGTAGGGTTGCACTGCTGAAGGCAAACAAAATAAGAAGATATAAACATGATATCTGATTTAACTCCATGCTTTTCCTTTGGCTATTTTTTAAAAGCACTTTCTTTTTTTTTTGCTCTTAATTTCCAAGCAAATCTTTTAGCACATTCCTTTTTTGTTTTTTTCCCCAAATTTGTTCTGGGACTGGCCAAATATAAGGCAATAAATTATTTTGCTTCCATTCAACTCTGCAAATTTGAATCTCTCGATTATCTCAAAAATTCTTTTCTACATTCCTCCCTAAGAATAGGAAGATGGGGGCTATTTTCTTCTTCGTGACCTACTGCAACTAAAAATTCAATGGTTTTGTACTTTGTTTGGGATTCTAAATCCTAACACAATGTACACCATGCTTCTGCCAATAGAGCTCTATGATACCAACGATTTCCACACTTACACTGACACAAAACCCAAGGTTCACAGTTCTTGCATGTGGGACAAAAGATGTCTGTCATCAGTTACAGTCTCTGTGAAGTTCATGTCTGCATGCTTGCTTCTCTGTTCTTGGAGTTGTCAACGTGTTTCTGTGCTTGATATGGCTTCATGTTCTTTGCTGGAATCCCCCTGGGTCCTGTACCTGTAGAAACACTAGCAAGACCTTTGCCCTAGGTTATTAGAGGAAGTGGATATTCAATTTGTCCTGTTTCTGGGTTTCTAATCAAAACTAAAGGATTTTATTTTAATTTTGCCTGCGTGTACTGATGTAAAAACTGCACTTAAGAATGTGTCCACTAATAGATGAATATTTTTGTATTTCTCAAAAGATGGGTATTTGGTAAGATCTGTTTGCTATAATTGCAATCTCTGCAATCCTAGTGGGTTGACTGCTCCTGTGGATACAGGAGGTTGCACCAGCTGGCAGACTGGGCATGTATTTATGATTGCCTTAGACTGATCTTTGGAAATGCACAAGTACTCTGATGAAAAAATGTATGACTCTTGCTAAGAACTGACAGCAATCAGGAAAAATTCAGGTACAACAATTAGGAATATTTCAGACAACAGGCATAATTAATGACTATTAACAATAACACATGTGAAATTGGATGATTATTAATCACTGAAATGCTGTACCATCACCCCAGAGTCTGCAAACAGCTGAAAAAAACTTGTTTCAGTGAGGACTTGGATATCCATTCCCAGGCAAGATGCTCAGGTCCACCCCAAAAATCGGTCCAGCTGTCATATTTATAGGCTCAAATTGCCAAGTCAGACTGACTTGAGTCTAAATTTGATGCTGAAAACATCTAGGTTTGTTGGCAAATTTCCCATCCAGGTAGAGCCAAGATCTGGCCACAGCTCCAGTTCTAACTGGGGGGTATTCCATAATATGTTTTAAAACAAGGCTCTTAACAATAGCAGTTATGAGATGCTTAAGCAGCTAGAAAATAAAAAGAAGGATCTTGAGATGACACATGTCTTTTAGATAATTACAAAAGAGATGTTAAAGCATATAAGAAGCCAACTATAAATACAGAAAATCAGCAAATTCACATAATGTAATCAATATACCAGCATTAACCATCTTAGGAAGTTGAGATAACACCTTTCTAAATGGTCATGTACTTATGACCTTGAAATAAAAACCAGGAAAACACTAAAACAGCTCACAACCAATAACAGCCACAATGTAGAATCATTACTAACTCTTCTGTATGATCTACGGAAGATAAAACAGCAGAGATTGCAATGAATAATAGAACCTTCCATGAAATCAAGGGTGCAACAAACTGTATCTTCTTCCATCCACAAACAGCTGTTTAATCAGTGCTTCATCACAGCTGATTCAGTCAGTCGTCGTATTTCTAAAAGAAAATAACTAAACTTGCAATTTAGACAAGCATCTTTTAACAAAACCTAGGATAATTTTAGATTCAACAATACTTAAAGTTGATATGGATGAATTTTGACAGAAAGAAAACTTAAACTGCATTAACTTAATAAAATTTACATGTAACAGAACTTTAAATTAACAGAACATAAACCTAACATCACTTAAACTTTACAGAACTTAAACTTAACAAAACTTAAAAGTAACATCACTTAAATTTAACAACACTTAAACTTGACAAAACTTAAATTTAACCTAAACTTAACAGAACTTAAAATAACATAATTTAAACTGAGCAACACAAAACTTAACCTTGCTTAAACTGAACCACACTTTAATTTGACAGAAATTGATCTTAATAGAACTTAGCATTAACAGAATACTAAAGTAATAAAAGATAACATAGCATTACTAAGACCTAAACATAGTTGTCCTAGGGTAACTTTATGATGCTTGTATCCCCAATCGTCTGTTCTGTTTGTGCTGGATATTGAGTCCTGTGCCTTTAAGACTGGTTCTAAGAGCAAGGAGAAGCGCGGAGTTTGTTTTGAGAAAACTGCCTGACTCCTCCACATTCTTCTGCGGACAGCGTGTTCGGCAGAGGCTTGGAGAGACTGCAGGACAGAGATCTTTTCTTGCTTTTAGTTAGTTTCAGCTAGCTAGGGCAGAGAAGTTCCCTGGACTGTTTTTTTTCCTTTTTCTTGGAACTGTTTAAACCTGCTCTGGACTGAAAACCCAGGGAAGCAGTGGGGTGAGCTGCAGAGCCCGCAGAGCATGGCCGGGTGTGCGGCCGCTTCCCAGGGAGCCCTCGTATCCCCCTGGTCCTCCACATTCTTCTGTGGACAGCGTGTTCGGCAGAGGCTTGGAGAGACTGCAGGACAGAGATTTTTTTTGCTTTTAGTTAGTTTCAGCTAGCTAGGGCAGAGAAGTTCCCTGGACTGTTTTTTTTCCTTTTTCTTGGAACTGTTTAAACCTGCTCTGGACTGAAAACCCAGGGGAGCACTGGGGGCTGCATCTGCGGCCCACTGGGGCCTGGACCTCGGCATTTTCCAGCAGCGCCGGAGAGACTGGGACTGAGGAGAGTCCGAGAGAGAGCCGAGCTACACCCACGGCAAGGACTTTCTCAATTTGCCATCTCACTTCAGAAGGAGAGGTTTTATTGTTTCATATTATTCATTCTTTATACTTGTATGCACTTCATTTGTTTAGTAAAATAGTTTTCTTCACTTTTCTCCAAAGAGGTTTCTTTTCCGGACCGGTTGGAGGGAGGGGCCACTTGGGCTTGCTTCCTTAGAGGGATCCTCTACAGGGGTTTTCTCCCAAATTTGTCCCAAACCAGGACAATAGTAAAGCTTAATGTGCTTAATTCTATCCACACTTAATTTGAATCAAATGAAAAAATAACCTATTCTGATTCTATTATTACAAAAAAAAAGTAACTGAAAATTTGATATATAACAGCTGAACATAATATAGCAGCATTTTACAGATGTCTGTACTATATAGTCAAGTTTCTTCCATTTCCTTCTGCATTTCCTGAAAATTTTTCTGGGTTGTTGAATTGCTTTTACTTTCTTCTTTGAGATTTCTGACAAGGTCTTCTAAGTTAGTTTTAGAGTGGTGTATGCATCTGTGACTCCAATTAAAAATTCACTTCTATTTTTGCTCCCCATTGTGATAAGAGGTATCTTGGTTTGGAAGACAGGTATCTGCTAGGGAGGGGCGGGGCCTCTCTAGGAATGGGGAATTCCAATCCCCTCCCTCCAAGTTATTATAATTTAGAAAATTAAAGGGGCTTATTCAGGCAGAGGTATGGGGAAAGGAATAACAGTTCTTTACTAGTAAATATAACAAGGCAAACAAACAACAACAACTACAACAATAATAATAAACAGAACCAGGAACCTCTAGGGGCTTTGTTTCACAAAGCCTGGGGCTGTCTGATCTCTTGGGACTCCGAGAGCACCAAGCTGGAACGGTGGAAACTCCGCGGCTAGTGACTGGAAAGACAGGATCTCCCTGGCAAGGCAGGGGCGGAATGTCCCGGCAGGCAGGGGGGTGCGGGGCTACAGCGTAGCAAAAAGAAAAAGCAGTGCTGAAGAAGCCATGACTCCCAGGCAGGGTTTGCCCATCTCCTGCAGGGCAGGCAAAGGAGCTCAGAAATCCTGGGCACACGAGTAGATGATGATGGTATATCTCACAGGACCGGACTTTCTGTTGACCGTAGACTTCTCCTGCAGCAAAAAGCAGCCTGGTCGTCCTCTCTGATGCCCAGAGCAAAACAGTCCCCTCAGCTCCCCCGGCCCTGTCCTTTTCCTGTGCCCTCCCAATGTCTTTTGTGTTGGTCAAGCACCATCTAAGCACCAGCACTTTGTCTCTTAGCAACTTATGGGGAAAAATTCTTTAAGACAAAAAGGAACAAACCTAACCCCCAACAGCCGGTCTCTTCCCCATACTGTGATAAGTTTCTGTGCAAGGAAGGGATGAATAGTTGCTGTCTTCCCTTCAGGTCCTTTAACTGCAATCATGCACCTGCTCTGTAGACATACAGTGGCTCCCCATAGCTGTAAGAGGGTCTGAAGGTGCCACTAAAGTCCAGTCCCTTGGCCAGAACATATAAGAGATCACTGTAACCTCTGCACCTGTGTCCAGGAAACCTGTATTTCTGATTGTTTTGTTGTTATGCATTAAACTGCAAGTCAATTGTGGTTGATCCTGTTGTCCTTCTTGGCAGTGGCTATGTTCCCTACAACCGGGCCAGGGAAGCCCAGGAGGGATGCCAGGCAGGGGTTTTCCGTCTACATCTAGTTTGGAGCGGCACTGATTTGCATAATGTCTCCCCTTTTTACATCTAGGGTAGGCAATGGTAAGGTGGTCTTGTACCTCCTGCTGGCTCTGGGCAATTTTTCATAACATGTCCAGGCTTCCTACATCTGTAGCACAACCTCCTGGTGGTCTTTGCCAGCAATACTGCCATAGCATTATTCTGTTGAGGGGTTACAGTAAGAGCAGAAATAGCTTTTACAAGTCTCTGGTCTGTCACTTCATCATCAGTCGTGAAAGCTCTTTCAAGCTTCTCTCCTAATGTGTCTGCTTGTATTATTACAACATGTTGTGAGGTGACTATTTTCCTGCAAGCTTCAATCATTTGAAGTAAGGCAGGCTGTGGGTCAGGCAAAGCTGTAATTATTCGTTTGCATTCCTCATTAGCATTGGCAAAGGCAAGGCTTTGAAGCAGATAAGGACGTGCCAGGTCATCCTCACATTGCCTCTCTATTGCATGTATGAGGCGGTCTACAAATGTGGTAAATGGCTCTGATATTCCTTGCTTTATTTCTGTGTATATGCTTTCTGGGCTACTTGCTGGTTGAATCCTTTTCAGAGAGTCTCCTATCTTGGGCGGAGGCAGGGGTTGTCCTGAATTGGGTGAAGGTAGATCTCTTTCCCAGTTAAAGTCTGATAAAACTGATTCTTCATCAGCAACAATACAGTCATTGTGTGCCCTTCTGTCTCTTATAGTCCAATAGTTGCCTTCTCCAAATGAGTATTCAACTGCATCATCCTGGTGCCCTCCCCTTTCCCTCCCCCCTCCTTGACCCATTGGAAGCATCTAGGGCTGATGCTGTAGTTGGAGGCTGCAAGTCTTGGTGGTTACAAAATGGCATCGGCAGCAGTGCACATGCTCTGTATAAGGTGCTGCCATCTTGCTGCACAGAAAAGCACAGGGAGCAGCCATTTTGTTGTATGGAAGGTCTTTGCAGGGAGTGACTATCTTGCTGCATGGACGGCTGTGCCGCACATGCGCAGTAGTGCTGTAGGAAACTGCCAGAATTTGCACCATATTCAAACTCCACTTTTTCGGGGGGGCAGCTGGCTGGAGCAGGGGGCCTGCTTGTAGCGCTGGGGTGCACGTCTACGAGGCCGGGTGAGCCACACATGGGATCCAAAGGGCCCCTCACAGGTTTGTTGAGACCGGGCACAGGGTCAGTCACAGGCTCAGCAGTGCCAGGGCCAGCTGCGGTTTTGGCAGGGCTACCCACGGTTTCTCCAGGGAGGCTGGTCATGCGACTGCTTGCGGAAGGGGCAAAAATCGCCATAGCCACAAAAGGGGTGACGGGAGGACTCGGTGTGTCTATGATGTCAGGCAGTTGCGACTGCTGTATTCTGAGTCTGGGGTGCCCCATTAGAAATGGCGGCACTGGTGGTGGGACCGCAAAAGGCTTCTTTGGCCGGGCCTCGGGGCCTCCTGCCCCTGTGGCTGGTGGCCTCTGCAGCAGGGGGGGCAGTGCTCTGGCAGTGGGCAGTGGCAAAGGGGCCAGGAGGACCCCCGCTGCCAGGGCTCCAGCAGCGCTCCAGCAGAGGTCAGCAGTGCAGGGGCCCCAGGCCCTGCCGCACCTGCTCCGGTGGTGGGCAGCAGCTGCGGGGGAAACCCGAAAGTGCTGCCACTTGTGCTGGAGGAAAGCAGCGGCAGAGGAGGCTCCACCAGAAGCAGTGGCAGGGCCAGCAGGGCGGCAGCAGGCTGCAGCGACTGTGACCCAGACCTGCACTCCCCGGCTGGGGGGGGGGGCTGTGATGGAACTGCCAAGACTGGTGATGGTGAAGTCTGGGAGTCGCGGTGCTCCACGTGGGCTGATGGAGGCGGTGGGGATGGCATTGGGGGAGCTCTCAAATTTGCAAAGTTGATAAACAGCTTACTAAAAATTTCTACAAGGAGGCACCAAGTTGTCAATAATGTGGCTGCCGTCTTGTCTCTATGAGTTGTTTCATCATATAATTTTACTCTAACAGATTCCCAGAGTGAGTTTGCAAGATCAGAAGATGGTTCTACATCTGGGAAAATATTTTTGAGCATATATTAAAAGCTCTTTTAAATCTTTACTTGGGACTTCATAGCAATTACATATTATCAAAGATCTTAAACGCTCATAAATTTGTTTTTGTTCTTTGGATGTATTAGTACCCATTTTTAGATTTCTCCAGAGCTCAACTCCCCACGTTGTAGATGATGCCTCAAGGGCTCGTTCCAGGTGGTCCTGTGTCCTGGCTTAATATTTCCTTTCAGCAGTAGTTTGGTTTCCCATTTGATCCTTCCTTTCAGGATACCTCTTTTTCCCTGGGATTCTGTTTTAGCCTAAAAGGTCCTTTAAAATTCAGTTCTCTGGAGAGACTCAGCTATGTTCTTTGCCAGCTAGAACGTGGGGACCATTTTTCTAGCTCATAGGGTCTTCATAGAAGATTAGGGCTGCAGGGTTGTTGTAAAAGTTATTTATTGCGGGGCTAGAAGATCAGTCTCGAAGGCGAAGAGTTCAAAGGATAACAGTTTGTGCTATTATGCAAAGCTGTTTGGCATAAATTCCCCACGTCCCAAACAGAAGCAGTCTTCGCAGCAGCAGCAGCAGCAGCATCCATCTGTGGTCCCTAGCATTCTCAAAGCAGTGCATTTTTACTCTTTTTTTGTTTACCCAATCAGCTACAAACATGATTCTACTACTGTGTCATGGGTTAGTACAGTTTAGTCTTTTAGTCATAGAGGAATGTAGAATGATTTTCCAGGTCAGGACCTGGGAATTGCTTTAGAAAGGACAGGGACCTATCAGAGGGTTAGTTGGAATATTGGCATCTATTTTGACCACTGAAAATTGTTTGCTAAGACTTTGGGAAGTACCATATAAAACCCCTTGATTTCCTGTAGGTGGGTCTTTTCCTTCTTTCCTTTGGCCAGAGACAGACAGGTAACATCGAGTTGGGCCTGCTGCTTCCCCCCTTTGGGGAGGAGCTGGACTGAGGCCTGGCCAGATTCTATGAGCTCCTGGGGGGGGGAAGGAGAGGTGGCTGCTTTACAACAACTACTTTCTCCAAACTTCCCTGGAGCAGGGAGAGACTTCTGCTGAGCCCCTGATAAGAGCTATGGGCACGATTTAGGCTGAGGCCACCCCGAGTTACACCAAGGGGTGGGCCAAAAAGGCATTCATGATCCTGCCTGGTTTTTTTGTGATTCCGGACTGCCCGGGTGCTCTGATCTCTGATGTTTCTGTGTGAGTTCTTCCTCCCTCACCAGTGTGGCGTGGCCTTGAACATCTAATACCATGAGCTACCACGGGAGAGAAGAGACTGTGGGCAGATTTAACCCTTTCCTGGCAAAATGAAGCTTCCAGAGCTTGGCCCTTTTCTGAGAGAGAAAAGAAAGGGACAGAGTGAACATAAAGAAGAAACAGCATGAAGTCAGTAGAGCAAGAGTGAAAAGACTGTTGGGACAGAAGGTTAAAGAGTTGGTTGTTCCATTCTTATTTGAGCCATGGAAATGAACTCTATATTTAGATTATTCCTTCAAATCAATGGAAAGATATGCATTTGGGGAGATGATTGTTTAGATTTGTGTGTGGATTTGAGCAAGTAATATTAATCCTATAATATGCTTGAACAGAGATAAAGATGAGAAGCCCCCTGCGCCAGTGAAGAAGTGAGAAGATATCTCTGTACCTTGAGGTGAAGAATCCTTTGCTTTGGAGTTATTCATCTTTAAAAAGTGACACCTCAGTATGCAAAAGTCTAAGACCCATGACCCATAAGCAGCTTGGGAAACTGCTCCTGGGAAGGTCACAAAGGCAGGTTTCTCCGGGTGGCTGTTTTTGTGACAGTTAAAAAACCCACAAGAGAACTGTTTTAAGTTGTCAGTGGGATCCATGACTCTAAGAGAGACTCTTCTAAAGAACTGATGAAAGACTATTGTCAGATAGTGAAACTGACTGAAAATTACAAGTTTTGTCTCTTTATGTTGCTTTGTAAGAAAGTAAACAGCTTGTAAGGGGAGGGAAGAGTGTTTTAAGAGTTTCATTCTGTTTTCTTTTAGGTTTTTTCCCAACTTTTTTTCCCCATTCTTTTAGTGTGTATTAATAAAACTATTTGTTTATTTTTAAGCTTGAGCTGGCTTTAATTTTCTCCTAGTCTCTCTCCCACAGAAAAAGAGTGAGTACTAAGACCAGAATTTAGTGAATGTGAAGCCACTACATTAATTGGTGTTTCTGTCCAGTTTTCAAAATTAAAACCATTACATGCTGTCTTCTTGGACCTATCTGGGCCTAACATTGATGTACGAAAGTCGTCACAATTCCTTATACAAATTCTACGTACATAGTTCTGTCTGTTCTATCTAGGAATGTTAGCAATGTTACATTATGCTTTCGTTATGTCTCGGACTTAGTTAACGTTGTAAAAGGCAATGCTACTGAACTTTAAACTAGGCTTTAGGGCTTTTCTTACTAACTTATACAATCTCTTTTTTGCTTAAGGCACTTAATATATTCTCTACTTATTTAAAACTAAACTTACATTTCTACCTCATGTCTGCGTAGATTTATGTATTTTAGTTTCTCTGAAGGTTTTAATTCAGCCCTCACATTTCTGAGTGCTTTTGATCCTGTGTGAATGGGGCCCAGAGGGATTTGTATCCCAACAAGTAAACTTATTTTTTCATTTATATTTACTCTTATTTGTGGAAAAATGTTGTGATCCACTCTAATCACAGAAGGGCAAGGATAACTAACTCTCAGTGAATAGAACAGAATGAACCTAGAAGGTTTGAATATTCCCCAGAGATAAAAACCAAATAAAGTTAGATGTTGATACCAAAAAATGTATTTTATTTAATAGTAGAAGAGTTGAGGGAAGGCGAGAAGAGAAAGAGAAGAAAGCAAAAAGGAGGTGTGGGGGAGGCAGGTAGAGTGATGTCGGGGGCTTACCCCAACATTGAGGTGGTTTCAGGGTCCTTGCTCCCCTGCGCAGCTCCGAGCCGAGCCGAAGGAAGAGACGGAGTTCTCAGGTTTAGATTTCTCAAGGTTGCATACCTCGTTTATTGTTTCTTATCTTACAATTTTCTCGGAGTCCGACAAGATGTTCGCAGCTGCATGGATTCCTCACGTCTCCCCCCGAGCTGGGCTGTCCTTATCTTTTATACTAATTACTACGTATTTCTTATTTACTATTTCTTACCAATGTCTATCACTATTACTAAAAAGGTCATCTTTACTTTGACCCAATCCTCACTAACTACTTTGTGCCACGTCAATGCAGCAATGGAGTGAGGGAAGAAGAAGGAGAAGGAGAAGGAGACAACGCCCCAGATTCTCCATCTTGTCCCCATTCACTTCAATGCTAGGAACCTAAAACTATTATTTTCTCATTCTGTGATAAGCTAAACTACCATTTCTCACATTCTTGTGGCATGTAAACCTTCTCTCAGTGTAGGAAGTTTTTCCCATGGACTGAAATCAAAGCCAGTGTCTCTCTGAGCTCTGGGCTGGGGTCCCAGACCCCCCTGCCCAGGTCCCTGACCCTCCAGGGCAACCAAAGGAATGCCCTGGACTCCAACAGAGTGATAGAGAAAGATTTAGAAGAAACATATTGTGGTGGTTTGGCAAGGAAGTGATTTTTTCAGGAAGTTATTGTTAAACCTATTAGTGACTAGCTTTGAAGTGGACAGTTTGACTTACCAATTAGAAGGTGGTACATCTCTGTGAGCACACAGGGTTAAATATTAGAGGATCCCAGGAAATTGCCCTTTTATCCTTCTGGCCTTGGAGGAGGTAAGGAGGCAGCCCCAGCCCAGCTCCCTCCTTGCAGGGGGGCCAGGACAGGCCCAGTCTGCCCCGGCCCAAGCTTTTCAAGGGAGGTCCTCCTGATCTGGTGACTCCCGTGCTGGGGGAGGGGAGGAGAATATGCCCCTTTCCTGGCCCGGATCGGATTTCCATCAGCTGTAAAACATTCTGACTAAGCTGTGGGGGACCAAGTCCTCCTCCCCTTCCTGTGACTCCCAGGCACAGAGGAAAAGGAGGGGGAGAAACTCAGCCACTCAGAGATTCCTTGGTGTGAGAGCAGCCACCCGGCAGAGATCATGTGACCACCGCAGGCCCTGGGCAAGATATTAACTCCTTCCTGAAACAGGTAAAACTTCCAAAGCCCTAACCCTTCTCTGAGTGAGACAAAAGGTCAGAGTGGGAGATATTTAAAGAGACAGTATGAAGGTAGCAGGGTCGGTGAAAGAGAAGTTGTATCTTGAGTGATGAGGAGATAGAGAAGATACCTTGGTATTTTAGACTGAAAGTCTTCTCTGAGCTGTGGTAACAGACTGTAATATGCTGGAATATTCCTTTAAATCATGGAAATATGGATTGGGGAGATGATTATTCAGATTTGTCAATTTCAGCAAAGGTATCTGTGATTGACTGAGGGAATACTAAATTAGTAGCTGTGATGCTGTGATCCCATGAGATGTTTGAACAGAGAGAGATGAGAAGAAGCCCTCTGTGCCAGTGAAGAAGTGAGAAGACACCTCTGTTCCCTGAGATGAAGAATCCTTTGCCTTTAGAGTTATTTATCTTTAAAATGACACCCCAGTATGCATGAGTCCATGGCCCATATGTAGCCACGTGGGAAAGGCTATGTGATATGGGAGGTCCACAATTGCAGAAGTTCCCGGGAGGCTGCTTTTGTGAGAATTAAGAGTCACAAGTAGATCGTTCTTTCTTGTGGAAAGTTACCACAACAAATCAGTAGAGACTTCTCTCTCTTAAAGGACTGAATGGAAGACTATTATATAAGTGGTACTCATCTAGAGTTTTGAGTTTTGTCTCTTTACATTGTTTATGGGAAAGTGAACATTTGAGGGGAGGAGGAGGAGAGTTTTGAATGTTTCATTTTGATTCTCACTTTCTTCTTTTAGTGTGTGTTAATAAATCTATCTTTAAGATTTGAGCCTGCTTTGCTTCTCTCCTGATCCTATCTCAGAGCAGAGTTCTGGTAGATACTCAAACCACTGCACTAAATTTGGTAAACAGAAACAGAGGCAAACATGAAACCATTACACATATTGAAAGGAATGAGGGACTTGTCTTTACAAACAAACTGTGGGTCTGCTGGTAGATAAAACTAGCACTGAGAGATAAAAGAAACAATGAGAAGGATTCCACTGATTGATGAATGGAGAGAGACTTGTCTTTACAAAAATACTGTAGGTCTTGTGATAAACATTAACTATTTTTTTGTTCACTGGAGATCAAATAACTCAAGATAACAGGAAGTTACTATGTTACTATCTAAGCTTATAGGCAAATATACCTTCGCCCATTTCTGTTCTCTCTCTCTACTTGCTTAATCAGCTTTAAGTTTCAGGAATTCCAGCTTAGTTACCATATAAGGAAGAGGACAACTACAGCCTTCATCTCTGCGACCACCGAGAGACAGAAAGAGACCCTCCCAGCAACACGTCACACATACATCATCAGAGGAAAGAAGCAAGATAAAAGCAGGACTGAAAAACCTGCCAATTCACGGCAGTTGGTGGAGCGAGACTCCCCTGCCGTCCAGCGCTGTATTTGCCTTTGCTTTGCCTGCTGCAATGTAATAAATTCCTATTGGAACTTTTCTTCATGTTCATAGTCTATTACAGGTCTGACACAAGGAAAAGACAAAAGGGGGGTATACATTAGAAGGGGGTCTTAGGCATTAGGCGATTCGGCAAGTCTGTACCTCTCAAGTACCTCAGCCAATGGGGAAAGAGAGAGGGACATGCACTCGGGAACTTAGGGTAAAAAGGAAGCTGCGCCCTTCAAAATTTTCAGACACCCCAGGGAAAATGCCCCATGGCCTTTCCCTTTATTCAAATAAAGTTGCAGGACTCCTCTGTCTCCTTTTTGGACATAAATCTCTAGCATTTGTAGATTAATTTTCCTAACAATTACCAAGGAGCAACACGCAATGGCCTAAGGTGCTGGTCAGTGTCCATCTCCAGTGTGTGTGGCATCCTGCAGTGGTTTTGCACCCCAAGATGAAAAACTATCTCTGGTGCTGCTGCCTGCATGGATTTGTTCCTTTACAGGACTGCCAAGCATAGTGATTATGTCAAATGATTGCTATTCCACTGGCACACTCGTTCAGAGGCTGCATAGGCTGATGTCTCTGAAGTTTTGGGGAAAACAAAAGCTCTCCAACATTTTTTGTGTTAGAAAATCAAGAGATTACTTCTTTTTGGCCAGGACGTAGTTCTGGCCAGTATGTGCAACAGATATCATTTCATCTACACATCGACCAGGTTGTACAGAGAAAATCATTCCATCACTCATGATTTTTACTAGATTTTTCACATACCTTTTGTTATAGATGGGTAATGCCATGATTGTCTCTCGTAATTAAGGGATTAATATGATGTGTATGTTAAGCAAAGTTTTATTGATGTATAGTTATATTATTGCAATTTTTTTCTCCACATAGTCCCCTTTCCCCTCCCCCTTGTATTGTTGACACTGGATGGCCTTGGTAGTCGGGGCATTTGGGAGGAGGGCATGAAACATGGGATTGGAAACTAGAGGATACTAATCATTGAAATTAGGAGGTATTGATTAAGAATAGGCATTCAGATGATGTGTATTGCTTAATATTCACTGCTCTTTGTACTGTATTAGTTGCTTGAGAAGGGAAGAGACAGGACTATGTGTGAGAACAACAAGGAAGAATGCAAGGATGTCTGACAAGGGGAAGGATGTTTATCAGAACGGGAGACAAGAATACAAGATTACCAGAGACACTGAGATAATGAGGCCCCTCAGACCCCTAAGACCAGATAAGACTGGCCCTATAGCTTGGACTATGACCAGAGGATCAGTGAGTACGCGCAAGGCAGTGGGGTCAGAAGTTTATCTCCGAGGAAGACAGCTTTACTTCATCCTTTGGGACCCCCGAGACCCCCGAGACGACCACCAGAGACAACTGCGCAGGCGCAAAGGACTGATAAGACCATTAGCATACTGTGAAAAGTGCATATTATATGGCTCTACGCAAGATATTTACTATATGTGTTATGTTGTGCTAACTGTTAATGTGGTATTAATATTTTGTTAGTATGGTAAATGTAGTTTTGTAGTTAAAATGTAGTTTTTATGTACCAACCACATGAAAATGTAAATCTTTCAAAGAAGAAAGAATTTACTACTTTCTTATCAGAAGAGACCAGCTCCTCCTGCTTCTCTCAGCCTAGTGGACGCCATAGAGATTAAAGGAAAAAAAGTGATACTAACCAGAGACAATTCTTAGTTAGAATGGAATTTATGCATTATGTATAAATTGTATGAATATTCAACAGGCTATTGCTTTTAAGAGATAATTCTTTGTTAACAGGGGTCCTTCTTCAGAGCTTGTGGCTCGGGAGAGGCACCCAGACGTCTGTAACTTTGTTTTTATTGTCTTGTATTGTCCTAACTCTAAAACTGTTCAATTTTTTTACTCTAATTCTATTTTTATAACCATCTTATTTACTATTAAACTTTTAAAATTTTAAAACAAGTGATTGGCGTTTTTCACAATTATGGTAGCAGAGGATGGTTATAACACCTCACTGCTGGTGCCTTAGGAGAATCAGAGTGAGGACGGCGCGCCCTGCCCAGTTTGGCAGCCTCGCTCTGTGTTCCCCTGCTGTGACCGGCAGATGCAGGTCAAGATCAATGGACAAAGGGAGACAATAAAACAAAGAAAGGGAAAAGATTCCCTAAAACCGCGGTAGTTAGCCCCTAAGACTAAAGTGTACACGAAGACAAAGACCCAAGGACAAAAGACAGGTAAGTATTGGTTTTGAGGGGCAGTTAAGGGGGGGATGAATGTGTGTGAATGAGAGGCAGCTGGTTATCCCAGACCTGCTAAGCGAGTGCGGAGTTTCTGACGCTGCGTTTCCGTTCTTTCGCGAGAAAGACGGCCAGTAAAGAGACGAAGCGAGTGATAAGAAGAGTGAGAGAACCCCCCCAGGGAAACTGGGACTGAATTTTAGAAAAGGGGTGATTGCCCAAGAGCATCCAGGACTAAAACTTTTGCTAGATTGAGGGATTAATATCGCAAGAGCACCCAGGGTTAAACAAAGAGTCTGCTGGATTGAGGGGTAGGTGCCCAAGAGTATCCAGGACTAAAACTTTTGCTGGGTTGAGGGATTAATATCCCAAGAGCACCCAGGGTGAAGCAAAAAGTCTGCTGGATTGAGGGGTAAGTGCCTGTGATAAACATTAACTATTTTTTGTTCACTGGAGATCAAATAACTCAAGATAACAAGAAGTTACTATGTTACTATCTAAGCTTATAGGCAAACAGACCCTTGCCCATTCCTTCTTTCTCTCTCTACTTGCTTAATCAGCTTTAAGTTTCAGGAATTCCAGCTTACAACTACAGCCTTCATCTCTGCGACCACCGAGGGACAGAAAGAGACCCTCCTAGCAACACGTCACACATACATCATCAGAGGAAAGAAGCAAGATAAAAGCAAGACTGAAAAACCTGCCAATTCACGGCAGTTGGTGGAGCGAGACTCCCCTGCCGTCCAGCGCTGTATTTGCCTTTGCTTTGCCTGCTGTAATGTAATAAATTCCTATTGGAACTTTTCTTCGTGTTCATAGTCTATTACAGTGCCCAAGAGCATCCAGGACTGAAACCTGCTGGGTTGAGGAATTGTGCCAAGAGCACCCAGGGTTTTGCCGGATTGAGGTTATGCCCAAGAGCATCTGGGGTTGAACAACACAGCTAGATTGAGGGCTAAAGTGCCCGAGAGCATCTGGGGTTGGACAACACAGCTGGATTGAGGGGATATCCAAGAGCACCAGGACTGGCCAGTAACACCTAAAATTGTAATAGGTGATTTAAAAGTAAAAGGTACCTTGTTGTTGTTGTTTTGTTGTGTGAGAGTGAGTCACACACAAAATAAGCCTCAGTTTCCCCGGGCGGGTGGGGGCTGTGGCAAAGTGTGTGTGTGACCTGCAAATAGGCCTCAGTTTCCCCGGGCGGGTGGGGGCTGTGGCAAAGTGTGTGTGACCTGCGAATAGGCCTCAGTTTCCCCGGGCGGGTGGGGGCTGTGGCAAAGTTTGTGTGACCTGCAAATAGGCCTCAGTTTCCCCGGGCAGGTGGGGGCTGTGGCAAAGTGTGTGTGACCTGCAAAACCGGCCATAGTTTCCCCGGGCGGGTGGGGGGGCTGTGGAAAAGCGTGTGTGTGACCTGCAATTCAGCCCTTTTTCTCCTGGCGTGTGGAGTAGGGGGGCAGTAAAGTGTAAGTGACACGCAAATTAGCCTCATAAGTCGATCGGCACCTGGGGCGACCAGATTCTGAGCCCTCCTCAGAGGCCCATCTATAGGGGGAGGACACACAGAGCCACGATTCTCTGGCGACAAGCTTCATGTCCTAAGAGTGTGAAAGAGTGTATAAAAGTAAAGGAGGAATGAAGTAAGAGTAGATGGAAGAAAGTACATGTAATGTTGGCTGTTATATCTCCTTAGAGGGAAGTGTATTGTATTTGTGTGTGATAGAAGGGATTTTTGTGTGTGTGCATAGATAGAAGTAGTCTTTAGGTTGTAAGAGAAAGTGAAAAACAGAGGTGGGGGACGAATAGATAAAATCTTGAAAAATGGGACAGAAAAACAGTAAGTTGGATACAAGCAAGAAAAAAGAGTGTAAAAAATTACCAACAGAAATACCTCAAAATAGCCCTCTTGGCATTATGTTAGCTAACTGGGATAAAAACCCTTGTACAAAAAAAAAAAAAAAAAAAGGAAAAGGTAAAGATGATACAATTTTGCGTGACAGAATGGGCAGAGAAGGAAATAAGATCTGACCACGTTTATTAGCCAAGATATGGCTCTTTTGAGAACTGGATCTGTCAGGCTCTAAATATATTTGTAAATTCAAAAGAACCGTTTAATCCTGAAGAAAGAGAATATGCCACATGTTGGACAGGAGATTTTAGGAGAATAAAAATTTTTAATGTATCAGAAACGTCCGAGACGAAACAAGAAAAGAAAAAGGGAAAAGAAAAGGGAAGGGAACAAAAAGAAAAGAAGGGAATAGAGTGGGATCCCTTGCAAGCTTTGCCCCCTCCGTTCCTGCTCACGCTTTCGCCGTTCGCGGCCGAGCCCCCTGTCCCAGGTCCCGCTTCAGCCCCGCCCGCCCTCAGCTCGGGCTCACAGCCTCCGGCAGCCCCGCCTGCCCCGGTTCCCGTCCCGAGCGCCGGTTCGCAGCCCCCAGCAGCTGCGCCGGTCCCCGCATACACCCCAGCCCCGGCCCCGCCGGTGAATTTGTCTGCCCCAGCCGCCTGGTCTGCACCGCCTTGGGGGCCGTGCCGGGGGCCCCTCCTAACGCGTAGTCTAGGGCTGCAGCCCCAACCGTGCCGGAGGTCCCGTCGGTCCCAGCAGTCCTATCTCCAATCGCCTCCCCCACTGCCCGATCCCCGGCTGCCCTGCCTGAGCCGGCTGCGCTGGGCGCTGCCGCCGCTCCTTTGTCTCTGCCGGGAGTCGTTGACTCAAGTGCCATCAGCCGCATGCAAGCTGGCCACGCTCCCCTCTGGTATCCCCCAGAACTGCCCCCTCCTCCTGTCCCAGCAGCAAACCCCGCCTACGCTCCGCCCTTGGAGGACCAAGCCTCGGCGCTATGCCCTTCCCTTCCCCCCTTGCAGCCCCGAGCTCCGTTCCCTTAGTAACCACAGCGACTGCTCAAGTAGACGAAATTACCGCAGGAGTTCACGGAATCTCCAAACTTATTTGAGCAAGCTTTAGAAAAAAAAAAAAAAAATACTGCAAGCCTTCTCCACTCCTCCTAGAATACAAATTATCCAATATGTGAATGATGTTCTACTATCTGGGGAAGATGAAGTTGAAGTTAGAGAAGCTACAATAAAGCTTTTAAATTCTCTGGGAGAAAAAGATTAAGAGTATCAAAAGAGAAACTGCAATTTGTAGAACTAGAAGTAAAATATCTTGAACACTTGATAAGTAAGGGTAGTCGAAAGCTCAGTCCAGAGAGAATTGCAGGAATTCTATCCCTTCCACCTCCCTCTTCAAAGAGGGAAATCAGAAAACTACTTAGATTGTTGGGATATTGTAGATTATGGATTGAGGGGTACACACAGGCAGTAAAATTTTTGTATGAAAAAATTGACAGAGGGAGATAATATAAAATGGACCAAGGAAGATGATGATAAATTAGAAAAATTGAAGTTAAAATTAGCCTCAATACCAGCTCTAAGCTTACCTTCACTAGAAAAAACCCTTTCATCTGTATGTGAATGTAGAACAGGGGGTAGCTCATGGAGTTCTGGTCGTGTAGAAAGGATGAACCAGACTTTAAAGAGAACTTTGACCAAATTAATGGTTGAAACCCAAATGTCATGGGTACAATGCCTACCTTTAGCCTTATTAAGGATCCGAACACAACCCTAGTCAGACCTGGGATTGTCACCCTATGAAATGATGTTTGGGTTACCCTTTTTAACTTCCCCACATAAAAATGCTGCCTATGAGGTAGGGGAAATGAGCGTTAAAAAAATACGTTAACACCATTGCAAAAACTCTTGAAAACCTACAGATGAAAGGAATAATCCCTCAAACCACACCTTTAGATTTTAAAATCCATAATGTTCATCCAGGGGAATGGGTGCTAGTAAAAACCTGGAAAGAACAATCTTTAACTCCTCAATGGGAAGATCCTTTTCAGGTATTGCTAATGACCGAGGCCGTGATCCGGACCAAGGAACGAGAGTGGATCCACGCCAGCAGAATCAAAAGACCTGTGGATGAACCTAAGGAGTGGACGATTACATCTGAACCGGGTGATACAAAACTGACTCTTAAACGGGGACTGGGTGGTAATGAACTGGGAAGACCCAAATGGTCCAAGAAACATACCCAGGATCACACCTAATTGGGAGATAAGGCCAAGCTTATATCAGTGGTTTCAAGTTCCGTCTGGACAAGTTTTGAGATGCCTCAGATACCCTCCTTGGGGAGGAATACTTCCACTCCAAACAGGAGGATCAGGACTGTTTCGGACAGAGAACTCTTGTATTCACGCCTTAGCCTGTGATTTATACAAGGAGGAAGAGTGTGAAAAGTGCATATTATATGGCTCTACGCAAGATATTTACTATATGTGTTATGTTGTGCTAATTGTTAATGTGGTATTAATATTTTGATAGTATAGTAAATGTAGTTTTGTAGTTAAAATGTAGTTTTTATGTACCAACAACAGGAAAATATAAATCTTTCAAAGAAGAAAGAATTTACTACTTTCTTATCAAAAGAGACCAGCTCCTCCTGCTTTTCTCAGCCTAGTGGACGCCATAGAGATTAAAGGAAAAAAGTGATACTAACCAGAGACAATTCTTAGTTAGAATGGAATTTATGCATTATGTATAAATTGTATGAATATTCAACAGGCTATTGCTTTTAAGACACAATTTTTTGTTAACAGGGGTCCTTCTTCAGAGCTTGTAGCTCGGGAGAGGCACCCAGACGTCTGTAACTTTGTTTTTATTGTCTTGTATTGTCCTAACTCTAAAACTGTTAAATTTTTTACTCTAATTCTATTTTTATAACCATCTTATTTACTATTAAACTTTTAAAATTTTAAAACAAGTGATCGGCGTTTATCACAAAGAGGAGTTGCAACTTCCATCAGTGTCAGACCAAATACCTTGTTTGATCCACCCAAATACCAGACATGCTAGCTGGGTTAAATGTAAATGTTTAGATTGTGGGAAGAATTAGTATTGTAGTTCACACAAGCAACGTTCTCGTTGCAGGAAGTGTCAAGGACCAAATCGATCTCCTATCCAAATAGAATTCCAAGAAACTGAAATAATAACTTTGTTTTGTGGATGGGAATTATTAGTGCCTGTTGAATGGGAGATACCTGAAGAACAGTGGGAAACGACAGTTAAAGAGTGTCAGAAACGATTTGTCTGGAAATTAGCTAAGAGGAAGCGACAAGGAAATAGAGGGCAAGACCAGATTGGCCTCTGTATTCGCCACCAAGAAGATCAAATACACCTGCTGTGGGTTGCAACCCTATAGGCATGGAAGGTGGGAGTATAAGCCATAGTGGACCTCTGTTACTCCTTTTTCTGTCACTCAATTTTTGTCTTCTCCCTTTTGGGATATCGACAAGGCCATGCTACAGATGTTACCAAAAGCTGTACATGGAAAGACACCGAGGTTCTTTTTTCATTTCTCACACTCATGTCAACAGCCACTGTTACAACCCATCCAAATTGGGCAATTGCATACATAAAGGGAAAAAGTACTGGATTGCAGAGAACTTAGGAACAAGTGGAAGCAGGATGGGAAGTCAGTGCCCAGAAGAGGAGAGATGGATTTGTTTTACCTACATTACTGGGAAAAAAGCATCAGATTTAGTAAAAGAACAGTTGATAAGCAAAAAAGCTAAATCAGTAAAACCACCTAAGCCTGTGCCAATTTCCATCAATGATTTGTATACCAAACTTGAACAGCAATTAGAGAAGGAAATAGATATCTCAAGGATGAGTAAAAATCAGTTTGTAGAATTAGGAGAAAGAATAAGTAAGGAACTTAACATAACCAATTGTTGGGTCTGTGGAGGGGGTTTGATGTCAGAAGAATGGCCATGGAAAGGCAGCAGCTTAGGCCCAATTGAGCTTCTAAAATGGAACCAAGCAAGTACAAGTGGAGAAAACAGACCAGAAGGGTGGATTTTAAGCTCAACAGTGATAGGGGAAGAATGTCTTTGGCGCACTAGGAAAAGCTTCCTCTATGAAGTAGGAAAAACACCCTGTAAAAGATATAAGGTTAGTAATGGAACTTCTGTATGGTGGGTCCCAGAAGCACCAACTGTGTATTGGACCCAAGAAAAAGCAAAAAAAGTGAATTGTAAGTATGACAACAAAACAAACCTTTTTCAATGTAATGATACAAGTAAAAATCCTTGCTATGGCATCCCAGAAATTTCCAAATTTTGGGAGAATATAGATCAACAAAAGTTTAACTATTAGAAAGCTCCAGACGTCTTATTTTGGATATGTGGAAAAAGAGCATACCCAAAACTCCCCTCCCAGTGGAAAGGGAGCTGTACTCTAGGAATTATACAGCCAAGATTTTTTCTTTTACCAGGACCTGATGGAGATCAATTAGGGATACCTAATTGTTGGAGTCCAGGGCATTCTTTTGGTTGCCTTGGAGGGTCAGGGACTTGGGCAGGGGGGTCTGGGACCCCAACCTAGAGCTCAGAGAGACACTGGCTTTGATTTTAGTCCATGGGAAAAACTTCCTACACTGAGAGAAGGTTTACAGGCCACAAGAATGTGAGAAATAGTAGTTTAACTTATCACATGATGAGAAAATAGTAGTTTTAGGTTCCTAGCATTGAAGTGAATGGGGGCAAGATGGAGAATCTGGGGCGTTGTCTCCTTCTTCTTCTCCTTCTTCTTCCCTCACTCCATTGCTGCATTGACGTAGCACAAAGTAGTTAGTGAGGATTGGATCAGAGCAAAAATGACCTTTTTAGTAATAGTGATAGACATTAGTAAGAAATAGTAAATAAGAAATACGTAGTAATTATTATAAAAGATAAGAACAGCCCAGCTCGGGGGGAGACGTGAAGAATCCATGCAGCTGCGAACATCTTGTCAGACTCCGAGAAAATTGTAAGATAAGAAACAATAAACGAGGTATGCAACCTTGAGAAATCTAAACCTGAGAACTCCGTCTCTTCCTTCGGCTCGGCTCGGAGCTGCGCAGGGGAGCAAGGACCCTGAAACCACCTCAATGTTGGGGTAAGTCCCCGACATCTGGCGTCCCTGGGTGGGCAGAAACATCTGCTGTCCCTGAGAGTGCAGAAACATCTGGCATTCCTGACTAGCACTCCTGAAAAGGAACGCTGAAAAGGGTCGCAGCAACCTCTGCAGAAACATCAAAAAGCTCCCAGAACATCAAACAGCCAAGCCAACAACTCCGGAGAAGAAACACCTGTCTAGCCAGAACACCAGCTCACTCCAGTTCGTTCCAGACGACGGCTTTCCACTGGGCCCAGGAACCCGTCACCCTAATATCTGCTAGACGGAGATCGGGACACCTCTAAAACGAATCGGACCACAGCTGGGGAAAGTTTCACTTTAGTAAGACCTGTGAAATTCAGAACACACCGTGCGATAAGGAGAACTACTTCCCAAGAGAGAACAATAATATTAGAAAATCTAAAAGAATTGATATCAAAATATAATGCAGCGCTGAAAGATAAAGAGCTCGAAGCCCTGATGTTATAAGTCAAATGTAATTATTCACAATGTGAGACCCAGTCTCTTTTTGAGCCAGGTTTTTAGCAAAAAGTAAACAGAGATCTTTATGATAAAGCCACACGAAAGCAGAAAATACCCGCAAAGCTTTTATCAGCGAGAAAAATTATGTTAGAAGTTATAACAGAATATAGTAGACAGAGCTGCAGAGTTAGACAGCAGCCAGGCAAACAGAGGGAGTTCAGCACACAGCCAAGACACAAAGCTATGCTAACTCCGAAGTCGGTACCTCCCCCAAGGGAATAGGAAGGGGGAAGGGAAAGAACACAGGTATTTCAAGGTCCAGCAGAAACCTCGTCAGAAACCCCAAAATTAGTGCCAAGAAACCCCAAACTTTTAATACATCCAAGAAAACAGGAAGAATTTGACATGCTTTTCTTTGAAGCAGTCCCAGAACAAACCCTTCATTTGTATAGAGAGGGGGAGGGGAGAATAAGTCCACCAAGGAGCCCATTTACTCCTCCGGGGTCACCGCGCCCATGCTCTCCTCATTCGCCATTGCTCCTTTCCCTTCCCGTAAAAAAACCGGGTGCGGGGGAAGAGAACAGGGGGGGAAAAGAGGCGGGTCAAGCGCCGTTAGAGCAGCGGGGGGGCGAGGCTGCGTGAGGGACCGAATCTAACCTATCGCGTCGAAATGCGGCAGGACGCGACGGGGCGCGATCGCAGGGTGCGTCAGGAGATATAGACGTGGGTCGCGATGAAAAGGAGTCCGCGGGCAGAGATTCTAGAGCTGGGGGGATGAGAACAGAGCAAGCAGCTAGGCGCGCGCTGATGACGCAAGCTACGGGAAGCGAAACAGCTCAAAATATCGCGTCGCGGAGCGCCGGGAGGGACGCGCCGAGAGCGGAAGTGTCGAGCCGAGAACTACAAACCCCAGAAGGCTCAGCGGCCGGTCCAGGCGCATGCGCGGCAAGGGCAGGTAAAAGCCCAAGGCGCGTTTCTATTCGGGGGCAGTCTGATTCCGATGACGAAAATGACGGGGCGGACCTTGAGCGCCAGACAGGACGGGGCATCCCATCAGATTCCGCGAGGCCAGGACTGGCAGGGGCGGAATGGGCGGTGACGGGGCGTGGCCGAGGCGGGGAGAGTCTCGAAGGCACCACCCCCAAGCAGCAGGGGCTGCGGAGCCCGACTCCGCCCACGAGCAGCTATGACCTTGAATCGCCTGCGTGCGGTGATTCAGAGACAGCTGCCGAGGTGTTACGGATGGTCGCGCGTCCGAAAATTTCTCAGATTTTACAGGCTTTTCCAGAACTTAAAAGATACTTGAAAACTCCGAGCCCACAGAGGACAGCTGCCAGCGTGCCGTCATCACCGAGAGGCGGGGCAGAGAAGCAGCGAGCACGGAGATCATCAGTTGCATCCACCGAAGGATCGGTATGGGAGGATGTGCCCACATTGCATCGTTTTTTTCCAATTTCATACAAAAAATCAACTTCTTCAGAACAGCGATTCAAACAGAAGCCGAGAGAACCTTTGCCAATGGTGAGGGATGATAATGTTATTGATGAAGACCACGAGATGTCAATCACAGATGAAGATATAATCAGAATCACAGCATCAGAAGGGATTCCTGCCAGGAGAGTAAAGGCACTTGAGTTTACACGACAAGCGTCGTCATTTTTGTTATCTGAGGACTTTATGAACAAATTTTTTCGAAAGTTCACTGAAACAGCATTTCGCCATGATCCCACGTCTTCTTTCTCTCAGATTTTTCTTCCAGAGAAAGAAGTTTCAGAAAAATTTGAAGATGCTCAGCAAGCTCTGATTCCTGTTCAGCGAGTGAAAGAGAAAGTGAAAGTAAAAGAAAAAGAGAAAGAAAAAGAAACAAAAAAAGAAACAAAACCCGAAGAAGTGAAGCCTCCAAAACAAGTGAGTCCTGAGAAAAAAGAAGCAGCAGCGAAAGCAAAAACAAAGGGAACAATTTCAGAAGCAGGCACCGCACAGGCTTCTGCCAAGCCAGAATTTAGTCCAACAAACTAGACAGACATAAAGAAATTTGCATTGAAAGGGAATACACTTTCAATAGATCCAAAAGGCATAGCTATACCAGTGACATATGATGCACATGATGCAAACCCAAAATAAAAGAGATTAGATCGTAAAGTCGTCAGGGATCTGATGAAAGCCGTTTGTGATAATGGATTGGGGTCTCCATACTTCAAACAACTTTTGAAAAAGACATTTAATATTTATGATTTAACACCATTTGACCTCCGATCTCTTGCAACCATAATCCTAAGCGACTCACAATTCATTCTCTAAGAAGCAAAATAGAGAAAAATTTTAAATGATTACAGAATCAAATACCAAGGTGGGGCAAATGCAAGCTTCACAGTGGCACAATTGGCCAGTGATCCACCACTTGACAGTGCAGCTCGTCAAGCCAGCTTTCTTCCTCGAAATGTTCTAACAGACATCAAAGATGCAGCCAGAAAGGCAATAGTGCAGATTCCACCAGCAGGAGTCAGAAAGTCTTTTTACAGATGTAAAGCAAGGTCCTTCAGAACCCTTCGCTTCATTCATCGATCGTCTCACACAAGCAGGACAGGCAAGTCATTAATGAGGGAGTGAAGTCACATATAATTCAGTGTCTTGCATTTGCAAATGCCAATCCAGAATGCAAGCGAGTCATCAGTGCATCAGTGCAATGCCAAGCCAACCCACCATAGCAAAAATTCTAGAGGCATGCAGCAAGGTAGGGACACCACAGCACGTTGCAACGATTTTAAGAGATCATGTGAAAAAAGCTGTCAAAGAAGCATTTGCAAATTTTCAACAAAGACAATGTTACAAGTGTGGCAAACCAAAGCATTTCAAGAAGGACTGCCCACAAATTACAAACAATGCAGACTCATTAGATCATTGTTCAGCATGCGAGAGATAGAAGCATCGTCCTGCAAAAAACAATGCAAGTAGAAGAACTCAGTCGAAAAACTCCAAGAGAAGCGCAGATCGTCAACGCGCGACGACACAAGTGATAGCGATGACTCAAAAGCAAGCTCCGCAAAGGGGACAATCATCAGAGAACAGCATTCTGACGCCCTCAGCAAGACAATTTGTAAGATCCCCAGCGATCCAGAGTTATTACCACCCGGGGCACAATGCAATTTAGCAACTTCCAAAGTAATATGTTTTTTAGATGACAATTATGCAGTGATACCCACTAGTGTCACTGGATCCTCATTGAAGAGGCAGGACTTTCTAATTATAGGTAAGGACAGAAGCAGTGTTTTAAGACTTGTTATTTACCCTTCTATCATTTCAGCAGATCACAATAATGAGTTGACTGTTTTAGCGAAGCCTCATCATCCACCATTGATCATTCCCCCGAACACCTCAATTGCCAGGGCAATTGCATTGCCACCCCATGCTGCAGAACAAGTCTTGCCAGTACTCCGAGAACAAGATCCTCCTTCAGGTAAGCACATAAAAGTTCATGCCTCCTGAGTGAAACACATAAGCCGAGACAGACCAATTCTTGTCTGTGAATTGACCCAAGGTGACAAAACAATCGCAGTCAAAGAGATGCTCGACACAGAGGCGGACGTCACGGTAATTTCGTATCTTTTTTAGCCCAAAAGTTAGAATTTAATTGCTCCCTTGAGTCCTCTTTCAGGCATAAGGAGGAACACCTTGTGTCTGCAAAGTGAAGATGCGATTGTTGTCTCAAGGCCAAGAAGTAAGACTGCAATCATTCGCCCATTTGTTGTGCAAAGACCCATCACAGTGTGGGGAAAAGACATTTTAGTGCAATAAGGCGTGAAGTTAAAAGTAGATTTTTAGTGAGAGTCACTGTAGCACTCACCACTTTGAAACTGACCTAGAAAACAGACAATCCTGTCTGAGTAGATCAGTGGCCCCTTGAGAAGAAAAAATTGAGTGCTCTCAAAAACTTAGTCAAGAAACAATTGGAAAAGGGACACATTGTACCAACAAACAGTCCCTAAAATTCCCCAGTTTTTGTCGTTCGCAAGAAAGCCCCTAGCTCATAGAGATTGCTTCATAATCTCAAAAAAATCAATGAGGTCATTAAAGAAATAGGACCACTTCAGCTGAGGCTTCCATCTCTCTCAATGATTCCGAGAGATTAGCCACTAGTGATCATTGATCTCAAAGATTGTTTTTTCAGCATCCCACTTCATCCAGATGATGCTCCTCGATTTGCCTTTTCCATCCCAAGCGTCAACAGGGAGAAGCCTCTGCAGAGATACCATTAAGTTGTTCTTCCTTAAAGTCTCAAGAACTCTCCGACCATCTGCCAATAGTTTGTTGCACAGGCACTGTGTCCAGCTCAAGAGAAACATCCAAGAGCAAAAATCATTCATTACATGAATGATCTGCTCATTGCTACCCCGACACAACAGGAATTGCAGAAAGCTCGTAACTGTGTGATCACAGAAGTGCAAAATGCAAGTTTAGAAATTTCCACTTCAAAAATCCAGGAAATTGCACCTTAGAAATACCTAAGATAGAAAATCACTGAACAAACAATGAAACCACAAAAAATTAAAATTAGAACAGAAGTTAACAACTTACAGGATTTGCAACAACTTTTAAAAGAAGTCAACTAAATGAAATCCATCTTAGGGATCACAAATGATGAACCTGCGCCGTTGTTCAATCTTTTGAAAGGGGACAGTAACATCAAATCCCACAGGAGCCTCACTCCTGAGGCTCGGGAAGCCCTTGAGAAAATTGCTAGAGCCCTCCAGCAGAGACAGGCACATCGTTTTGTAACATCTTTACCTTTCTTTCTTGCAGTGTTAGGAGAAAAAATACAGTTATATGAGTTGATTTTTCAGTAAGATTCATCACAAAAAGACCCATTGTTGATTTTAGAATAAATTTTTTTATCTTACAAGTCTCCGAAGACGATCCTCTCAAGTCTAGAAATGATAGCTCAGATCATCATCAAAGCTAAGACCAAGCTGCAAACAATGGCAGGCAAAGACTTTACAACAATTCACCTGCCTTTAAAAAAAGATTATTTTGATTAAGCATTGCAGAAATCAAAGAACTTGCAGATTGCATTGTTAGATTACTCAAGTGTTTGTACTATTCATTTCCCAAGCCACAAGCTGTTGAAAGCAAAATTAAGTTTCAGAGAAAAACCAAAAATAAGTGAAGTGCCATTAAATGCAATAACAGTATTTACCAATAGCTCTAGAAAAACTCACAAATCAGTAAGTACATGGCAGAATGACACCACAAGGGAGTGGAAATCAAATATAAGAATAGTACAAAAGTCGCCACAAATAGTGGAATTAGCAGCAGTAGTCAGAGCTTTTAAACTGTTCCAGCAACCTTTTAATTTAATCACAAATTCAGCTTATGTAGCTAATGTAGTCAAAAGACTTGAAAGTTCACTCTTGGGAGAAGTTGACAATGAAAATTTGTATTCATATCTATTGTGCATGAGGACATTGTTGCAAAACAAAAAACATAAATATTTTGTCTCGCACATCAGAGCACATTCTTCTCTTCCAAGTTTTTTAGCAAAAAGCAATGCACATGCAGACAAATTGACCATGCCAATTTCAAGAACTTTACCGAACATTTTTAAACAGGCAAAATTGAGTCATGCATTCTTTCATCAGAATGCTCAAGCACTAATGGACACTTTTCACATTTCCAAAAGTCAAGCAAAGGAAATCATTAGTGCTTGCCCTAATTGTCAGCTTGTTCAACCTCCTGCTTCCATGAGAGCAGTCAATCCAAGAGGATTGCACAGTTTGCAGTTATGGCAAACTGATGTCACAAAATATCCATCTTTTAAGAAACTCAAAAATGTTCATGTTTCAGTTGACACATTTTCAGGTGCAGTCTTCGCATCACTGCACACAAGTGAAACAGCACAACATGCTTGTCGACATTTCTTGCAGGCATTTGCATCTTTAAGCGTGCCACAAGAAATCAAAACAGACAATAGACCAACATATATAAGGAAAGTGCTTGACAAATTCCTAAAGAGGTAGTGTGTCCATCATACCTTTAGTATCCCACACTCTCCAACAAGTCAAGCAATCATTGAAAGGACACATCAAACATTAAAATCCCTTTTAGACAGACAAAAAAAAAGAGAAGCAGACGCCACACCATACATGCGCTTGAATAAAGCCTTGTATGTGTTAAATTTTCTAAATTGCTCTTTTGCAAAGCCAACTCCACCAATCATCAGGCATTTTTCAAACAGCACAAAAGCAAAACTGAAGGAAAATCCTTTAGTTTTAGTCAAAAACCCAGAAACAAAACAAATTGAAAGGCCATTCAAATTAATAACTTAAAGCAAAAGATATGCTTGTATCTCCACAGCAGTTAGGCCAAAGTGGCTGGCAGCGAGGCACGTAAAACCGTACCAAGTCCAAACGCAAGCAAAAACAGACCCCAAGACCAGAAAAAAAGAAGTAAGCACGCAGATGTAAGCCAGTGTCAAGACAGCAGACATCCTTTCGTTCTACGTGCAAAAGAGACTTTAAGACTTGTTTTCTTGGGGACTTAGGTAGTATTGCATTTCTAGAGATTCCCAAGGAAAAGAAAGCATTAAAAATGAAAGAACTATCCTCGTGCCTCATTCTCTCCTTAGTTACCTTAAGCAATGCAGCAGTTTTGCCCGTAGCTCAACCAAAAGAGAATGTTTGGGAAACTCTAGCCAATGCATCAAGTTTAGACACCATCTGCCTAACTCACTCAAGACCAAGGAAACCTTTTTCAACTTGTTTAGTGAAGTTGCCAGTAAGCAAATAGCCGATTCCAGAAAACATCCCTCCAAAAATTTCAAAGTCCATTGTAAATCCAGTAAGCCAATGAGATGTTTAGATGAAATTCCTTCCTGCAGCTCCTTTTAAACCTCAAAAACTGAAAATTCTTAAATCAGTCCAAATGCAATTCTGTGTAAAATTTGGCCTTTCTGGGGTGACAAAAAAATAGATCTGTAGATGTCACCCCAAACCTCAATTTTTACAGAAATTCATCATCTTGGTGTAATTACACTAAGATGCTGAAGAAACCATCCAATCATGTTCCAGCTCAGTTGCTAAAGAGAAATTTTTTCATTTGTAAAAACAAAATTTAGCCCGCAATTCCTGCAAATGCCACAAGTAGACCTTGCAGCATTAGAATGCTTTCATTGCTAACACCCAACATAACATTGATGAGAAAACTAAAACAGAGAGAGAAAAGATCAATTCAGATGTATGATCCAAATTGTGATGATAATGTTCACACATAGAACAAAGCTCAGAAAATTGCAGTTGCAATTTTTTCACCACAAGCAGCGTCAGAAGCAGCCTTGACACAATTAGATCACGTAAGTTGTTAGCTAAGCAAACATGCCTGAGCTGTCTCTCTTGCACTAAGTGACATGTTGTTAAACATTGACAGTGTAAGATGAGCAAGTCTCCAAAACAGAGCAGCGATTGATTATCTTTTGCTGACCCACAAGCATGAGTGTGAAGAATTTAAAAGAATGTGCTGCATAAATTTGTCAGATCATTCCAAATCCATTCATAAAAACATCAGACAATTAAAAGAGAGTGTCAACAAACTTAAAAGGTAACTAAGTCATAAATAGATAGTTTATTCAATTTGTTTGACCTTTCACCATTGTAGAAAAAAATTTTAAAGATAGCTATATATATTTTAGTAAGGCTTGTAATCCTTCTCATGATTCTGCCGTGTTTGTTTCTATGTATACGGCAAGCCATAGACAAAGTAGCCAAAAAAGTGTTTTTAGTTCAAACAGGAGGGGGAGATGTTGGAGTCCAGGGCATTCCTTTGGTTGCCCTGGAGGGTCAGGGACCTGGGCAGGGGGGTCTGGGACCCCAGCCCAGAGCTCAGAGAGACACTGGCTTTGATTTCAGTCCATGGGAAAAACTTCCTACACTGAGAGAAGGTTTACAGGCCACAAGAATGTGAGAAATAGTAGTTTAACTTATCACAGGATGAGAAAATAGTAGTTTTAGGTTCCTAGCATTGAAGTGAATGGGGGCAAGATGGAGAATCTGGGGCGTTGTCTCCTTCTTCTTCTCCTTCTTCTTCCCTCATTCCATTGCTGCATTGACGTAGCACAAAGTAGTTAGTGAGGATTGGATCAGAGCAAAAATGACCTTTTTAGTAATAGTGATAGACATTAGTAAGAAATAGTAAATAAGAAATACGTAGTAATTAGTATAAAAGATAAGAACAGCCCAGCTCGGGGAGAAACGTGAAGAATCCATGCAGCTACAAACATCTTGTCAGACTCCAAAAAAATTGTAAAATAAAAAACAATAAACAAAATATGCAACCTTAAAAAATCTAAACCTGAGAACTCCGTCTCTTCCTTCAGCTCAGCTCGAAGCTGCGCAGAAGAGCAAAGACCCTGAAACCACCTCAATGTTAAAGTAAGTCCCCAACAATTAGAAAGCTCCAGACGGCTTATTTTGGATATGTGGAAAAAGCGCATACCCAAAACTCCCCTCCCAGTGGAAAGGGAGCTGTACTCTAGGAATTATACAGCCAAGATTTTTTCTTTTACCAGGACCTGATGGAGATCAATTAGGGATACCAGTTTATGAGGATCTAAAGAGAAACAAAAGAGAATTGATTGGAGGATTCCAAAAATGGGGAGATGAGGAATGGCCCCCTGAACACATACTAGAAACATATGGGCCAGCCACCTGGGCACAAGATGGGAGTTGGGGATATCGAACCCCAATTTATATGCTAAATCGTATTATAAGACTTCAGGCCGCTGTAGAGATAATAACGAACAAAACTGGTCAGGCAATGGAATTAATATCAAGGCAACAAACCCAAACAAGAGCGGCTGTGTATCAGAATAGGTTAGCTTTAGACTATTTGTTAGCTGAAGAAGGGGGTGTTTGTGGAAAATTCAATACATCAGATTGTTGTTTAAAAATAGATGACAATGGAGATGCCGTCCTGGACATAGTCAATGATATCAGAAAAATTGCCCACGTACCAGTTCAAAAGTGGGAATCAATGCTAAATACTAGCTGGTGGGATAATGTGTTAGGAGCAGAATGGTGGAAAAAGTTAGGCTTCTTCCTTTTATGCTCTACAGCTGGTTTAATATTTCTTCCTTGTTTGATTCCCTGTTTCATTCAGCTCATCACCAGTGTAGTACAAGGCATGCAATTAGTGAACATTGACCAAAAGTTGCCTACAACAACACCACCACAAAGGATTATGGTATTAAAGAAACAAAATAATATAGAAGACCCCTTCAAAGAAGCGAGATTGATTTGTGAAAAAAATGAGCGAATAATGAAAGCTAGAAAACAATAAATATTGCTCGAGCCAAATTAATTATAAAAAGAAAGAGGGAGGATTGTGAAAAGTGCATATTATATGGCTCTACGCAAGATATTTACTATATGTGTTATGTTGTGCTAACTGTTAATGTGGTATTAATATTTTGTTAGTATGGTAAATGTAGTTTTGTAGTTAAAATGTAGTTTTTATGTACCAACCACAGGAAAATGTAAATCTTTCAAAGAAGAAAGAATTTACTACTTTCTTATCAGAAGAGACCAGCTCCTCCTGCTTCTCTCAGCCTAGTGGACACCATAGAGATTAAAGGAAAAAAAGTGATACTAACCAGAGACAATTCTTAGTTAGAATGGAATTTATGCATTATGTATAAATTGTATGAATATTCAACAGGCTATTGCTTTTAAGAGATAATTCTTTGTTAACAGGGGTCCTTCTTCAGAGCTTGTGGCTCGGGAGAGGCACCCAGACGTCTGTAACTTTGTTTTTATTGTCTTGTATTGTCCTAACTCTAAAACTGTTCAATTTTTTACTCTAATTCTATTTTTATAACCATCTTATTTACTATTAAACTTTTAAAATTTTAAAACAAGTGATTGGCGTTTATCACACATACGAAGCTGGGGGGGGTGTGGGGGGTGTGTGTGTGGAGCCAAGGAATGAATATACGTAGGTGTATTGCGAAACTTGATGCATATGTAACATTCTAGAGGTTAAAAGAAAATGCCAGTGAGCACGAGAAGCACGCATGCCTTTGGAAGCTATCCCGCAAGGCATCCAGCGCTGAATAAATCACATACCTACTTTAAAACTCACTTTGTCTCTGAGTTTTAGAGTCTTTCCACGTGTCATTTTGGCACCCCAGATGGGACGTTCTGTGCCCAGCCATAGGACCGACTGAGGGGCAGACTTCCTAAGGCGCCCCCAGGATTTTCTCTGGAAGGAATTCCGCTTCTCGGGTCACTCACTGCGGGGACAGACAACAACCTCTTCTTTAAAAAGAGAGGCCCCCGTAGACACCACTGAGAAGCCCCACAGAGACGTCTGAGTGCACAGAAAGGATTTTGGTAGGTTTGGGCTTGCAAGCAACCCTTGGCCCAACGTGTGGTACCGCTATTTGACAGAAAGGCAGCCGGGAGGGGTTCATTGACCGTGGATCAGCCACTAGCGGTTCTGGAGGTGAATCGAATGAATTACTGTTTTATTGCTGCTATTTGGTTGTGTGTATGAGTTTTTAAAGTCTGGATGTGTTTTGTGTTTGGTTCTTCTGCCCGTGCGAGGTGACCGTGGTTTTCGGAACTGTAGTGTTTTTTTGAGGTAATACTGCCATCTTGTGCCGAAAGTGATAATTGCGTCAAACTACTGCTTATATATATTCCTTTCTTACCGTTTTAGTTTTCAATATTTTCTCTTTACAGCATGTTGCTTTAGGGTTTATTTAGTGTTGCTTGCCAGGAGTTCTGTTCTTGAGGGTTTTTGCCTTCTACTTTGATAGAGTCCTTTTTATAGGGATTGTTTGTGGTGAGTATTGTCTTTAGGGTTTATTTGATAAAGTGCCGTTTTCTTTGTTACTGCTGTTTGTTTTACTGCTTTTGTTGTGAATATTGCTTTTAGGGTTTGTGTCACTTGTCTCTATCGGAGCCGCTGGCTCCATTTTGCCCAGGCTAGCTCAAGACTGCAACAAGACTGGAAACCCCCCCTGGGTCCTAGAAACCAGGGGAGTGGCAAAGGGGCTTTTTCCCTTATCACAAGAGAGACCACGTCTATAGTGGAGGAAAGGAGTCAGACTTGGTGAGAGGGCAAGTCCAAGGCCTTTATTCCGGTCTTTATCCTGTCCTGGTCGGATATCTGCCTCAGTTCAGCAGCTCTTGCTAAGTCCTTGCCCAGCCTTGTGGTCTGGGCTTATATACAGGGAAGGGGCTAAAGGAGGGGACAAACCAACGCCCAATGAGGGATAAGGTGGGAGTGGAACAGGGTTGGAGGCACATTTAAAGAAACCAATGGGAACATAAAGGGATAAACCTCCTTGGCTCTTGCCCTATCATTTGATGTTCTTACCCAAACTCTCCAGAAGCTGGGAGGAACAGCTGAATGGCAGACAGGGCCCATAGGAAGGGACTGGGAGGAGTGACAGGGAAGGGGGGCAGGGACAAACCTTGGAACATATTTCTCAGGAGAACAGGGGAGTAAAGAACAAACCATTATAACAAAAAACCCAATATAAAAATAAGTAACATAAAATACAATATGAAAAGAAATAATGCAAAGCAACAGGTTTGTGTGATAAATGCTGTTCTAGGTTAGTGCTGTTTGTTTTAATGTTTTTGCTGCAAGTATTGCTTTTTGTTTAGCGTGCTTTGCCGTAGATAGTGCATTGGTGACGATTGTTCTGACCGTGGCGAGATGACTAGAAGGGGACCCTCTCCCCCAGTAGTTTGGGCTTGACCCTTGAGAGTTTGTAACTCCCAAAAGTAATTAGGTGATAAGGGGGACACCAACAGGTTTATCTAGGAGGACTATATAGGAATTTTGCAGGCAATGTGGTTGCGTTAGACTGGAAGCAGCCTGCACCAAAAAACAAAACAAAACAAAAACAAACCCTGAATATGCAGATGAACAGAAGGAGTGGGACCATCTGTTTTTGCAAGAAAGGGTGGCATTTAGCATGGGTATTGGTTAAGTGTGGGTCCTGTGGAAAGCAGTGGTGTTGTTCCTTAAGTAGAAGACAGTGCTTGTGCTCAGTGTGGGGTAACAGGGTGAAGAGGACCCTGAAAGAGAGATTTTAGAGTATTTTTGAGGAAGATCACATGTAGTCCCAGAGATTTGGAGTGTAAAAGGAAAGATTAGGAAAAGACTGTACGAGAGTGTAAGAAGAGATTTGGGTGGAAACAAAACAAGAGACGAAAATAATGAGATCAGGAGAGAGTAAGGAAATCCCTAAGGCAAGCCCTCTGGGCTGTATTCTAGCTCACTGGAAGGAGATTGCAGGCTCTGGAGGTACAGAATCCAAACGCACCCTTGTGAAGTACTGCACCCAGTGGTGGCCCTTATATAGGCTAGAAGGTGGGGCCATGTGGCCTCAAAATGGCAGTTTAGAATATGACACATTATTGCAGCTTATGCTTTTCCTCAGATGTGAGGGAAAATGGTCTTAAGTTTCATATGCAGATATGTTTTTCTCCCTCCGAAATCACCCTGAATGGCAGAGGGACTGTGGGATCAGAGCCCCCTCTGATCCCCCGGTATCAGCCTTTGAAAAGGAAAACAAAGTTAATAGAAGAAGGCCTAAATGGTGTTGTAGTACTTGCTCAATAAACCAGCGTTGCACACATCATGACAAAGTTTACCAAGCAGAGGCACAAATGCAAGAGTTACTGGATTTATTTGGGCCACCCCCTGAGGGGCAAAGGGGGTGAAGGGGAGCAGATTCAGCTTCTTTGGAAGGGAGACAAGCTGGACCATCTGCTCATCCACACACCTCTGACTTACAAACAACATTGTATCCCCCAGTGCCTGACAGTGATAGTGATGATGAGGAACATTCCATGAGCGCGAGCAGTCCCATAGCATCTCGGACTAGAAAGCAAACAAGGGAAGTAATACAAGCCCCTTTAAGGGAAGCAGTGGGACCCGGGAGAGAAACAGTGTTAGTTAAAGTCCCTTTCTCTACAATTGACCTAGAAGGCTGGGAAAAAGTTGCCAAGAACTGTAGGACTGACCCGATAAGAACCGCTAAAAGGTTAAGATGTATAATCAAGCAGCATAAACCTGACTGGTCTGATCTGCAGTTATTATTGGAGGCGTTAACGGAGATGGAAAAACAGCTAGTTTTGAAACAGCAGGGGATTTAGCAGAAAACTTTTGCAGGACAACACAAGAGGATGTTAAGAATGTTTTTCCTCTCCAGGATCCAAATTAGAATTCAAATAATGAAGAGCAATTAGTAAAAAAAAAATTAAAAAATCAAGAATGGGTAGCAAAGGGGGTGGAACAGGCCATCCCCAAAACTATAAATTGGTCAGCTTTGTATATAATTAAGCAGGCTCCCTCCCAAACTCCTCCTGAGTTTCTAGATTGCCCAAAAGATGCAATGCATCGCCATACACCATTAGATCCCGTATCTGAGATAGGGATACAGCAGCTAGTAAATTTATTTTTAGGGCAATCTACAGGAGATATCAAGAGGAAACTTCAGAAGCTCCGGGGACCAGAGGGAAGGAATTTAGAGGCCTTGTTAGGTAAGGCATGGAAGGTTTTCAGCAATCGAGAAGGATATAAGCAAAGGATAAGAAAGCTAATAGCAGTAGTAAAAGAGGAAGAGAAAGGGAAGCAAGGACAAGAACCACCTAGGCAAGGACCACTCCAGCTGGGCGAAGATCAGTGTGCAGTTTGCAGAAAATTTGGACACTGGAAAAATGAGTGTCCTGAATAAAAAAGAAATGGGAAAGGGAACTGGGGAAGAGAGGTGGTGGTAGCTCGCACAAAAAGTGACAGAAGGGGACTGGAGGATCTTACCCCAGGAGATCCACTGGTGAAGTTGCTGGGAGCAGCCAGAGTCAATCACACTCTTCACAGAAGTATGGTGAATGCTCGTTTATTAAGGGTACACAGGGTTCTTTTATACATATCATTCTTGTGCATAGGCTGTTCATGCGGCATTTTACTACTTGCTATTGGATAACTCCTAGTGTTCACGCACCCCAAGTGGCTATACTATTGGCTAGTGTTATCTGCATAAGCAATACCTTGCGGTTAATACATCCTGTTCAAGTTCCTTCTTCGTGCTTGCTTAATGTTCCTGTTTACATCTTTACCAAGGGTTACGGCTCGGTCACAGACTCTTCATCCTTGACAGTGCTAAGATACGCAGGATTCTCCCAACTCTGCAAGGCCTCTCTATGTCCATTTTCTTCCAGAAATTCCTCTACACACTGGCTATAAAAATGAAACTGGAGAAGGAAGAAAAAGAGGTGGAACTTATAGTAGACACAAGGGCAACATTTTCTATTGACGATTGATAGAGAGATGGGAAGACTGATTCAGTGATCAGAATTCGATTTTACTCAGGTTTCCCAAAAGCTTATATACCATTTCAGAAAGGTTAGTAATTTTTCACTACAATAATCAGGTTATAAGATCATACAGACAACTCATACATTCACAACATGTTTTGCTTGCAGAGGGTTGATTGAATCTCTTCTCTTCCTGTGAGCAGGTTTAATCCCATTTCCTGTAATCTTCAAGGCTCTGTTTGTTCCTGCCATGGCATCTTGGTTATCAAAACAGCCATGCTAATTAAGTCTGTTTTACTCTCTGTCTTGTGTATTCCCACAATTTTCAGTTTTAAATAAAGCTTTGGTGCCAGTGGGGAAAGATTATGTTATGGTGAAGGGAGCAACTGGCCAATCTGAAATAGCATATTTTTGCAAGCTACTCAGATACAAATATAGAAAACAGTGGGGCATCCATAAATTTCTATACATGCCCAACTCCCTGGATTTGCCCCTAAGGAGAGATCTATTGGAGAAATTAGAGGCAAACATTTCATTTAAAAATAGGGAGGTTACTCTGGAGGTGAATGATCAGAAATATATAGAAGTATTGAGTTTAATACTGATAGCTGAAGAGGCTAAAGAAAAAATTAGTAAGGAGATACTGAACCAAGTGTTTCCAGGGATATGGGCCTCCAATGTACCAGGAAGGGCAAGAAATGCATTTCCAATACAAATTAAGCTCAAGGAAGGAAAACAACTAGTCAGAATCAAGCAGTATCCCTTAAGAAAGGAAGACCAAGAAGGAATTAGCCCGATAACTGAAAATTTATTACAGCTGGGGTTGCTGAGGGAGTGCCAATCTGATTTTAACACTCCTATCGTGCCTGTCTGCAAACCTGATGGGTCATACCGGGTCATGCAGGATTTATGGGCTGTTAACAAGATAACTGAAGATCTCTACCCCGTGGTGGCTAACGCAAACACCTTGTTAACATGTTTGACACCAGAGCTAACTTGGTTTACTGTTTTAGATTTGAAGAATGCCTTCTTTTGCCTCCCTTTCCATGAAGCCAGCCTGAAAATTTTTGCATTTGAGTGGGAGAATCCCAAAAGTGGACACAAAGCTCAGCTCACAAGGGTACAAAACCTCGCTCACTCTGTTTAGAGAAAAACTTGCAAAGGATTTGGAATCCTGGGAAGCTCCACCAGGAGAAGGGAAACTTGCAGTATGTGGATGACATCCTAATAGCTACCCCGACAGAAGAAGGGTGCGTGGCTTGGACAGTAAGCCTTCTAAACTTTTTGGGACTTCAGGGGTACAGAATGACAAAGAAGGCTCAGGTGGTAAAACAAAAGGTGGTCTACCTGGGCTATGAGATCAGTGCTGGGCAATGGACTTTGGGGAAAGAGCACATAGAATCAATATGCCAAACCCCGAAACCCCAGACAATCAAAGAACTGAGAACCTTTCTGGGAATGATGGGATGGTGCAGATTATGGATTTACAACTATGGATTACTCGTGAAACCTCTGTATTCGCTCATTGCAAATGGGAGCAGAGACCTCCAGTGGACAAAGGAAGCCACATAGGCCTTTGGTCAACTGATAAAGGCCCTCATGTCAGCTCCAGCTTTAGGACATCCAGATGTGAGTAAACCATTCTTCCTCTTCTCTCACGAGAAACAGGGAATTGCCCTGAGGATACTGGCACAGGGCCTGGGCCCATATAGCAGGGCGGTTGCTTATCTTTCTAAGCAGCTGGATGCAGCAGCTAAAGGATGGCCAGGTTGCCTCAGGGCAGTGGCAGCAGTGGTGCTGAACATTCAAGAAGCCCTGAAGTTCACCCTGGGCCAGAAAATGACTGTGCTAGTGTCACATACGGTATCCTCAGTACTAAAAACAAAGGGAGGCCACTGGCTTTCCCCACAAGGGTTCCTGAAATACCAAGTGTAATAAATACAATTCACCAAATTTGATAAATCAAAATTTTGGAATTTTATTGAGAGACAGAATGACAGTCTCGGACAGCCACAATTAAAAGGACAGCGTCGAGCCCGGGATCGGTGCTGGGTGAACACAGCAACACACTTAGCCAGTATGTTGCCCCCAAGTTCACATTTCTGGCTTGGAGCAGTCTCTTTTTATACACTGGATCGCTGAGAGAAACTCGGGACTTCGAGGTTCCTCCTTCTGAGGCAGCCTCATTAGACATTCATGTTCCAGTTCTGGGATTCTGAATAGGGTTGCTCGAGAAGACAATGCCTTTAATGGTCGGATCCAGGTGTGGCATGAAGATGTTAATTTCAGGAGGAGACGGATGAGATATCGATCTGATGTAATCATCTGGTTCTCCGGGCTCCCATCTCCTTTTTCCGTTGTCTTTGTTCTCCCCTTAACGATTCCCGGCAGAGGCATCCTCATATCTCTTTTTCTGGTAATTCCAATCATGGTTTCTTCGTGTCCCTCCTATGTCTTTTCAGGCAAAAGAAATTCCTGTACCCTTCTCCGGGCCACTTTCGTCTGAGTTAACTCTTAGCATACTGGATTAGAAACAAAACTGTAGAAATATGCCTCTTGCTGCTGAGGACTCCAGGACGGTGTAGATGAATGTAGACGAGAGATCTCTGAAGTTGGGTTTTAGAAGAAGGGGTTTACTGTATAAGATGGGAGGCCTTGCTCAGAGCTGCCAGGCGCAGCTGTAGCATGGCCTTGGAAGGTGGGGGTAGTAAGAGATAAGGAAATTCCAAGAGCAAGATGCAAGAGGTAAACAAAGAGATAAGAGGAGAGAAGAGACAGAAGAAACAGAAGAAACAGAAGAAGAAGAGGAAGGCCCACTCTCGCAGCCCCCTGATAAGGGGTCTCGAGGTGGGCTGTAACAGGGTTGTGCCAATGGGGTTACAGATACTTGATACTTCAGGGGGGTGTTACAAGTGTGGGATAAATCATACATTGGGGGTTGTTTTCCTAGGCATCCAGCAGCTAGGACATCTCAAACATCAAAACTTACTTTCAATTCTATCTCAGTTACAGGTTTCACATTCTCAGAATCTAAGCAATCATATTTATAGGGCTTTCTGGCTTCATCCTTCCCAACACAAAACTTATAGGGGTTGAATTAAATTTTACATCTTTTAACACGAATTAACTTTAGGACATATATCACACCAAGCTATCACATAGTAGAACAAGATGATGTAGAGATAGTGGTAACTAACATTGTCAATACAGCTTCTTTCCTTAGTGAGAACCAAGGAGAGCCATTTCATCACAGTTGCCTAGAAACTATTGAAGCTACTTACTCCAGCTGCTCAGACCTGAAGGACACCCCTTTAGATGATGCAGAAACCTGGTTCACCGATGGAAGCAGCTATGTCATCAATGGAAAATGGCATGCCAGGTATATAGTTACCACATTGAGAGACCTAATCGAATCAGGACCATTACCAGCAGGTACCTCTGCACAGAAGGCAGAAATAATTGCCCTAACCCATGCATTAGAGCTATCAAAAGGAAAGAGAATAAGCAGTTATACAGATTCAAGATATGCATTTAAGGTAGTGCATGCTCATGGAGCTATCTGGAAAAAAAGGACTGTTAAATTCGCAAGAGAAAAACACTAAACATGCACGAGAAATAATACAACTGTTGGAAGCAGTCCAACTGCCTGAAAAAGTGGCAATCATGCATAAAGGGTGATTTTGAAAAAAAACACGGGGAACAGCCAGAGTCAAACACCTTCTTCACAGAAGTAGTGGTGAATGCTTATTTTATTGAGGGTACACAGGGTTCTTTTATACCTATATCATTCTAGTGCACAAGCTGTTCACACGGCATTTTACTACTAGCTATTGGCTAGTGTTATCTGCATAAGCATTCTTTTGCAGTTACTTGTTTTCAATTTTGTTGAGGGAAAAAGCTGGTTCTCAGACTCAACGTCCTTGACAGTGCTAAAACAACGGAACTTTCCCAGCACTGTAAGGCCTCTCTGTGTCTATCTCCAAAAATCCTGCAACACATGAACATTAAGGCACATCAGAAAGTGAGCTCCGAATTAGAAGAGGGAAACGAGCTGGCGGACAGAGAAGCAAAAGAAACAGCAAAAGGTGAGGTGACAGTAAAAAGAGCCTTGATTCCCAATAGCCAAATCTCCCTAGAAAGTAAGCCAGTGTATAATAAAAAGGACAGAAAGCTAATTGAAGATCAAAACAGAACATATAAACAGAAGGGATGAGCTGTTACAGCAAAAAGAAAACTGGCTATCCCCTCCCATCTACTATGGCCATTAGTAAGAGAGGAACATCAGAAAACAGACTGGGGAATTGACGCTTTGTATAATTACTTGATTAGAAAGATAGCTGCCAGGAACTTTTATGCTGCTATCATTCAAGTGGCCCCACAGTGTGAACTTTGCCTCCAGACTAGCCCCAAAAATACCCCTAAACCAAACCTTGGCCAAATTGGAAAGGGCCATGGACCCGGTCAGCAGTGGCAAATTGATTTTTCAGAATTACCAAAAAAAGGGAGGTATCGATATTTGTTGGTATTAACAGAGACTTTTTCAGGATAGCCAGAGACTTTCCCTGCCAGGACTGCCAAAGCCCAGGAGGTAACCAAGGTGTTGCTGCAAGAAATAATACCACACTTTAGAGTTCCAGCCACAATATCTTCAGATAAGGCACCACATTTCATTTCAAAAATAGTTCAACGGATCAGTCAACATCTGGACATAGACTAGGAACTTCACAAGCCATACCATCCCAAGCCAAGCAGTTAAGTTGAGAAAAGGAATCATTTTATGAAGCAACAAATTGTGAAGCTAGGACAAGAAGTTAATTTGCCTTAGCTTTAGTCCCTACAGTTAGCATTGCTATGAATTCAGACTAAGCTCAGAACTAAAGAAAAGCTGAGCCCCTTTGAAATGCTTTACAAGAGATCATATAGTGTGCAGAAAGGGATATCCACCCAAATTGGAGAAGAAAGGCTGACTGCTTATATGATATCTTTAAGTAAACAACTCAAAGAAATTGAAAAACATGTAGCTAAAACTCAAAGCAGAGGGCTAAATGGTCCAGTGCATGACATACAGGCTGGGGATTATGTGTATATCAAGTCTCTTACAAAAAAGACCTTAAAGCTGCAGTGGGAAGGACTGTTTCAAGTGCTTCTCACCACTTTTACTGCGATTAAGATCCAAGAGCAGAATGCCTGCTGTCTTGGTTTTGAAAAAGAGTTGTCTGCCAAGGAAAGCTAGAGCCTCCCTTGGAATGGAGAATATAAACCCCCTTCCATCCAAATTATTATAATTTTGCAATTAGGGGCTTTCAGGCAAAGATATGGGAATAGGAGTAACAGTTCTTTACTAGGAATATTTAAAAAAGGAAAATACAAATGCAGTCATACAAAAAAAGAAGCAAGGAAGCAAACAAAACTCCTGGAAAAACCCTGAGAGAATGAAGTGGTTTTATGTTTTCTAAATTTTGGGTTTAGTATTTACTTTTTTTTTTGGGAGAGAGACTAGGAGAAAAGTAAAGCAGGCTCAACCTTAAAAACGAACAAATAGTTTTATTAACACACCCTAAAAGAAAGGAAAAAGAAAGTTGGGAAAAAAACTAAAACAAAATAGAATGAAAATCTAAAAGCACTTCTCTCCCTTCACAAACTGTTCACTTTCCTACAAAACAACATAAAGAGACAAAACTTGTAATTTTTAGTCAGTTTCACTATTAGAAAATAGTCTTTTACCAATTCTTTAGGAGAGGAGTCTTTCTTAGAGTTATGGATCTCACTGACAACTTAAAACAGTTCTCTGGTGGGTTTTTTAATTGTCACAAAAACAGCCGCCCAGAGAAACCTGCCTTTGTGACTCCTCTTATTAGCAGTTTCTCAAGCTGCTTATGGGTGATGGGTCTTGTACTTTTGCATATTGGGGTGTCACCTTTTAAAAATGAATAACTCTAAAGGCAAAGGATTCTTCATCTCAAGGTACAGAGATATCTTCTCACTTCATCACTGGTGCAGAGGGCCTCTTACCTTTATCTCTGTTCAAACATCTTATAGGATTAATATTACTTAGTCTAATACAAACACTTTTGCTCAAATACACACACAAATTTAAACAACTATTTCCTCAAATGCATAGTTTTTCTATGATTTAAAGGAATAATCTAAATATAGAGTTCATTTTTATGGTTCAATAAGAATGGAAAAACAACAGACTCCTCAGCCCTCTGTCTTAATAGTTTTTTCACTCTCACTCTATTGACTTCATGCTGTTTCTTCTTTATGTTCACTCTGTTTTTTTCTTTTCTCTCTCAGAGAAGGGTCAAGCTCTGGAAGCTTCATTTTGCCAGGAAAGGGTTAAATCTGCCCACAGTCTCTTCTCTCCCATGGTAGCTCATGGTATTAGATGTTCAAGGCCACGCCACACTGGTGAGGGAGGAAGAACTCACACAGAAACATCAGAGATCAGAGCACCCGGGCAGTCCGGAATCACAAAAAAACCAGGCAGGATCATGAATGCCTTTTTGGCCCACCCCTCGGTGTAAATCAGGGCGACCTCAGCCTAAATTGTGCCCATAGCCCTTATCAGGGGCTCGGCAGAGGTCTCTCCCTGCTCTAGGGAAGTTTAAAAAAAGTAATTCCTATAAAGCAGCCACCTCTCATTCCCCCCCCCCCCCCACCCCCCCACCTGGGAGCCAATAGAATCTGGCCATGCCTCAGTCCAGCTCCCCCCCAAGGGGGGGAAGCAGTAGGACTAACTCGATGTTACTTGTTTCTCTCTAGCGAAAGGAAAAAAAAAAAGGCCCAACCTACAAGAAATCAAAAGGTTTTATATAGTACTTCCCAAAGTCATAGCCAACAATTTTCAATACTAAAAACTAATACTAATATTCCAACTAACCCTCTAATGAGTCCCTATCTTTTCTAAATCAATTCCTAAGTCCTGATCCAGAAAATCATTCTACATTCCTCTGTAACTAAAAAGCTAAACTGTACTAACCCATAACACAGAGTCAGGGATACGACCTGGCATCCTGATGGTCAGGGTGTTGGAAGTAGTCCAAATAAGTCTTCCTGGAGTAACAGATGTGGTTTTGTGGAGTACAGATGGTCCTGTAGAAAGTCCAGTGGTGACGATATGGGTCCAGTCTTCCTCCAGGAATCCAGTGGAAAAACAGGATACCTTTTTTCCTTCAGTCCCAGTTTTTATCTAGCTAGGAACAGTTGGCTCCTCCCCCAGTGTGTGGAGCATCTCACCATGGGATGGTGTAATGTGTCATGTCATTGGTGGGCCCTAATGGCCCATTATCAGAAGATGTCCCCCTGAAGGATGGAGGGGTGGTGAAAGAGATAAGAAACACTGCCCCACCTGGTTTTAATGGCTGGGCCATTATCAGAAGGCATCCACCCCCCTCCTCCCTGGAGTAAGGAGGATAACACATCTCCCAAAAACCAGCTTTCAACAGATGAAATAGAATACACATTTTTAGGTTATGTAATCCAAGACAAGTCAAAAACCCCCTATTTTTTTAGCAAACAAAGTGCTCACAAGCATAAAGAGTGAATAATATGAAACAATAAAACCCTTTGTTGTTCTGAAGTGAGGTGGTAAATTCAGAAAGTCCTTGCTGTGGGTAGCTCAGCTCACTCAGTCTCTTATCAGCCCCTCTGGAGGTCCAGGCCCCTGTGGGCTGCAGGTGTGAGCTCCCGCTGCTCCTCTGGGTTTTTCAGTCCTGAGCAAGTTTAAACAGTCCCAAGAAAAAGGAAAGAAAACAGTCCAGGGAACTTCTCTGCCCTAGCTAGCTAAAACTAAAAGCACTGGAGATCTCTGTCCCACAGTCCATCTGTGCTGCAGACAACACCATCCAGGAGAAAGAATGTGTAGGAGTCAGGCAGTATCTCAACAAATTCCGTGCTGCTTCTTTCTCCCTTTTCGCTCTCAGAACCAGTCTTAAAGGTACAGAACTCATTATACAGCACAAACAGAACAGATGATTGGAGATACAAGCATCATAAAGTCACCATAGGACATTTCCTATTTGACAAAATAAAAATAATAATTTCAAAATTATTAGAAGGTTCCTTTCTTGAGATTTCACTGAAAAATCAACTTATGAAGTTATGGATTTTCTCTTAAAGCTGTAAATAAAATAAAAATGGATAGGTTAGGGTTCGCTGTATTTTAAAGGTAATTTGAGCTTCTTTGGTGAACGTTGTCTTTACTACAAATCTTGTATCTGGTGCTGCTGAGATGGCATGGTTGGCTGTTGCTGCTTTATAAAGTCTCTTCCTCTTTCCAAAGGTTCTCTGTCATTAGTGAGGGTTTACTTCTCCCCCCTCATTGCCATTGGCTTTCGCCCTGATCCACCGGAGCCAGGGCTACTCGACTCTGCCCTGCCGGAGCCAGCACAGGGCTGGGGCAGGGGCCCTGGCCAAGCCTCTTGTTGCTGCTGCCTCAGTGCAGGGGCTGGGAGACACTGCTGCCTTGCAGGGATGGTCTCCATCTCTTGCCAGGCACGGGAGGTCGGGGGGGGAAGCTCCCCGCCACACCACTTGTGTCTGCTCCTCCGGGTACTTTGGGAGTGCGCTGCTCTGTGCTGCTTCTGAAACTCATCCTCTGATGCATCTGAGGGATTGTAGGATGTGTGGGAAGTGCTCCAGTTCAATCTCAGCTATTTTGGGACAGGCAGTTTCCAGTATGTCAGTTCTGGTTCTCACGCCCATCACAGCCAGGGGCGTGCCTCCTTGTGCTGGGCAGTGATGAAGAGCTGTGACTGGGATGGGGTACAGCCTATAAAAGGGGTGTGTCCCATACCTGGATTGGGAGGGGACTCTGTGATGTGTCCGAGAAAGCATGCTGCAAGGCAGGGCTCAATGGTAATGCCCACGAAGGGCAGCTCTCCATGCCGCAGCAAGATGGCTCTGAACACGTGGCTTTCCTTTGTCCTCAGGATCTATTTTCAGACCGGTCTTTTTAAACTCATGCGGCTATTTTTCATGAATTTTGTTTTGTTGGGACTACTACCAGAAGGAAGATAACAGAAATACGAAGGGACAGAAGGGTGAAGGGGACAGAGAGCGAGTTTCAAGTGGCCAGTGCATACTCATCCTCCATGCAGGAGGAAGGAGCGGGGCGAGGCAGTTTGGAACTGTCTGGATCAGTCTGCTCCCTGCCTTTCAGGGTTGGTGTGAGGAACAGGCTGCTTTTTGGGGTCGGGGGATTACAGCATATGTTATAAATGAGATAGACCAAATTCGATAAATCAAAATTTGGAATTTTATTGAGAGACAAAATAACAGTCTCGGGCAGCCACAATTAAAAGGACAGCGTCGAGCCCGGGGTCGGCGCCGGGTGAACAACGATAACACACTCTGCCAGTCTGTTATCCCCAAGTTCACATTTGTGGTTTGCAGCAGTCTCTTTTTATACACTGGATCACAGAGAGAGGCCTGAGATGTCGAAAGTCCTTCCTCCGAGGCAGCTTCATTAAACATGCAGGTTTTAGTTCTAAGAGTCTGAATGGATCAGCGGAGGAGGACAATGCTGTTAATGGTCGGTTCCAGGTGTGGTGTAGACATGTTAATTTTAGCCGGAGACCATCTAGATACGGATCTGAAACTATCATCGGATTCTCCGGGCTATCATCTCTGTTTTCCGTTGCCTTTTGTTTCCTTTCAGCGATTCCTGGCAGTGACAGTCTTCTGTCCTCCTTTCTGGTAATTCCAATCAAGCTTTCCTCGTGTCCCTCCCATGCCTTTTCAGGCTAGGGACATTCTTGCATTTTATTAAGTCTCCTTCTTCCCGAGTTAACCCACAAACTGCTATTTTAAAACAAAACTTAACTTCTAACATGCTAGTTTATACAGAACTCATATTTATACATTCGGTATTACATTTTATATTCTATTAACATGAAGTAATTTTTGAGCAGATGTTACAATCCTTATTAACGATTTGTAGCCAAGGCATGTTTGTGTTTTCTCTCCTGGAAATTCTAATCATGTTGTGTCTCGTGCCTCCCCCCCCTTGTCTTTTCAGGCGAGAGAAATTCCTGCATTTTTACTGAGCTGCTTTTTTCTGAGTCAACTCACAGCATATTGGATTAAAACAAAACTTTACTTATAGGGATGATATTACACTTTATATCTTTTGACACGAATTAACTTTAGGACATATATCACAGCATACATTTTTATATTCACTTCTACTTCATGTTGGAGTTGCCTTTGTTTTTTAACTTTGCTTTGCTCCATTTTTTTCTGCATTTGGACACGCGGCGGCTGCATTTTTTTTTTTTTTTTTTTTTTTTTTTGTGGTTTCAGGTATGTTTCAACTTGCACTGGGAGGTTTTTCACTTTCTGATGTTTCAAAGTCTACAGCAGTCCGAAATGGGATGTAATTTCAAAGTAGATCTCTCTTTTTTCTCCAGATTGTATAATTTCAACCCCACTCTGTCCTAAAAGTCCCATCTAAGTTTTTCTGCTGCCGTAGCTCAGGAATTGTTTATAGACTCATTTAACATGTCTTTTGAGCTGTTTCTTCTCAAATTAAAGTCTTAAATTGCCAACTTATAATCAAAATAAAATAAATGTCTCGCTGGGTGCTTCTTTTTACTCACCAAAATGGCTGTCTGAGGCTTCCACAGCTCCCTTGTGTAATATATGTCCTAAAGTTAATTCGTGTTGAACAATAAATAATGTAATTGAATATATCTTGTAACAAGATTTTAGTTGAAATAGAGTTTAAAATCTATAAACCAAAAAGTGTATACAGGGTTAACCGGGACGACAGCTGCACAGGGGAGACACGAGTAAATCGCTGCCGGGAACCTTGCAAAGGCAACACAAAAGGACGGAAACAGGAGATGGGTGCTCTGATGATCCCCTGATTGTATCAGATCACTATCTTATCTGTTCCGGCCCGATGTTACCATCTCCAAAAACTTCTCAAGACACGGCCATCAGGACATTGTTCTGCCTTCGAGAAACTATTCATAGGACCCTGGACATGGACATGAATATCTAATGAAGCTACCTCAAGGCACGAGTCTCACGGTCTCAGCTGGTCCCCAGCGAGAGACTGTATAAAAATCCACGGCTTGGAGACCCAAAGTGTGGACTTAGGGGGTGACATACTGACAGAGTGTGTTACCGTGTTCACCCAGCGCCGATCCCAGGCTCGACGCTGTCCTTTTAATTGTGGCTATCGGAGACTGTTATTTTGTCTCTCAATAAAATTCCAAAATTTTGATTTATCGAATTTGGTGAATCGTATTTATTATACTTGGTTTATCCTTCAGGCTTCCACTGAAACACAGTGGTTCTGCCTGTGATCTCGGCTCTGCCGAGACACAGAGTTCCTCTCTTGTAGAGGAAAATCAGTCCTTAGTGTGAAAAATGCCCATCACTTGTTTTTAAAATTTTGAAATTTTAATAGTAAATAAGATGGTTATAAATATAGAATTAGAGTAAAAAAATTGAACAATTAGGGTTAGGACAATACGAGACAATAAAAACAAAGTTACAGACGTCTGGGTGCCTCCCCGAGCAAAAAGCTCTGGAGAAGGACCCCTGTTAACAAAGGATTACCTCTTAAAAGCAATAGCCTGTTGAATATTCATACATTTCATACATGATGCATAAATTCCATTCAAACAAAGAATTGTCTCTAGTTAGTATCACTTTTTTCCTTTAATCTCTATGGCGTCTTCAGGGCTGAGCGAGGCAGGAGAAGTTGGTCTCTTCTGATAAGGAAGTAGTAAATTCTTTTTTCTCTGAAAGAATTATGTTTTCCTGTGGTTGGTACATAAAAACTACATTTTAACTACAAAACTACATTTACCATACTATCAAAATATTAATACAACATTAACAATCAATACATCATAATAGATATAGTAAATATCTTGCGTAGAGGCATATAATATGCACTTTTCACATTAGGACTTAGCTTCACATTCTAGGAAGCCTTTTCCAGCTAAGTCTCCCTTACACTGGCATAGGAGATAGGTGAAACACCCCCTCTTTTGGCGTTCTGCCCTGAAATCTAGCATGGGCCTGAATTAAAAAACAAAAACCAAGGGAAAAATATGGCCTATGAAGATGGCGGGCCAGTCTACAAGAGCACAAATTGGTCATCTTAATATTGACTTATTAAAGAAATATGGGTATTGATCTAGTATCGATACCCAACTGTGACGGACAAAAACTCTCCAACAGTTTAAAGTTAGAAAGTGTATGTTTATTACGGCCGGGCAGCACGCGGGATATTTCCCTAATTCGCACTGCGAAATTCACAGGTAATTACAAAGCCTTTTATTTACAAAAGTGTTGAATACCCAAAATACTAATGCATATTCATACCCCTGTCACCTCCCACTCCTCGCTTCGTATGCTAATTGGCAAAAAGGCTATTAAGCATGCGTACTTTGTTTCTTAAAATGAGTCGGGGGTCTCTTCTGGGGAGGGGTCACCCCAAATGAGGAAGTAAGATGAGTCTTCCTTGTCCTGACCTTTCTACCTTTTCAATGCATTCGTGACAAAGAATCCTTGGTAAAACTTCTAGTTTCCTGCCTTGAATGGGTTCTTTAAGCAGGAAGTCTGCAGTTATCTTATATCTTATTTACCACATTTTGTTTTTTGTTACAAGCACAGCTACATAAACATAAAGTTGACAAGCAATGAGTTACTAAATCCGGGGTAGCTTATCTAAGATCCGGCTTCTGTTAACTGCGAACAAAGATTACCTATCTACTTCAGCTAATTCAGCAACTTATTATCTTAACTTTCCTAAAAATCCTTAGTTCCTCAAAATTAACGTCTCAATATAAGATGTCCAAGTTCTGTGCACCATTTGATACAATTCTGTGTTTAGCCAGCATGTTATGAGCCCCACAAAGATGCATCAAGCTCTGAGGGTTGACCAGCAACTTCCCAGAAATGGCTTAATAATAATTAGTGAGATGGCTTGATTAGAGGTGTTTTGAAAAAGCAAAAGGTTTTAATTAAAGAGAAAATAACAAACCATACAAAACAAAAGAACAAAAGCCATGGACAGTGCAGGGGAGTCCCTTACACCTGCTAAGACACTGTGAAAAAGCCACGAGAATCTTTGTGCTCTCTTATGTACTCAACAATTTAGGAGGGTTTTCTTAGCTTGCTGCCCAATAGAAAATAGCCACATTCCTTGAGGGACAGCTAAAGATCCAACAGCTGCCTTTATGCTGGCACTGAGCCAATTATGGTGGGAGAAGCACAGAAGTTTCTGGTTCTTCCTTAAAAGTTCCTGGGGTGTAACTTAAACTCTTTTCCTAATATGGAAACATCTACTCAGTTGTGGGGGTGCAGTGTAACACAGTCTTTCGCTAATTCTCTGGACCTCACTGGGCTGTTTATTTGCTTTCACTTTCCTGGAGGAAGGCAGGGTTTTTTTTTTTGTTGCTTGAAAAGGTGGGCTTCTGTTGTGAGGACTTGTGATTGGCTGTTGGAAAAGGCGAGCTTTTGTGGAGAGGGGTTGTTGGAAAAGGCAGAGTTTTGTTGCAAGGACCTGTGATTGGCAGGGAGGATGGAGTAGGAGCAAGTAAGGAATCCCCAAGGGGAGAAGGAAGTGAAAAGATATCAACAGGTATACCCCCAGACAGCCCCCTGGGAAGAAAACTAGCCTGGTGGAAATATGAACCCAACGCCAAAGATAAGGACAAGATGATACAGTATTGTATGATAGAATGGACTAAGGGGGAAATTAGGTCTGATCATGTATACTGTCTGAGGTATGGGTTGGACAAGGGGTGGATGTCAGGCTTTAAGCATCTATGTAAAGGCTAAGGAACCATTTAATCAGGAAGCTAGTGACTACGCTGCCTGTTGGGGAGATTTTGCCTTCGGGGGTGCGCATGTTTAAAGTAACAGAAACTAAAGAATGGGACCTGTTAGATTATTTGCCTCGTGCACCCCCACTGGCACTGACCGCACCTCCCTTTCCCTTTGACAGGCCTAGTCAAAATACTAGAAACAGAATGGCACAGTGAGATGAAAACAGGTCAGGGAATGAGAGCCAAGCAGTGGGATTATATCCTCTTAGGGAAGTACCGCTGTGTGGGGTGCACGGGGGAATTGGATTTGTGACTGTACCACTCAATTCATCTGATGTGAGGATGTTCAAGAAGGAATTAAAAGGATTACTAGAAGACCCCATTAGATTAGTGGAACAGATAGACCAATTTTTGGGACCCAGTATTTATACATGGGAAGAAATGCAGATGATTTGGATAGAAGAAAAATTAGAATTGACATTAAAAATACCCAATTCTATGGTTATTTGAAAAATTCGTAAATTAATAACATCACCCAAAGATTGGCATGGTGATATTTGGGAAAGTCCTGGTGAAATTAGTGATGAAAATACTGAATGGGATTCTGACATGTCTTAGTTTGAAAGACAGGTGTCTGCCAAGGAAGGCAGGAACCTGCCTTGGAATGGAAAAATATGACCCCTGTCCCTCCAAACAACAATGGCAGTAACAACAAACAAAACCAGAAACCCAATGTCCTAGGGTAACTTTATGATGCTTGTATCCCCAATCATCTGTTCTGTTTGTGCTGTCTATTGAGTTCTGTGCCTTTAAGACTGGTTCTAAGAGCAAGGAGAAGTGCGGAGTTTGTTTTGAGAAAACTTCCGGACTCCTCCACATTCTTCTCTGGACAGGGTGTTCGGCGGAGGCTTGGAGAGACTGCAGGACAGATTTTTTTTTGCTTTTAGTTAGTTTCAGCTAGCTAGGGCAGAGAAGTTCCCTGGACTGGTTTTTTTTCTCCTTTTTCTTGGAACTGTTTAAACCTGCTCTGGACTGAAAACCCAGGGGAGCACTGGGGGCTGCACCTGCAGCCCACCAGGGCCTGGACCTTGGCATTTTCCAGCAGTGCCAGAGAGACTGAGACTGATAAGAGACTGAGAGAGGCCGAGCTACAGCCACGGTAGGAAATTCCTCAATTTGCCATCTCACTTCAGAAGGAGAGGTTTTATTGTTTCATATTATTCATTTTTTATACTTGTATGCACTTTGTTAAGTAAAATAGTTTTTTTACCAGACTGGTTGGAGGGAGGGGCCACTTGGGTTTGCTTCCCAGAGGGATCCTATTCAGGGGTTTTCTCCCAAATTTGTCCCTAAACCAGGACACCCAATAACAGCCTTGTCTCAGCTGTCACGCACTTTCCTCTTTGGTGTAGTTATGGTCACAGCCGGCAGGGGTGCCGTTGGCTCCTGGCTGGGCAGGGCAGGTGCGACTGCAGGGGTTGTTGTGGCGCAAGCTCAGCTGCCTCTCTGCACGTAAGTAATGACGGGCTAGCAAGCAGAGGAGTGATAGAAAAGGGTCTCCCTTACAAACCCATGGGGGCAGCCAATCCTGGTGCCCCTCCAGATGGCAGAATAGACTGTAGCAGGAACCTCAGAGTGGCAAGCTGGAATGGCAGAGGAGAACAGACCCCAGGGTGGAAAGCAAAATGCAGCAGAAACTCCACAGCTGTAGCAGGAGCTGTGGGGGTTTGGGCAGACATGGGGTATCAGGCTAAAATGTCGCAAAAAACTCAAAGCAGCGGCAGAAGTCAGCAAGGCTAGGCAGCTGCAGCCAGGGTCCTGCAAGCAGCCAGGTGAGGCTCCCTCAGAGGGGGGAAAAGGGAGGGGTCCCAGGTTTTCCCCTGGGCCACACAAGTGAGGGTCTTTTTCCAGTGAGGTTGGGTGTTAATAAAGTCCCAGTTCAACAGCTGCTCTTATGAGCAAAGGCTCACCCATGGTAGGAGAAGCAGTGGGAGGACAAAAGCTCCGCAGTGGCAGCAAATCCTCTGGGCAGTGATGCCTGAAAGATAGGCTGGAAATAAATCCCCATAGATAGATGTCTATAGAGCAGGTATTTGTTTATTGCAGCGCTGGTGGTAAGGGGGATATCTCCTCCTAACTCAACCACCTTTGTCAAGTGCTGTGGTATATTTATACAGTAAGTATTGCTTAGTGTTACTATGTCACTACAACATCATCATATACATGCTGGAACTAATTTACATAGGATGATCTCATGGTTATTAGATAGTTCTTTTGCACTGCACTTGTGTCTCCCCGATTCAGGGCTTGTCAGGGGTCTTTGATGAAGGCTTCAAAGGTCTTCTTCGCATCTGAACTTTTCAATTTTGTCTTCAGAGCATGCGCAGTTACTGTATTCCTTGGTCTGTCTGGTCTTAACTGGTCTAAATTCTTTATTTTGTGTCTAATTGGCATTACATTTGCCAATTTCTCATTAGTACTATGCTTATCTATCTCTAAAGCTATCCACCTGGTGAGTTTTTTCTTCTTTTTTTTCTCTATTCAGCATTAAGCAACTAGTTAATCATATACTAGCCATTACATTGTATACAAAGTTATTTATATCAGGTTATATAGGTATAAAAAGCTATGATTCCAGTTATATTGATATCAGGTTATATAGATATATCAGGTTATATTGATATCTTATAACTCAATGTATATAAGCATCTTGTAACTTTGACCTAAGTTATATAGGCATCAAATCACCCCTCTCTTTTCCCCTTTATGAATTCTTTCTCAACTTATATTGTGATGTCTGCCTACATTCTCCAAAAATATGTTCCTCTTTCTATTCTATGTCTCAACTGGTAACTTTTCCAGTCATCATAAGAAGTTGTAGCCCATTTGCAATACCACAAAAACATTGACTGAATACACAGGTACAGACAATGATTATTCTCAAAAGCAAAATTCCCATTAATAACTGTTTTAGCCAATTGAAATTTGGGAGCCAAGACGTAAGTGATTCCCATAAATGGATTGTCCAAGAAGTGTCATCTTTTGTTACTTCATGAAGTACCCTTGCATGTTGCCAGATTGAATGTATATCTGTTGCTGTTTGCCCTGATTGATCCACATACGTACAACTGGTATTTACTAGGATACCAGCTCCTCCCATCTGTGCTGTAATCATATCTAGTACAATTTGATTTTGAAATACTACTTCTTTCAGGGAATTGACTTCTGTTTGCAGCCATCCAATGGCATCTGCTGTTGTATTTGCAATTATTTCCATTTCTGCTGAGATGTTCACTATTGCCATTTCTAACTGTGCTATTCCTAGAGGAAGTAGTAAGGCCCTGACAAAGCTATGAAACCTGTGTTATATCTAATTAGAGGGTTGGACGGTACACTTCGTCTTAATCAATTTTTCCAAACTGTTCTCCAAATTCCCCTAACAATCCCTGTAATTGAACTAATGGGATTTATCATTTGTATGTGTGGGACAAGATACCCCATGGTACATTGTCCTGTCCAATTTCCGGGCAACAGTTTATGGGCTATTCTATTTCTGCACAACCACCAATAACCATCTGGCAAATCACAACTCACTGTAATTCTTATTAAGGGGTCATTAGTATGTCTGGCATACAAATAGTTATGCCATTGTTGTGAGGGGACAAATAAAGTTATGTTGAACCAGACCCATGGTAGGGGAACAATTTTGGTCCAATTGCTAGTGTTGTTAAAATAACCAAGATTGGGTCCTGCAAAATTTGATTCTATATAAGTAACTGATTGATTGACAAGCATTAACTGAAAAGGAGGTATTCCCATAGGGCACCCTGGCCATTCACATTGGTGTCTATGCTCATACAGGGAATACGGTCTTAACTCAGTCCAATTACCAGAGGGCACCCCAAACAATGGTGAGCATAACTGTTGTACTTCTCCACACAACCAAGAATCCCTTATTCCAGTATGGTTAGCTGTGGATTCAAGCAAAGCTACATAATTATTAGCATTGAAGGTCATAGTAACTTGACACAAAGTAACAAAGCATGACAATGTATTCATAGTTTACGGCTGATTTTCAGTTTCAGTCCTTCAGTATCAACAGCCATTGCAGTCCATCGTTTAACAGGAGATTTCTTGACTCGGGTATAATGAATCCAGGTAGGTCTCTCTTTTATGCGAACTGCAGTGAAAGTTGTCAGAAGGACTTGAAATGGTCCGTCCCAATTTTCCTGTAGAGGATCACTGTAGCAGGATTTTTGGAGACAGACACAGAGAGGCCTGACAACGCTGGGAAAGTTCTGTTGTTTTAGCACTGTCAAGGACGTTGAGCCTGAGAACCAGGACACTGAGCCTGGGAACCAGCTTTTTCCCTCAACAAAGTGTAAACAGGTAACTGCAAAGGAATGCTTATGCAGATAACACTAGCCAATAGCTAGTAGTAGAATGCTGTGTGAACAGCTTGTGCACAAGAATGATATATGTATAAAAGAACCCTGTGTACCCTCAATAAGTGGAGCATTCACCACTACTTCTGTAAAGAAGGTGTTTGACTCTGGCTGTTCCCCATGGTTTTTTTTTTTTGTTTTCGTTTTTTTTTTTTCTTTCTTTTCAAAAATCACCTTCAGATCACCTGAAAAATTCTTAACATATACCCCAGTCACCAGGATCAATTGCATGCAATTTATGATCTGGCTGCTTAGGTTAAATTTCAAACAGTGTAGTAAATTTCTGATGCAACTGCTTGTTTATTGCCTTGAAATATTCACAGATATGTTGATTGCCTACTTGAGTCGAATTTTCATCATGAGTAGCATTCAGTTCATAAGGTTTATTATAAAGAATTTCGAATGGGCTAACCTTTTCTTTTGATCGAGGTTTCACCCTGAGTTGCACAAGGGCGATAGGTAGAGCTTGGTACCCATACAAATTGGTTTCCTGGCACATTTTTACTATTTGTTGTTTAATCATATGGTTCATTTTCTCTGCTTGACCACTAGCTTGTGGCCTGTAGGGGGTATTGAAGTGACTCTCCCTCGGAGCCCGTGCTCTGTTATAGCCTCGGCTAGCTTGAGAGAGAAACCACTTCAGAAGGAATTTTCCTTCTAGGGTCCCAAAGATCCCAGGGGCAGCTGGAACCTTTTCTTTAGAGAGAGCAGGTGCCCGTCGATGGCAAAAGGAAAGAGTCTGCTCTTTGTCTGGGGGGGAATCACGGCTTTATTCTGGGGTCCTGCCCCTGCAGTCCGGAGCTCAGTCCAGTCCCCGTCCCTGTCCCGGTGCAAGAGAAAGCCCCATGTGATCCCAAGGGCTTTTACCCAGGGAGGAAGGGGCTAGAGGCAGGGACAAGCCACTACCCAATCAGGGACAAGGTGGGAGTGGAACAGAGTTGGGTTACATTCCAGTGTGGGAGGATAGGCGGGGCCGAGCAGGGACATACCTCATGATACATTTTCCAGGGGAACAGGGTGGTACAGAAGAAACATTACAAAACCCAATATAAAAATGAAATACAATATAAACCCAATTAATGCACTACAACAGGGTATGAAGTTGCCACTGAATTCCTAACACTTTGCTGATTTCTTGCACAAAATTTGTGCACAAAAATGCGTTCCCCTATCAGAGGAAACGTAGGGATGATTTAATTTAGCAATGCTTTTTCTACTTTTCGAGCTTTATTTGTTCTACAAGGGAATGCCTCTGGCCATCCAGAAAAGGTGTCAGTTAACAGCAATAGATATCTGAAACCCCCCTTTCTTGGGAATTCAGAAAAATCTATTTGCCATACTTTTCCTGGAGAAGTTTCTCTGTCAATCACTCCTTGTTCTAGCTTAGCTGTTATATTTGGATTTTTCTTCAAGCAAATGTCACATTGTGATGTTACTCCCTTAATGACTTCTAACAAACGTGGGCCTGCAACTCATGTGACAAGGGGCCAGGGGGCTCCAGCTAGCTCTGCCCCCAGCCACGTTGGTCAGGAGTGCCGTCCTTGGTCTGCAAGCAGTCCAAGTAACAGTAGGGAGCAGAACTGCTTCATGCTCTCCTGGTCCTGGATGTCCTCAGCATCTAGGTTCAAAGCAAGAGTCAGAGAAGGCTCTCTCAGAGATCCTTATTTCTCTAGAGGTGGTGCAAGAGAGAGAGAACAGGGTCCCGTGCCAAACCTTTACACCAGGGGGCAGAAGGATGGGGCAGGTAGGTGATTGGCCCCAGGTTAACACAGGGCAGGGTCAGGAGAGGTGGACAAAGAGACAGGGGAGGAGATACCTTTGGAGGGTACCACCACACTTGTGCTCTGAGATATTGGTGGAGAGGGTCTAGGGTGACTTTATGATGCTTGTATCCCCAATTGTCTGTTCTGTTTATGTTGGACATTAAGTTCTGCACCTTTAAGACTGGTTCCAAGAGTGAAGGGGGAAAAAAGAAGTACGCAGTTTGTTTTCAGAAACTGCACTCACTCCTCCACATTCCTTCTCATGGACTGTGAGCTTTCCTTTGTTTTTAGTCAGTGGCTAAGCCAGTGGCTTTTCTTTTTCTTGGAACTGATCGACCCTGCTCTGGACTGAAAACCAAGAAAAACACCCTGAGCTGACACCTGTGGCCCACCGGGGCCCAGGACGTGGCATTTTCCAGCACAGGAAGGACTGATAAGAGACTGAGGCAGCCAAGCTACACCTCATGACAAGGACTTTCTGAATTTGCCATCTCTTGAGAACAGCAAAAGGTTTTATTGTTTAATATTAATTTTCTATGCTTGTGAATACTTTGTTTGTTAAATAAACAGGTTTTTTCCACTTTTCTCCAAGGAAATCTTTTCCTGAACCAGTAGGGGGAGGGGCCACTTTAATCTGCTTTCTAGAAGAACCCCTTTAGAAGTTTCCTCCCAAATTTGCCCTAAACCAGGACAACTCCCCAATGAGTTTTATCATGTTTAGATTTTACATAGTGTTTTAAAGCTCTTTCAGGTATTACTAATTGGCTTGTTTTTAACTGTCTCCATCCATTCTCTAGAAGTTTCTCTTTATTTTCTTGTATCCATTTGTAATTTGATGCCTAATAACTTATTGGTTGCCCAGTATCTACGTCGGTGGGTATCAACGCAGTCACTATTGATTCCTTTTTTTCAGTGGCCAGCTTAGTTTCATAATCTGCCAATGTGCTACCTCTAGAGTGTCTCTGGCAATGCACAATACCACCTGTGATGGGAGTTCCACTGCTACAAGGAGTCTGAGGATGTCGGTTGCATATTTGACAACTTTTTTCTGAGCTGTTAAGAGTCTTCTTTCTTTTGAAATTGCACCATGAGCATGGACAATTTCATAAGCATATTTGAAGTCTGTCCAAATACTGATAATTTTTCCCTTGGCTAGCTCCAGTGTTTGGGTTAGAGCTGCCAGCTTAGCCTTTTGTGCTAAAGTTCTTGCAGGTAATGAATTTGACTCAATTACCTTAGAGACAGTGGTCACAGCATACCTAGCCATCCGCATCTCTTGTTTTATGAAACTGCTGCTGTCAGTAAACCAGTTGTTGGCATCTTGGAGCGGTTCCTCTTTCAGATCTGGGTGGCTGGAGTACATAGTCTCAATGGTTTTCAGGAAACTGTGGACCACTGGTTCTGCTTTAGATTTTCCTTGCAGAAAGGAAGCAGGGTTAACAATGTTAGTTACTTGAATGTCAATGTCATCAGATTGGGCCAGAACTGCTTGATATTTCAGAAATCTTGAAGAAGACAACCAGTGATTTCCATTCTGCTCTAGGACAGCCATTACTGTGTGTGACACTAGAAAAGTCATCTTTTGTCTTAGCGTGAATTTTCTTGCTTCGTCAATGTTCACTGTAACTGCTGTAACCTCTAAGAAGGTTGCTTGCTCACAGTGTCCAGTTGCTTTGGAGAAATATGCTACTGCTCTTTTATAGAGGCCCAATCGCTGTGCTAAGACTCCCAGAGCTATCCTCTGCCTCTCATGTGAGAACAGCCAGAAAGGTTTACTCATGTCAGGAAGTCTGAGAGCTGGAGCTCTCATAAATTTGCACTTCAATTCTTTGAAGGCCTTGTCAGCTTCAGGAGTCCATACCTTAGCATTTTTAGAGACCTTTACCAGTTCATGTAAAGGCTTCACAATTACTCCATAATTATATATCCACAACTGGCACCAACCTGTCATTCCAAAGAAAGTGCGAAGTTTTCTTACAGTTTGTGGCTTAGGTGTTTGTCAGATTGCTTTCTTCCATGCGGTTCCTTGAGATCGTTGTCCTCCAGAGATCTTGTATCCAAGGTAGGTCATCTGTTGTTGCACCAGCTGAGTTTTCTGTTAAACTCGATAGCCATTCAGTCCTAAAAAATTCAACAGGCTCACTGTCCACTCAAGGCACTCTTTAGAAGTTTTTGTATCAACCAACAAGTTATCTATATATTGTAGAAGTGTACCCCCCCCCCCCCCCCCCCCCCCAAGTGGAGATTGCCATTGTTCTAATTCTTTAGCCAATTGATTTCCAAAAAAAGCGTGGGACTGTTTTTGAACCCTTGAGGTAACACTGTCCAGGTAAGTTGGCTTTTCCTTCCTGTACTATGATTTTCCCATTCAAATGCAAAAATCATCTGACTCTCTTCTGTGAGAGGTAAGCAGAAGAAGGCATCTTTGAGATCTATGGCTGAAAACCAGATTAAGTCCTCTTGTAATTTTGTTAGCAGCATGTAAGGATTAGCTACTATTGGATGGATACTTTTAGTAATTCCATTAACTGCTCTCAGATCTTGTACTAATTTGTAGGTTCCATTAGGTTTTTTTACTGGCAATATGGAGGTATTAAATTCTGACTCACATTCTTTCAGTAGTCCTAATGTTAAAAACTTATTAATTATGGGCTCTACTCCTTTTCTATCTTCTAATCTTAGGGGCTATTGTTTCTTAGTCACTGGTCTTGCTCCTGTTTGTAATTCAATTTTAACAGGGTCAGCTAATTTTGATCTTCCCCGAGTATCAGTATCCCATACCCCTGGGTGCACCTGATTCAACATTTGTTTCAAATAAGTGTAATTATTTCCTGTCTCTGACTCAGTTGGTAATCCTAATGCTAGAACTAATTTGTCTTCTGGCACTTTAAATTTTATTTCCTCTTCTTTAAATTCAATTGTTGCTTCCAAATTTTTGAGTAAATCCCTGCCTAACAAAGATTTAGGTGAATTTGGTAAACAGAGGAATTGATGTATTCCCATCTTTTTCCCAATTTTGTATTCAAGTGGTTTTAAAAAGAATGCATTTTCTGGTTGGCCTGTGGCTCCCTTCACTCTAATGTATTTTTCACTTTTAGGCACCAAAGCTTGATTCAAAACTGAAAATGTGGCTGCAGTATCAATTAAAAATTCAATTTCTTTATCATTCCCTAGTTGCATTTTAACCACTGGGTCTTCTAGGGTCAGATCTGCCAGTCTTCATCACTCATTGTTACCTATGGCTGTGGTGACAGCCTCTTGCATTTGATTTGCCAGGTCAGGGCACTGGTGCTTCCAGTGACTTTCTCTTTTACAAAATCCACACTGATTTGGTCTTAGTCTGGGTTGTGATTGATTTGAGCCCCCTCTGCTGCTTCCACGTCTGCTCTGTCCTTGACCACGCCCCCCATTCTGGTGCTGATCCAGCCACTATAGCCGTGGCCAGTTTATTCTGTTCTTGCTTGTCCCTGTTATTATATACTCACCAAGCTTCTTCTATTAATGCTTCCAGGGTGTCTCATTTTCTGAAGCTTAAGCTCTGCAATATTACACCAATCAGGGTCCTGGTTCCTTACAACAAACTCAAACTTTTTTGCAACTTTCCCAGGATCCTCTCTGTAATTTCTAACAACTTCTCTCCAGCTATTCAGATTGCTAATGGAAAAGGGAACTTTCACCCACATTGTTTCTCCCCCGGGACCTATTACCTCCCTCAGTGGGGTTATTAAAGGCAAAACCTTTTTTGCTTTACTTCTCACCTGTGCTGTTATTGGAGTCCCTGAACTTGTTCCCTCACCAGGCTCATCCATCTCATCCTCACTACCGCTTGAGCTTGACAGGGAGGAGCAGCTGGAGGAGAGTGTGCAGCTGGCCTTGGATAGTTCAGCTGTAAATCCCGAAAGTCTATTAACGCTCTTTTATGCTTGTCTGCTAACTTCAAACACCTCTGTCCTATACTACATGCAGAACATCTCTTCATCTGCTTTTTATCCTTTTCTAATGCTAACACAAAAGAATCCTGTGGAGCCAAATTTATGACACACTGCTTCTGCCACTCGGGCCTATTTCTCAGAGTTAAAAAAGATCTGCCTACATTGCCTCAACTTACTTTGATTCTCTCCTGAAAAACAACACTAACTGCAACAAAATATTGTAGTTTAAAGTACCATTCACAGGCCATTTTCCTGCTGCCTAATCGACAAAGGGGCCACCATTGGTTGCAATATTTTCTTACTTTCATCAGCTCTCAGCCCCCTCGCACAACACCACACACACAGCGGATATCAGAGGTCTGACAGACTCCAATGTTTTCTTTGATAATTAAAACATTTAATATGCACCCAAGGGTCACACAACCATGAGACACAGTATTCCACACACAAAACAAGGAATTTGGGTCTTATAAATGGAGACAGGGATGTTACCTTGAGTTTTAGCCTTCTGATTTGTTTGCATTTTTTGTAGTGGAGTCTTCTCACGGATTGTAACATAAACAAAGTAGTTGTTTTTGCATTCCTCTCTGATGAGGGACAATTGATGGACTTCTAGTCTGGCCAGTGGGGTGGAGAAGTAGCAACCTTATTCTCCAATCCCTAGTCATTGTCCAGAATCTATATAAGCGAGGTCAAGTAAACTTCCCTTCTTTTTGCCCTGAACTTGGCTATGTGAATATAATTCTTTTTGTGTCCTCTAGCAACACAGGGACATTCTGAGTTCTGATCAGAAGCCAAATTTATTGAGCATACAAGGTTTTTATATAGGGTTTTTCTTGTATGGCACTTTTATAGGGTTCTATTTTTGGTAACAATTACCATTGGTTATACATTCTTTATGTCATTAGTAACTTGGTAATCATTACAAAGTTTCATAACACGTTTCTTGGTCACTTCTACTCCAGGGAGCCTTTATCTGTGTCTGTCTCTCCCATGGTTTCTGCTTGATCAGGCCTAAGATACCAGGCTGCTTTATCAGTTCCATTATACTCTCTATTTCAATCCCCATAGATACTTCTTCTGGATGGCCAGAAGCTTTCCCATGTTGCACCAAGAAGGCAAGGGAAGTCTCAAAAGTTTTGCTGAAATTAATATTTAATAGCACTGGAACTAACTCTTAAGTCTTAAAAGGTACAACATTGTCAACAGATCACTGGGGCCAGACTAGCCTGTACATCCTTTCTGACCAGAAAATACAGTGTGTAGTGGTGTGAGATTTGTTTTGGTTTTATTTTATGTGCTGTTAATTTATGGTTCCTTCTATGTACCCCTGTTTGTTCCCCCTAATGGTCTTTCCCTGTTTTTCTCCCCTCCAACCATTATATGTCAATCCCCTACTCCCCCCTCCTCTGGGGTCTTCCTGTCATCTCGGGGCCTTCCCCTGGAGCTAGAAAGTTCTTCCAAGGGTGTCGAGTGATAGGTCAGATCCAGAGGGGGTCCCTCCCCATCATTTATGTTGGGTTTATGAAAATATCATTCATGCGTGTGACCCCTCCCTGGTGATCCCTGATTTGCTCACCCCCTGCCTCTTCTCCTTGTTCCACCCCCAAATAAAAGGGGCTGGCAAGCAGCCTGGGGGGCTCTGCCTGGGCAGTTACCTGGAGGTCAGGAGGTCCCACGACGGGGCTCCAATAAACTCCTGTAACCCGCTCAGCAGAGTCTGCCTTTTAATCTCAGCCATCGTTGCCTTGCACCACCTGTGCCTACCGCCGAGGTCACGTGGGAGCCAAGACCCCACAGGATCGGAATAGCTGGCGCTGCCAGCTGTCCGTACCTTTCCACACTGCGGTGCCTGAGCTGGCCCGGGCGAGCTTGGAGACTACGCTTAAGGCACCGCAACAACAGTGTGCATCAGACCCTGGAATTTTGGACCAATCCAGAAATGGAAGGGACCAGATCAGTTCTCGTGGTAACCTACTCTGCACACAAGGTAGAAAGAATCAAACTCTGGGTTCATTACATGCAAGTAAAACCAGCAACAACACATTAAACACAGCAGAAACAAGACTAACAGCTTGGAAGTTTTTTAATACAAATCCTATAGTTTTAGGTATAGAATATGATTTTCTAGGAGCATACTACTTATTGGACCTAGATGAAGATGATAAATAATTGCATATTTATAATAATAGAAGCTATGTTCTTAACTTCTGGGAAGGGGAATGTGATCTTAAAATTAGTGCAAGATTTTGGCAGATTATAGAATGTAATTTCTATAACAGTGAGAGGGAAGATGTGTGCTAATGCCTTTGCAATTAGATGGATGAAGGTATGGGTGTTAAAGTCTTTGAAATGGGTCTTAATGTCTCTACTGACTTTGGGCAGCAGGTTTGTTGCAGAACCCAGACAGCTTGGCTCCTGAAAGAGACAAGTGGGTCTGCACAAGCCTGAACTTCTGAACTTTGGGGTAAAATAACAGGTTCAAGGGGGGAATATGTGGTAGGCAGTTCAAGGAGACTGTACCTTCCTAGTACCTCAGTCAATGGGGAAAGGAAGAGGGCACCATGTGGCCAGGAGTTCAGGATAAAAGGAGTCTGTGCCCTCCAAAACCTCAAGACAGAGAAAATCCTGTAGGCGTCTGCCCCAGCAGACTCCCTTTATTCAAATAAAGTTGCAGGACCCCTCTGCCTCCTTTTTGGACATAAACCTCTGGCATTTGTGGAATTTTCCTGACAACAGCTTGCTTGCCAACACCAACCTCTGCAGAAAATCCAGTTCAACAGGGAACTTTAGTCAGCAATTTCACAAAAATTTGGGAACCTGACTATAGGGAAAAGTTAAAAGTGATGAAACTTTGAAACATCCAAGGATGGGAACTATAGTGGGATGGATTTTAGAATCCATCTTTACTCCACAAATAACTACCTTTAGGAATAGACTAGCTATACAAAATTTGACTCTGCAAATGCAAACTTTAACAAATGCAACTCAATTGGGGTTTGCTGAACTAAATGAGCAATTGCAAGCCAAAACTAAAATGACCTTATGCGGTATTTCTTTAGAGAGACCCAGACGACCGCCAATGGCAAAAGGAAAGAGCCTGCTCTTTGTCGGGGGGGGGGGGGGGGGATTATAGCTTTATTTTCCCATCCTCACCAGTACCAGAGAGAGCCGCCCCGCCTGTCCCGGGGCTTTTTCCCTGGGGGGGATGGGCCTAGAGGCAGGGACAAGCCACTACCCAATCAGGGATAAGGTGGGAGTGGAACAGAGTTGGGTTACATTCCAGTGTGGGAGGATGGGCGCAGCCAAGCAGGGACAAACCATGTGATACAGTTTCCAAGGGGAACAGGGAAAACATTACATATCCAATTGTCCTGGTTTGGGACAAATTTGGGAGAAAACCCCTGTATAGGATCCCTCTAAGGAAGCAAACCCAAGTGGCCCCTCCCTCCAACCGGTCCGGTAAAAAAAAAAACCCTTTGGAGAAAAGTGGAAAAAACTATTTTACTAAACAAATGAAGTGCATACAAGTATAAAGAATGAATAATATGAAACAATAAAACCTCTCCTTCTGAAGTGAGATGGCAAATTGAGAAAGTCCTTGCCGTGGGTGTAGCTCGGCTCTCTCTCTCTCAGTGCCTCTCCTCAGTCCCAGTCCCTCCGGCGCTGCTGGAAAATGCCGAGGTCCAGGCCCCGGTGGGCCGCAGGTGCAGCCCCCAGTGCTCCCCTGGGTTTTCAGTCCAGAGCAGGTTTAAACAGTTCCAAGAAAAAGGAAAAAAAAACAGTCCAGGGAAATTCTCTGCCCTAGCTAGCTGAAACTAACTAAAAGCAAAAAAAATCTCTGTCCTGCAGTCTCTCCAAGCCTCCGCCGAACACCCCGTCCAGAGAAGAATGTGGAGGAGTCAGGCAGTTTTCTCAAAACAAACTCCGCGCTTCTCCTTGCTCTTAGAACCAGTCTTAAAGGCACAGGACTCAATATACAGCACAAACAGAACAGACAATTGGGGATACAAGCATCATAAAGTTACCCTTGGACATTCCACCCCGTGTATCCCCATATCGTCAATTTACTAAAACTAATATATACTCCAGCTCTACACACACATACATCTATATAAAAACAATATGCAATATACAGCTACATACAGTGGCAGTACTATTCAGCACACAGTGATAATTACACACGGTTCTTACCCAACAATCAAATCTCCCTGGGGTACACATCGTGTGGTTCCATCTTTCTGCATTACCCACCATGTGCAGCCTGGTCCCTGAGCAAAGACAATCCCACGGATGGGATCCTCTGTACTTGAAGCAGAATTGATCCAAACTGTCTTCCCTAACAAACCTCTTACATGTACTACTGGGACTTTCTCTCCATCTACTGTATGTAGGGACTCAGATTGGGCAGGGCCTGCTCTGTTGGTGGAACCTCGGGTGTTAACTAACCAGGTGGCCTTTGCTAGATGCTGCTCCCAGTTTCTGAATGATCCCCCACCCAGTGCTTTCAGGGTGGTTTTTAGCAGTCCATTGTATCTTTCTATTTTCCCTGAAGGTGGTGCATGATAGGGGATATGGTACACCCACTCAATGCCATGTTCCCTAGCCCAGTTGTTGATGAGGCTGTTCTTGAAATGAGTTCCATTGTCTGACTCAATCCTCTCAGGGGTACCATGCCTCCAAAGAACTTGTTTTTCAAGGCCTAGAATGGTGTTATGGGCCGTAGCGTGAGGCACAGGGTAGGTCTCCAGCCATCCTGGGGTGGCCTCTACCATTGTGAGCACATAGCGCTTGCCTTGGCGGGTTTGGGGAAGGGTGATGTAGTCAATCTGCCAGGCTTCCCCATACTTATACTTGGACCATCGCCCGCCATACCATAGGGGCTTCACCCGCTTGGCCTGCTTGATGGCAGCACACGTCTCATAGTCATGGATAACCTGAGAAATACTGTCCATGGTTAGATCCACCCCTTGGTCTCGTGCCCACTTATAGGTGGCATCTCTGCTCTGATGGCCTGAGGCATCATGGGCCCATCGAGCTAGAAACAACTCTCCCTTGTGTTGCCAATCTAAGTCTATCTTTGACACCTCTATCTTTGCAGCCTGATCTACCTGCTCGTTGTTTCGGTGCTCCTCATTAGCCCGACTCTTGGGGGCATGGGCATCTACATGACGGACTTTGACAGGTAGCTTCTCTACCCAAGTGGCAATGTCCTTCCACTCATCTGCAGCCCAGATTGGCTTTCCCCTACGCTGCCAGTTGGCCTTTTTCCACTTCTCCAGCCATCCCCACAGAGCATTGGCTACCATCCACGAATCAGTGTAGAGGTAGAGCTTTGGCCACTTCTCTCTTTCAGCAATGTCCAGGGCCAGTTGAACAGCTTTGAGCTCAGCGAGTTGGCTTGACCCACCTTCTCCTTCAGTGACTTGTGCAACCTGTCTTGTGGGACTCCATACAGCTGCTTTCCACTTTCGTTTCATCCCAACGATGCGGCAGGAACCGTCAGTGAAAAGAGCATAGCGTGTTTCTTCTGCTGGCAGTTGGTTGTATGGTGGAGCTTCTTCAGCACGTGTCATTTGTTCCTGCTCCTCTTCATGCACGAGACCAAAGTTTTCACCTTCCGGCCAGTTTGTAATTATCTCCAAAATCCCAGGGCGATTTGGGTTTCCAATGCGGGCACGCTGAGTGATGAGGGCAATCCATTTGCTCCATGTGGCATTGGTGGCATGGTGGGTAGAGGGAACTTCTGCTTTGAACATCCATCCCAGCACTGGTAGTCGAGGTGCCAGCAGGAGTTGTGTTTCCGTCCCTACTACTTCTGAGGCAGCTTGAACTCCTTCATAGGCAGCCAAGATTTCCTTCTCTGTTGGAGTGTAGTTGGTTTCAGACCCTCGGTAGCTTCGGCTCCAGAATCCCAGTGGTCGGCCCCGAGTCTCCCCAGGCCCCTTTTGCCAAAGGCTCCAGGACAGGCCATTGTTCCCGGCTGCTGAGTAGAGCACGTTCTTCACCTCTAGTCCCGTCCTGACTGGGCCAAGGGCCACTGCATGAGCGATCTCCTGCTTGATCTGGGCAAAGGCTTGTTGCTGTTCAGGGCCCCAGTGGAAATCATTCTTCTTGCGGGTGACCAGGTAGAGAGGGCTCACAATCTGGCTGTACTCAGGAATGTGCATCCTCCAGAAACCTATGGCGCCTAGGAAAGCTTGTGTTTCCTTTTTGTTAGTTGGTGGACACATTGCTGTGATCTTGTTGATGACCTCAGTGGGAATCTGACGCCTTCCATCGTGCCATTTACTCCCAGAAACTGGATCTCTCGAGCAGGTCCCTTAACTTTGCTCTTCTTGATAGCGAAGCCAGCCTTCAGGAGAATCTGGATGATCTTCTCTCCTTTCTCAAACACTTCCATTGCTGTGTTTCCCCATACAATGATGTCATTGATGTACTGTAGATGTTCTGGAGCCTCACCCTTTTCCAGTGCAGCCTGGATCAGTCCATGGCAGATGGTGGGGCTGTGTTTCCACCCCTGGGGCAGTCGGTTCCAGGTGTACTGCACGCCCCTCCAGGTGAAGGCAAACTGAGGCCTGCATTCTGCAGCCAGAGGAATGGAGAAAAATGCATTAGCAATGTCAATAGTGGCATACCATTTTGCTGCCTTGGACTCCAGCTCGTACTGGAGTTCCAGCATGTCCGGCACAGCAGCACTCAATGGTGGAATCACTTTGTTCAAGGCACGGTAGTCCACAGTCAATCTCCATTCTCCGTCAGATTTATGCACAGGCCAGATGGGGCTGTTGAAGGGTGAGTACGCTTTGCTGACCACACCTTGAGTCTCCAGCTCACGGATCATCTTGTGGATGGGAATCACAGCATCTCGATTTGTTCTGTACTGTCGGCGATGCACTATTGAAGTGGCAATTGGCACTTGTTGCTCTTCCACCTTCAGAAGACCTACAGCAGATGGGTTCTCTGATAGTCCATGCAAGGTATTCAACTGCTTAACACCCCCTGTCTCTACAGCTGCTATCCCAAATGCCCACCTAAATCCCTTTGGGTCTTTGAAATACCCATTTCGGAGGAAGTCTATGCCCAAAATGCATGGAGCTTCTGGGCCAGTCACAATAGGGTGTCTCTTCCACTCATTTCCAGTCAGGCTCACATCAGCCTCCACCAAAGTAAAATCTTGTGAACCTCCTGTCACCCCAGCAATGGAAACAGATTCTTCCCCCACATGTCTTGATGGAAGTAATGTGCACTGTGCACCAGTGTCAACTAAGGCCTCATATTTTTGTGGTTCTGATGTGCCAGGCCAACGAATCCACACAGTCCAAAAAACACGGTTTTCCCTAGCCTCTACCTGGCTAGAGGCAGGGCCCCTCTAAGCCTGATTATCCTTATTTTTTGGGTAACCGGAGCTGCTTCCTTCTTGCTGGAACTTCCTCTCATAGTCTTGCCATCCAACAATTCATGCAGCCGTTGTGTCATAGCATCAGTAGATTCTCCATCCCATCTTTTCATGTTTTCTCCACATTCACGCAGGAGGACCCACAGATTAGCCCGTGGGATGCCTTTTCCCTCTCTATCTAGGGAACGTTTCCGTGTGGTGCCAGAGCCTATAATCTGTACTGCAGAGATCTGGAGAATGTCCTCCTTGAGTTCTTTGTGATTCTCCTCTATCTTGTGCCAGTTGATTTGGCTTCCAATTTTCTATCAGTTGGTTCGGTTTCTGACTGTGTATCATCAGTTGCTTCAGCTTCTGATTGTGTGTCAGGTGGTTTGACTCCTGACTGGGTGTCAGGAGGCATTGAGGATCCTTCACCTGAATCATCGTCTACTGGTCGATCAGTTTTGTCCGTGTGCTTCTTTCTTTTCTTTACTGCAGCAACTGCCGGTGTCTTAGCCTCACTGTCTGGTTTAGCTGCAGCCTGAGTGACTGATTTATCTCCCTGCTCCCTTGCCTCTATCTGCTGCCCTACAGTGTTTAGCAGTGTGTGACTCATTCTAGAAAAGCTATAAACCATATAGAGGAAAGTCACCAGGTGAAATACCAGGGAGGTGGGGTCTTTAACATTCAGGAGACCCTGAACATTCTCCAAAAGTGATGTAACTGACTCAAAAGAGAAGAAGGAAAGAAGAGGCTGAAGGGCCTCATCCCTTACTCCTCCTCTAACAAACGGGGTGCGATTGTTGATAAATCCCCAAAACATGCTGCTGGAACTAGGACACAGGGTAGGACAAAAAAACCATAAACCGAACATACCCAGAACAAACTCCAGTATCTTTATAAGCTTCTTGTAAACCATAATCACCGAACCCAGCAAAATAACTATTCTAATTTGTGCATCCCTTGTGTAAAAGCTGTATGTTAGGGACAATATTGGAGCTATTTCTGGGTAAGAGAACAAACCTAGGGACCACAAAGGTATTAAGACCTCAAAAAAGCCTAGGGAACAGAAATGCAGAAAAGACTCCATTCTAAGAGACATTAGGAATTCAAGAAGCAACATGGCCACTGACTGTTTAATCCCCACCCAAAGGACAACCAAAAAATGCAGTTAATAATAATCAATACAAGTTTTTTCCACTCTCTCGTGCCCCACGTTGGGCACCAGTTAGAAGTATGTCCTGGTTTGGGACAAATTTGGGAGAAAACCCCTGTATAGGATCCCTCTAAGGAAGCAAACCCAAGTGGCCCCTCCCTCCAACTGGTCCAGTAAAAAAAAAAAGACCCTTTGGAGAAAAGTGGAAAAAACTATTTTACTAAACAAATGAAGTGCATACAAGTATAAAGAATGAATAATATGAAACAATAAAACCTCTCCTTCTGAAGTGAGATGGCAAATTGAGAAAGTCCTTGCCGTGGGTGTAGCTCGGCTCTCTCTCTCAGTGCCTCTCCTCAGTCCCAGTCCCTCCGGCGCTGCTGGAAAATGCCGAGGTCCCGGCCCCAGTGGGCCGCAGGTGCAGCCCCCAGTGCTCCCCTGGGTTTTCAGTCCAGAGCAGGTTTAAACAGTTCCAAGAAAAAGGAAAAAAAAACAGTCCAGGGAACTTCTCTGCCCTAGCTAGCTGAAACTAACTAAAAGTAAAAAAAAGATCTCTGTCCTGCAGTCTCTCCAAGCCTCCGCCGAACACCCCGTCCAGAGAAGAATGTGGAGGACTCCGGCAGTTTTCTCAAAACAAACTCCGCGCTTCTCCTTGCTCTTAGAACCAGTCTTAAAGGCACAGGACTCAATATACAGCACAAACAGAACAGACGATTGGGGATACAAGCATCATAAAGTTACCCTAGGACACCAATGAAACACAATATAAACCCAATTAATGCATTACAACATTTCCCCCTTTCTTATTAAATTGAGAAGGAGGAAGGCTCAGTCCATGGGAGATGTTCAGAGTTCAGACCTTGAGTACCTTTAAAGTTGGAGAAGAAAAAAAAATGGCATCTAGTGCAGATAAACTTTTCAGAAAAATACTGTTAATGGAAGATGATAATTAGAAGGAGAGGTGATGATGGCCCTGAGCTGTCAGGTCTCCTGCTGCTTTGGCTCCTCTGCAGCAAAGGATTTCAGTAATCCTGGTTATTAGATGTCTAAGCTAGAGCTAACTGTTGTATTAGGAGCTTGTTTATAGAAAAAGTGGAGTAAGTGAACCATCATAAGAACAGATTGAAACCAGTAAGAACAATGGCCAGCACCTAGACTTCATATCAATCAGTCATGAAGCAGGGGACCTTGGATCGTGCCAGAGGGTCACAGAGACCTGATGAAGACTCTCCTGACTTCATCCTTTGAGACCACTGACCCAATTCGAGACCATTGACCCAATTCAAGAGAAGAATTGCGCACGCGTGAAGGGCCAATAGCCTCATTTTAATACAGAGCGGGAATGGGAGGTGCTGGGGTTATGCATATGTATTGTATGTAAGATCAAGGAAAATAAATAGAGAGCAAAGAGCCTTGTTCGGGGCGGCCACGCCTTTTGGAGATGACTCCCGTGCCGCCCGCCGGGGAATAAACATACTATTTTCTAACTTTAATTAGTTAGAGGGTCTTTGTCCATGATTATATCGGTTTCCAACAACTCCTTGAGACCTTGTGGAAGAACCGTCCAGTGGTATCTTTGCAGAGGTTCTTGTCTGTTGATGCTTGGGATAAAAAATGCAAATCCTCTGGATGAAGTGGAATGTTGAAGAAACAGTCCTTGAGCTCGATGATCACGAGTGGCCAATCTCTCAGAATCATTGAGAGAGATGGAAGCCCAAGCTGAAATGGCCCCATTTCCTCAATGACTTCATTAATTTTCCTGAGGTCATGAAGCAATCTCCATGAACCAGAGGCTCTTTCTTGCAGATCACGAACACTGGAGAATTCCAGGGACTATTTGTTGGTTTGATGTGTCCTTTCTATACTTGCTCTTTGACCAAATTTTTGAGAGCACTCAATTTCTTTCACTCCAGGGGCCACCGATCCACCCAGACAGGATTGTCTGTTTTTCAGATCAGTTTCAGAGTGGTGAGTGCTGCAATGACCCCTATTAAAAATCCACTTCTAGTTTCATACCCCATTGTGACAAAATGTCTCTTCCCCATACTGTGATAGGCTTCTGCACAATGAAAAGATGAATGACTGCTGTCTTTCCTCCTGGCCCTGAGGCAATAATTGAGTTCTCACTATGCAGACACAGGGAATTTCCCCCAGTGCCTGAGAAGGAATTCAAAGGTGTTACCAAGCCCCACTCCTTGGGCCAATAGAGGTAAGTAATAACTGATGTCCGCACCTGTATCTAACATACCTTTGATTGAGATCATCTTCTCACCACAACTCAAGTCGCAGTCAATGATGAGTCGATCCCGACCTATTTGTTTCACCCATGTGGCATGAATTTCAACATGTTCACTACAAGGAGAAATCTGCTGATCCAGCATTGGCATAACTTGTTCCATTGCATGAGATGGCAAAGCAATGGCTTTGGCTATTAAAGCATTTTCAGGAATGGTCAATGGAGGACGTAGAGGTTGAGCTAAAACTGTTAGTTCTTTGTTGCAATCTGCTGAAATAATTGATGGATAAATAATGAGCCCTAAAATAGTGCTTCTTTCTTTGCCTATAATTAAAAAATCTTGCCTTTTCCATGATGCTCCAGTGACCCCTGTGGGTATCACTGCATGATTCTCATCCATGAAGCATATTATTTTGGAAGTTGCCAAGTCACATTGAGATTCTGGGGGCAATAATTCTGGATCGCTGGGGATCCTGCAGATGGTCGTGCTAAGAGAGTCTGATTGACGCTCCCCTATTGTTGTGTATTATTTGGGTTTATATTGTATTTCATTTTTATATTGGGTTTTCTAATGGTTTCTTCTGTACCCCCCTGTTCCCCTGGAAAATGTATCATCCCGAGGTTCGTCCCTGCTCCTTTTCCCAGCCCATTCTCCTACACTGGAATGTAATCCAACTCTGTCCCACTCCCACATTATCCCTGATTGGGTAGTGGCTTGTCCCCACCTCTAGCCCCTTCCCCCTGGATAAAAGCCAGGAAACCAGATGGAGCTAGCCTCTTGGCTAGGGGACAGGGACAGGGCTCCTGACCCTGTGGGGGAAGGACCACAGGAGAAAGATTGAATAACACCCTGATTCCCCCCAGATCAAGTGCAGAGATCCTTCCTTTTGCCATCGATGGGGACCTGCTCTCTCTAAAGTAAAAGGTTCACAGCTGCTCTGGGCTCTATGGGGCCCTGAGGAAAAATCCTTCCAACTGTGGTTTGTCTCTCAAGCTAGCCGAGGCAAAAACAGAGCCAGGGGGCTCCGAGAGAGAGAGAGACACCATACTCCCCAATGGTTGTGCCCCCTGTGGAATCTGGGTTTGAGTCATGGCTATCTCTTGTGTCGTTGCATGTTGACGATTAGCGCTCTTGGTCGAGTTTCCCAGAAGAGGTAGAGGTCTTTCGTCCACATCCGTTTTGGAGTAACATTGACTTGCATGATGTTTTCCTCTTCGACATCTTGGACAAAGGTCTGATGATTCCATGTTTTTTTCAAGTTCTGGGCAATTTTTCCTGACATGCCCATGTTTACCACATTTGTAGCATGATCTTCCTACAGATTTTGTCGCCATCACTTCTGTAGAGTTGATTTGTTGGAGTGCTGGTTGCAGCACTGTGAGAGTTTTTGAAAATTTTTCATCCTGGGCTTTGAGGATTTTTTCAACTTGTTCTCCCCAAATCCTTGCTTGAATTGTTGCAACATGCTTAGGTGTGCCCACCTTACTTCATGCCTCTGCCATCTCAGTCACAGTGGGTTGACCAGGCATGGCACTGATGATGCATTTCCATTCCACATTGGCATTTGCAAATGCAAGGCTTCAAAGCACATGTGGCTTTGCTGCTTTGTCACTCACTTGCCTGTCCACTGCTTGTTTGAGAGGATCGAGGAATGAAGTAAAAGGTTCAGAAAGACCTTGCTTGATCTCTGTATAAATGCCTTCAGGAGTTCCGGCTGGTGGAATTTGCAAAATTGCTTTTCGTGCTGCTTCTTTAATATCTGTAAGCACATCTCAAGGCAGATGTTCAGCTTGATCTTCAGGTCTGTTGTAGGGTGGGTCTCCTGCTAACTGAGGTATGGTGAAAGCTGCATGTGGTCCTCCTTGATATCTGTACCTCAGTTCTCCAAGAGCTCTTCTCCATTTCGCCTCCCATATGAGGAGTTGTGAATCTGTAAGAATCGTTGAAGCGATGGCTCTGCAGTCATTTGGTGTTAAATCATAAGTATTAAATATGCCTTTCAAAAGCTGTTTAAAATATGGAGATCCTAAACCATTGCCTTTCACTGCTTTCATGAGGGCTTTGATCACTTCATGGTCTAAATGTTCCTATCTAGCGTTTGCATTCTGTAGGCCATAAGCTACTGGCAATGCAATACTTTCTGTATCTCCTGTTTCAAAATCTTTCTCCTTTAATGCTTTATCACAGGTTAGCACAATTTTGTTTTCTAGATATAGAGAAATGTAAAATGTTGTTTCCCTGCCCTAACCGTGGCGTAGGCTGGGGGGAGGAAGACAAGGACCTATTAGAAAGCAGTCTGGGATATTGACAGCTAAGTTGACCAATGAGAAGTGTCAGTGTGACTTTGGAAGGAACATTTAAAACTTATCTGCAGCTGATTGCCACTCTCTTGCTTCAGTGATCGGCCAGGAGGTAACAACGTGGGTTGGGGCCAGGGCCGGGCCCGGGTCCGGTCCGGGTCGGGCTCTGCTGCCCTCTGAGCGGATGGGCCGGGCCCGGCCGGGCTTTCAGAAGCTGCTGCCTGCATAGAGAGCAGGGGGAGCCCAGGTTAGCCCCCCCATTGCCGGCTGGGCCGGGCCCAGCCAGGCTTCTGAGAACTGCTGCCCGAATGCAGTGGGGGGGGGGAGGCCTAGGTCAGGCCCTTCTGCCTCTGGGCGGCTGGGCCGGGCCCGGCCGAGCCCTCTAAAAACTACTGCTAGCATGAAAGCAGCCCGGGTGAAGCCTTTCTTTGCAGCTTAGTGATAACTTTGAGCTGGACTGCTTTAGATGAGACCAAGGGGTGGAAAAAGAGACATTTGCCTGTTTCTTCTACCAGCTCAGCGTGTGCACCTGGCTTTGCAAGCCCAGGCAAAAAATTTAACCCTTTCTTAGCAATACAGAACTTTTAAAGCACAATTCTTCCTTGAGAGAAAGAAGAAAGAAGCAAACAGAAGGTACATAGAACAGACACTGCATGAATTCAGTTAATGAGAAGTGAAAGAACTAATAATATTGGAATAAGATTGAAGGAGTGGACATTTTTAACTGGACTCTTCTAGGGTAAATTATGAAGAAATGAACTGTTCTTTGCAGCATTCTTAGTATTTATTTTGGGTTGAATGCTATTCTAATCAGAATTAAAGACTAGTGTAATAGAGATTTATTTGGGAACTTTGAAAACCCCCACTCCTGGGTCAAAAAGGAGGTCTCAGCCTTTTCAGACAAAGATAATTTTAGATAAGAAGAAGTATTCATAAATAATACCCCAAATACACTGAGAAGCTCTGCAGATAGAACATCACAGTCTGCGAAAACTCCGGGCGGCAGTAGATGTGTGACAGCACTGGACTATTGTGTCTTGTAGCAAACATCTTCCTGAAAGATCTTAGAAGGACTCTTCTCCTAAAATAATGTGTAGTTATGTCTAAGTAGTGAAACTGACTGAAAATCCTAAGTTGTGTCTTTCTATGTTGTTTAATAAGAAAGTTAATAGTTTGTAAGAGGAAAGAAGCATGTTTTTTTAAAAAGTTTCATTTTGTTTTAGTTTTTTTTTTTTCTATTCTTTTAGTGTGTGTTAATAAAACCATTTTTTGTTCATTTTTAAGCTTAAGCCTGCTTTGCTTATTTTTCTCCTAATCTCTCCCTCCCACAAAAATATTAACACTAAAACCCCTACATGAATTAGTGTTTCTGCCAGGTTTTATTAAATTAAAACCATTACATGCTTTCTTCCTAATATCTGCCCAGTCTGTTGCACTGGATGAACCTGTAGGAATATGTCTATAAAGTGGAGTCAATTGCTGTGCATTTTGCCCTGATGCAGCCCCTTCTGACCCGAGGGTTACTTGCATCCCAGGCACCCCTCCCCTCCTGTTTGAGGCATGGGGAGGTCCAGTTCATCTGGAGCACATCCAGGAGAAACCATGGCTGAAACCGCCGTGGACCCAGCAGGTAACCTCGGCATAGACATGTAGGGAGTATGTACAGGGGATGTGGGAAGGGAGAGGCCACCTTGTGCTGGAAGGGATAACTGAGCAAAGTGTGCTGCCCGATGTGGGTAAAATTCCAAAGCGCAGTATTTTAACTGAAGGAAAAATTGCCTCATAAAGTCTTTCGAAAATGGAAAGGAGTGTGGATGACTTGAGGAACTAGGTTTCTGCTCTGGTTGTTCTGGAAACGAGAGCCTTGGACCAGGCATGCGAGGAGCTGAAGCACCAGTTGCTGTGGTCCAGAAATGTGGTCCAGAAATGAGATGAGGCTTGAGATGATATAGGAATGCCTTGCAAGGCTGTGATTCTGATGATGTTTTCATCAGCAATATATGTCTGCTGCTATTCTGAAGCAGGAATATTTTGAGCTCCGTGTTCCTCAGAAACTGGCAAAAATCCTTGTTCTGCGGTGTTAAATTGCTTTGGAAATTGTCCCAAATTGAAATATATTTTGTAAATCGTAGGGTAAAGCTGCTGCAATAGTGCTGTTCTGCCACTAGGTGGCGCGGGCGCTAGATTGATCAATTGCGCTGGATTGAAGCTTCACTTCGAGCGGAATGGAATGGGAATTTCTGCAGTCATGGTTGAAATTGCCTGGTGTTTTTGAAAAAAATCCCCCGCCCTGGCTGTTGTTTCTGAAAACAGCTTTGAGTCTGCTGGCTGCTCTGGGCGAACACTGGAAATCAGCGCCGCCGCTGCTTCGGCGCTGATGGGAGGGGACGGGTGAGGCGCCGCTTGCTGTGAGAGGGAGGCGCCCAGAGGGAAACCTCCGCCCTGTTCCTGCCCCGTTCCCACCCCTCCTGGCTAAACTACTATTTATTTCAAATCTTCGTTGCTTTTAATTAATCTCTAAGTGTTGGAAGTTTTTCCCATGGACTACGCTCAAAGGCAATGCTTTCCTGGGGTCCCAGCCAGGGTCTCAGACCCTCCAGGGCAGTTTGAGGGATTTTCCACAAGCCCTGGACTCCAATATCTCCCTCTCCTGTTTGAACCAAAAACACTTCTTTGACAGCTTTGTCAGGAAGCCCAAGACCACCTTACCGTTGCCGTAGGTGTAAAAAGGGGAGACATGCAAATCAGTTCTGTTCCAATCTAGATGTAAACAGAAAACTCCTGCCTGGCATCCCTCCCAGTCTCCCGCGGCCTAGCTGTAGGGAATGCAGCCACTGCCAAAAAGAACAATGTGATCGACAGCAATTAACTTGCATTTAATGCATAATGACAAAACAGAGTTACAGGTCTCCTGGATACAGGAGTGGAGGTAACAGTGATTTCTCAGCTGTTCTGGCCAAAGGACTGGACTTTAGTGTCACCTTTAGATCCTCTTGCAGATATAGAAGCCACTGCATGTCTACAAAGCAGGTGCATGATTACAGTTAAAGGACCTGAAGGGGAGATAGCAATTATTTGCCCCTTCGTTGCGCAGAAATCTATCACAGTATGGGGAAAAGACCTACTATCACAATGGGGAGTAAAATAGAAGTGTATTTTTAATTGGAGTCATTTACTACATTTAAAGTCTGAGTAATGTTAAGTTATATTTTATTACTTTAGTATTTTGTTAATGCTAAGTTATATTAAGATTATTTTTTGTTACATTTAAATACGGTTCAGTTTAAGGAAGGTTAAGTTTAAGTATTGCTCAGTTTAAATTATGTTATTTAAAGTTCTTTTGAGTTTGGACCCTGTTAAGTTTACGTTAAATTTAAGTGTTATTACATTTAGATGATATTACTTTTAAGTTTTGTTAAGTTTAAGTAATGTTATGTTTATGTTTTGTTACATGTAAGTTTTATTAAGTTAATGTAGTTTAAGATTTCTTTCTGTCAAAATTTCTTTTAATTTTATTTAATTTAAAATTTATTCTAGGTTTCGTTAAAATATGCTTATCTAATTTCCAAGGTTTAGTTATTTTCTTTTAGAAATAAGATGACTCTGACTGAAACAGTTGTGATGAAACACTGATTAACACCTCTTTGTGGATGGAAGAAGATGCAGTTTACCACATCCTTGATTTCATGAAAGGTTTTATTTTTCATTACAAACTCTGCTGTTTTATCTTCCATAGATAACACAGAAGAGTCTGTAACAATTCTACATCATGGCTGTTATTGGTTGTAAGCTGTTTCAGTGTTTTCCTGTATTTTATCTCAAGGTTATAAGTACATGTCTTTAAAAAGGTGTTATCTCAACTTCCTAAGATGATTAGTACTGATATATTGATTACATTATGTGAATTTGCTGGGGTTTTTTTATATTTATAGTCAACTTTTATGTTTTAACACCTCTTTTGTAATTATCCAAAAAGACACGGTGTCATTTTAAGATCCTTCCTTATATTTTTTAGTTGCTTAAGCATCTCATAACTGCTGTTGTTAAGAGTCTTGTTTTAAAAATGTGTTAAGAGACACCACTCTAGTTTAGAGCCTGAGCCCTGGCCATGCCCTGACCCTACCTAGATGGGATGTTTTGCCAATAAACCCAGATGTTTTCTGCATCAAAACTAGATTCAAGTCACTTTGACTTGGCAATTTGACCTTATAAATATGTCAGCTGGACCAACTTTTGAGGTGGACCTGGACACCTTGCCCAGGAATGGACATCCCAGTCCTCACTGAAACAAAGTTTGTCAGCTGCTTGCAGACTCTGGGGTGATGGTACAATATTTTAGTGATTAATAATCATCCAACTTCACATGTGTTATTGCTAAGTCATTAATTATGCCTGTCATCTGAAATATTCTTAATTATTGTACCTGATTTTTTTTCCTGATTGCTGTCAGTTCTCAACAAGAGTCATGCACTTATGCAATGTTTTGTATTTCCAAAGATCAAGCTAAAGCAGTCATAAATACGTGCCCAGTCAGCCAGCTGGTTCAACCTCCTGTATCCATGGGAGGAATCAACCCATAAGGATTGCAGAGCTTGCAATTATAGCAAACAGATCGTACCAAATACCCATCTTTTGAGAAATACAAAATATCCATCTGTCAGTGGATATATCCTTAAGTGCAATTTTGCATTGGTACAAACAGGGAAAATTAAAAGAAAATCCTTTAGTTTTGATCAGAAATCCAGAAACAGGACAAACTGAAGGTACACTTTATTAACCTGAGGCAAAGGGCTTGTTTGTGTTTTTTACAGATACAGGATGCAGGTGGATTCCAGCGAAGAATGTGAAACCATGTCAAGCACAGAAACAAGTTAACAGTTCCAAGAAGAGAGAAGCAAGCATGCAGATGTGAACTGCATAGAGACTATAGCTGATGACAGACATCTTTTGTCCCACGTGCAAGAACTGTGAACCTTAGGTTTTGTGTCAATGTAAAAAGTGTGGGAATCATTGGTATTGTAGAGCTCTATTGGCAGAAGCGTGGTGTACATCATGTTATGATTTAGAATCCCAAACAAAGTTCAAAGCCATTGAATTTTTAGTTTCAGTGGGCCACAAAGAAGAAAATAGCCCCCATCTTCCTATTCTTAGGGAGGAATGTAGAAAAGAATTTTTGAGAAAATCAAAAGAGATTCAAATTTGAAGAGTTGAATGCAAATAAAATATTTTAGTACCTTATACTGGGCCGGTCCCAGAACAAATTTGGGAAAAAACAAAAAAAGGAATGTGCTAAAAGATTTGCTTGGAAATTAAGAATGAAAAAGAAAGTGCCTTAAATCAAAAATTAGCCAAAGAAAAAGTATGAAGTTAAATCAGGTATTATATCCTCTTATTTTGCTTGCCTTCAGTAATGCAACCTTACCTGTCAATAAAATAAAGACCAATAGTTGGGGATCGGTAGTGTTATAGAATTCCTTCATTAGATAATAGTTTAAGGGAAATATGGGGCTCAATCGAATGTTATGATAATGCTTTTGCTTGCTTGCTTTTAGTAATTTGCTTGCTTGCTTTTAGTAATGCAAATTTGCCAGTTAGTCAACCTAAAACAAATGTCTGGGTGGCTTTAGCTAATGCAGCATCAGGCTTAGATACTATATGTCTGTCCAATACAACCCCAGAAAAGTCATTTTCCACCTGTCTAGTTGGTGTGCCAGTGGATGCTTGGCCAATTCCAAAAGAAATTGACAGAGCCATTCAAGGTACACTTGCAGCATCATCCACATGGGATCTTTGGTTCTCAGTAGATTCAATGGACTGGTGGATTCCTCACCTTCCAAAGGCACCTCGTGAACCTGAAGAACTGGAGATCCTTGGTTCTGTAAACATGACCTTTTGTGCCAAATTTAACTATACAGGTGTTTTGGTTTAGGGTAAATTTGGCAGGAAACCTCCGAATAGTGTCTCTCTGGGAAATGAACCTAAACAGTCCTTCCCCTAATTGGTCTGGGGAAAAATTCTCCTTAGAGAAAAGTGTGAAAAACTATTTATTTAATAAATAAAGTGACTACAAGCATAAAAAATGATTAATATGAAATAAAACCTCTCGTTTCTCTGAGGTGAGATGGTAAACTTAGAAAGTTTTTGCCATGGGTGTAGCTTGGCTCACTTAGTTTCTTATCAGTCCTTCCGGCACTGGAAAAATGCTGAGGTCTAGTCCCTGGTGGGCCACAGGCGTGAGATCCTGGTGTCTCTCTGGGTTTTTAATCCAGGACAGGTTTTAACAGTACTAAGAAAAAGGGGAAAAAAAAACAGTCTATGGAACTTCTTTGCCTCAGCTAGCTAAAAACTAACTAAAATCAAACGAGATCTCTGTCCTGCTGTCTGTCCGTGCTGCAGATGAACACAGTCCAGGAGCAGAATGTGGAGGATGGAGTGCAGTTTCTGAAAACAAACTGCGTGCTTCTTCTTCCCCCCCTTCACTCTCAGAACCAGTCTTAAAGGTGCAGAATGCAATATACAGCATAAACCAAACAGACAATTGGGGATACAAGCATCAAAAAGTCACCCCAGGACAACAGGGAAAGATCAGTCTTTGATCAAGGATGTTTCTCCTTACTGCTCTATATACAAAAATCTGACTAATTGGTGTAATCATACTTCTTTAGTTCAGTCTGCATTTAACAATATCCCCTTTCAGTTACCATGGGGAATGTTTTTTATTTGTGAAGATAGAGCCTGGCCTGTTATTCTAGCATACATATAGGTGGACCATGTAGCTTGAGAAAACTTACTCTGCTAACACCCAGTGCAAGAATGTTTGGCATCACGAGATGTAAAGGAAAAAGATATATCCATCAATATGAGCCAAACTGCAAAGATGATTTTAAACCTTGGAGTTTGGGAAAAGGGTTCTCAGCATCTCTCTTGCTACCACAATTTAGTTCAGCAGTAGCACTAAAACTACTAGATCAACTGGGGTGTCGGCTGAGTAAGCAATTCAATGCTGCCTCTCTTGCATTGAGTGATACGTTAGCAGACATTAAAGATACTAGACATGCGACCTTACAAGATGGGGCTGCAATTGATTTTCTCTTATTAGCACATGGACATGGGTGTGAAGATTTTGAAGGAATGTGTTATGTGAATTTATCTGATCACTCAGAATCCATCCATTGAAGAGCATACAACAATTTGAGGAAGGTGTCAAAATTTGGAATTAATGATGGGACTTGGTTAGATAACCTATTTGATAGATGGAATTTAACATCGTAAGGGAAAGAACTTTAAAGAACGGGTCTATACATATTAGTCATCATAATAGTTGTGCTGATAATGATGCTTTGTTTGCTCCAATGCATTTGATAAATGATCAATAAAGCGATCAAGGGAGTCTTCATGGCTCAAAGAGGAGGGGGTGATGTTGGGATACAAATCCCACTGGGCCCCATCCACACAGGCCCAGGAGTGTCCAGAAATGTGAGGACTTGTTGTAATGCATTAATTGGGTTTATATTGTGTTTCATTGGATTTGTAATGTTTTTTCTCTGTTCCGCTTTAACTGTATCACGTGGTCTGTCTGTCCTCTGCTGCACTCATCCCCCACACTGGAATGTAACCCAACTCTGTTCCACTCCCACTTTATCCCTGATTGGGTAGTGGCTTGTCCCTGCCTCTGGGCCCTTCCCCCCTGGGAAAAAGCCCCGGCACGGGCGGGGCCTCAGTCTCTCTGGCACTGGTGAGCCACCGGGAAGGAGCTCCAGCCAGGCAGGGCAGGAGTCCAGAATAAAGCCAATATTCCCCCGGTGAGAGAGCAGGCTCTTTACTTTTGCCATCGGTGGTCATCTGCTCTCATAAAGAAATACCACAAGGACTGAATTAGAACCTTCAGAGAAACTAAAATACATAAATCCACACAGACATGAAGTAGAAATGCAAGTTTAGTTTTAAATAAGTAGAGAATATATTAAGTGCCTTAAGCAAATAGGAGACTGAATTAGTTAGTAAGAAAATGACCTAAAATCTAGTTTAAAGTTCAGTAGCTTTGCCTTTTGCTAAGTTAGTTAAGTTCTAGACATAACAAAAACAACATAGCCTTGCTAAGCATTCCTAGACAGAACAGATAGAGTTAGATTTTAGTAGAATTTGTATAAGAATTTGTGATTGCTTTTGCACATCAATCTTAGCTTAGGATAGGTCCAGCAAGACTGTAGAAAATTCGTGTTTAAGCCTGATTGGCTAAAAAGAGAATAAAATGCACTGCTTTAAGAATGCTAGTGGATGCACAAAACACTGATCACAAATGCCGCTGTTGCTGCTTCTGCGGCTGCTACTAATAAAATGCTCATGGAACACAGATTACGGGTGCTGTCGCTGCTGCTTCTGCTTGGGATTTAGGGTATCTATGTTAGAAGGCTTTCTACATACTGACACAGACTGTAACAATTTTGCTTTTATGAGGCTGATTTTAGTGATGCAATAAAGGACTTCTACTTTTACAATTACCCAACTTTTGGTCTTCAATGAAGACACGCTGTGAAAAGTGCATATTATATGGCTCTACGCAAGATATTTACTATATGTGTTGTGTTAATTGTTGGTGTTGTATTAATATTTTGATAGTACAGTAAATGAAGTTTTGTAGTTAAAGTGTAGTTTTTGTATGCCAACCACAGGAAAACGTAAATCTTTCAGAGAAAAAAAAAGAATTTCCTACTTCCTTATCAGAAGAAACCAACTCCTCCTGCCTCTCTCAGCCTTGAGAATGCCACAGAGATTAAAGGAAAAAAGTGATACTAACCAGAGACGGTTCTTTGTTTAAATAGAGTTAATGCATCATGTATAAAATATATGAATATTCAACAGGCTATTGCTTTTAAGAGATAGTCCTTTGTTAACAGGGGTCCTTCTCCAGAGCTTGTGGCTTGGGAGAGGCACCCAGACGTCTGTAACTTTGTTTTTATTGCCTCGTATTGTCCTAACTCTAAAATTGTTCAATTTTTACTCTAATTCTATTTTTATAACCATCTTATTTACTATTAAACTTTTAAAATTTTAAAACAAGTGATTGGCGTTTTTCATACACACCAACCTCTTGACAATACCATAGCAGAGTCTCAGACCTCTGGTTCCTTTTAAGTAATTTAATCATAGTGCAGCAACACAAAAACAGCTTGAGTTGGTACCTCCAGGGAGGGACCCTGAATAAAGGAGTCCCTGGGCTTTTTTATCCTCAGTCTATACATCCATTCTTCATGCACTCTTTATGTGCCTCTTGGTCCAATGCTGATTTTTGGTCTGGGGTCTTCTCATTGTTCATTGTCTCCTGCAGAGTCTCAGGGTGACCAGGTACCCCTGGCCAGCTGGTGTCACTGATATGCTAAGGCCTGAACAGCAGGCCTAAGCCTGAGTTGACTTACAAGATGAATCTTGAACATGATGCTGTTAATACCATCAAGGTTCTTTAGTTAAAAATAGATGATTAAAATATTTTTATTAGTTGTTCTTAATACCAAACTGGCTGTTGTAGAGATGTTTGTACAACCTTGTGTAGGATATATCAAGAAATCCTCCCAACTGAGACTTGTTAATAGAATATTTTAGGCAAAACACTCCCAGCCATGGCCTGGACTCTGGCCAAGCCTTGGTCTCAGCTGGTCCGGAAGTGAGCCATCAGAACCAGACATTTTCTGTACAAGAAGGTAAACAAGTCATTTCAACTTGTCAATTTGGGCCTATAAAAACTGAACCCCTTTTTTTGGGCAAACTGGAGATTTCACCTACAGGTGGAAGCACCATGTAGGATTTTCCCAATTGCCAGGAAGGATTCTCCAGGTCCTTGCTGTGAAATTTGGCTCCCCAGCAATTGCAGACTCTGGATGATGGTAAAGTATTTAGGCAATTGGTGATATATCTTAATCACTATTCTCTCTCTTTCTTGTATAGTAATGGTTAGATTCATTACCTTGCTTATTTTTACTTGTTGCTAAAGCCAAGCAAGTAATAAGCTTATTGTTTTACCAAATGAATCCTTTAACCTCTGGTTTTCCTCACTATTAATAGTAAAAGAAGACCATTCTTCCTATTGGTGACTGTGTCCATTCTATTGCCCCCATCAACTAGCAAAACAACCATAGATCTGCTTGCCCTTTGTTAGGCAGAAGGTCAGCCCTCATTCACAGCTTTTGCCTGTGGCTCCAGTGGTTTCCCTCCACTCAGGGCACAATTTGCAGCTTGCACACCCAGCTACCAGATGTAGGTGGATTCCTTAACAGTAGCTTTCCCCATAGCAGCCCTCACAGTTCTGTGATTTGCATTGGTAGCTGGAAAGGTGTTGAGAACACGCCAGTGTTTTGGCTACTGCTGAGCAGTGCTACCACATCATAAATGCAGTTTCTTCAATCCCCGAGCCCCCAACGGCTGGGGGTAAGCAAGAAGGTGGAAGGAGACAGAGCCCAGGAGGAAGCAGTGGGTGGGGGAGGGGAGAGGGAGGGCGGACATTTGCTATTAAGGTGTTTGTCTTCTGGAGCAACTGCTACTTGCACCAAGGCCTTACTTCCCAGGAAGTGTCTGGACATCAGTAATGAACAAAATATTTTTGTTTTCCTTTGTTTCCATGTACTGTATTTGCTTTTGCTTTATTAAATTGACGTTACCTCAACCCACAAGCTTTTTTCATCTTCTTTTCTTCCCTATGTCCTGCTGAGGAGGGGGAGTGATAGAGTAGCTTGAGGGGCACTTGGTGTTCAGCTGTGAGAAATGAGACTCACACTTTTAAAATTCAAAAGTTTAATAAGGGATAAAAGGGACAAATTAATAACAGCGCTGGGTGCTTGGCAAGTGCCTGTTAGCTAGAACAACTTTCCTTATATACTTTTTCATTGCATTGATCAAATGCATATTCATGAAGATTATACATATTCAAACATTCCTTTGAGTTCTTTTGCATGTTCTGGGAATTCTTGAGCTTGGTTTGACCCCTCACCCGTTGTGCAATAGTGTAGATTTGATTTTTGGGAGTCCTGTATGCCATTTCCTCACAATGACAAACGGGGAATCATTGATAGCCGCAGGGTCAGTGGCAGAAGTCCTTTTCACATCCTTTCTTTCAATGTTATCTGTATGGTTACTTCAATGTTATCTAATCATAGAGACAGTTTTAGCTATTTTCACAAACTTATCTGAGTTATTCTCACTATTGTCAGTTAGTTACAAAAATAAAAGCATTAGCTGCTTCTGCAAAAGCTAACATTACAATGCACAACACATAGTGTCTATTTTAATATCTTGCAAAAAGACTAAACTATAATATATATTTGTTACAGTCCTGCTTGCTTTATCTTGGCTGAGGTCAGGATGAAAGACACAGGAGATGTAAAGTTGAGTTCAGTTTTGGTTGTTTATTATATGTTATCTATTTACAATCTCATGAAGCATGAGCTCCAACTTGCTACTTAGAGAAATGAGACAAAATGGAGTGCCTCTAACTCCTACCAAGGCTATTTAAGAGATAATTACCCAACACTGATTTATACTTTTGACCCAATAATGACCACCAAAGGTCTGCAATGCAGACATTTTTCACCCAATTAGAAGAAACCACCCAATTCCGTGAAGAAGAAGGAAGAAGAACCCAGGAAACACCCTGAATCCTCCATCTTGGTCCTGTGAAAAACGCCAATCACTTGTTTTAAAATTTTGAAAGTTTAATAGTAAATAAAATGGTTATAAAAATAGAATTAGAGTAAAAAAATTAAACAATTAGGGTTAGGACAATACGAGACAATAAAAACAAAGTTACAGACGTCTGGGTGCCTCCCCGAGCAAAAAAGCTCCGAAGAAGGACCCCCGTTAACAAAGGATTATCTCTTAAAAGCAATAGCCTGTTAAATATTCATACATTTCATACATGATGCATAAATTCCATTCAAACAAAGAATTGTCTCTGGTTAGTGTCACTTTTTTTCCTTTAATCCCTATGGCGTCTTCAGGGCTGAGCAAGGCAGGAGAAGTTGGTCTCTTCTGATAAGGAAGTAGTAAATACTTTTCCTCTGAAAGATTTACGTTTTCCTGTGGTTGGTATATAAAAACTACATTTTAAGTAAAAAAACTACATTTACCATGCTATCAAAATATTAATACAACATTAACAATCAATACAACATAATACATATAGTAAATATCTTGCATAGAGCCATATAATATGCACTTTTCACAATCCTCCCTCTTTCTTTTTATAATTAATTTGGCTCGAGCAATATTCATTGTTTTCTAGCCTTCATTATTCGCTCATTTTTTTCACAAATCAATCTCTCTTCTTTGAAGGGGTCTTCTATATTATTTTGTTTCTTTAACACCATAATCCTTTGTGGTGTTTTTGTTGTAGGCAACTTTTGGTCAATGTTCACTAATTGCATGCCTTGTACCACACTGGTGATGAGCCGAATGAAACAGGGGATCAAACAAGGAAGAAATATTAGACCAGCTGTAGGACATAAAAGGAAGAAGCCTAACTTTTTCCACCATTCTACTCCCAACACGTTATCCCAGCTAGTATTTAGCATTGATTCCCACTTTTGAACTGGTACATGGGCGATTTTTCTGATATCATTGACTATGTCCAGGACAGCATCTCCATTGTCATCTATTTTTAAACAACTGTTGAGGGTTAAGTCTCCTGTAGAATTTTTTCCCCCTCCCAAGTTGCTAGGAGACTAAGTGCTGAGTGCTTAACCTGGACAAAAGAACTGATAACTTAGTTTTGGGGGAGGGAAAAAAGCTCCCGGAGAGAGCTGAGGGTGGGGGGATCTTGCGTTTTTTTTTGTCTTCCGGGGGGGAGCACCGATCGGGCCACGGCTGGCTGCTGGAGTCCACAGTTAACGAAGGAGTCTGGTCCTGGGAATTCTACCATCTGTTGGAGTATCCAGGAATTCGGAGTTTCTTCGCTGTCCTGCTGGATTTTGGGTGAGCCCGAGTCCCGCCGCTGCGGCTTCTCAGGCACTGCCACCTCTGCCTGCCGAGGACACCCCCTGCCTGCCGAGGACAGTCCACCGCGCCCGGCTTCCAGCCATCAGCGCCGGAGCTTCCACCGTTTGCCCTCGGAGTTCTTAGTTCTGTTCTACTATTGTTATAATTGCTGTTGTTTTTTGTCTGTCCTGTTATATTTACTAGTAAAGGACTGTTATTCTCTTTCCCCATAGCTCTGACTGAAAAGTTTTATTTTTAATCTTCCAAATTATAATAACACAGAGGGAAGGATTCAAATTCCTCATTTCCTAGAGAGGCCTGCCTCTCCATAGCAGACACCTGTCTTTTCAAAACCAAGACAACAACAATCTGACGTATTGAACTTTCCACAAACACCCCCTTCTTCAGCTAATAGATAGTCTAAAGCCAACCTATTCTGATACACAGCCGCTCTTGTTTGGGTTTGTTGCCTTGATATTAATTCCATTGCCTGACCAGTTTTGTTCGTTATTATCTCTACAGCAGCTTGAAGTCTTATAATACGATTTAGCATATAAATTGGGGTTCGATATCCCCAACTCCCATCTTGTGCCCAGGTGGCTGGCCCATATGTTTCCAGTATGCGTTCAGGGGGCCATTCCTCATCTCCCCATTTTTGGAATCCTCCAATCAATTCTTTTTTGTTTCTCTTTAGATCCTCATAAACTGGTATCCCTAATTGATCCCCATCAGGTCCTGGTAAAAGAAAAAACCCTGGCTGTATAATTCCTAGAGTGCAGCTCCCTTTCCACTGAGAGGGGAGTTTTGGGTATGCTCTTTTTCCACATATCCAAAATAAGCCATCTGGAGCTTTCCAATAGATAATTTTTTGTTGATCTATAATCCCCCAAAATTTGGAAATTTCTGGGATGCCATAGTAAGGATTGTTACCTGTATCATTACACTGAAAAAGTTTTATTATCATACTTACAATTTCATTTTTTTGCTTTTTCTTGGGTCCAACACATGGTTGGTGCTTCTGGGACCCACTATACAGAAGTTCCATTACTAACCTTATATCTTTTACAGGGTGTTTTTCCTACTTCATAGAGGAAGCTTTTCCTAGTGCGCCAAAGACATTCCTCCCCTTTCACTGTTGAGCTTAAAATCCACCCTTCTGGTCTGTTTTCTCCACTTGTACTTGCTTGGTTCCATTTAAGAAGCTCAATTGGGCCTAAGCTGCTGCCTTTCCATGGCCATTCTTCTGACATCAAAGCCCCTCCACAGACCCAACAATTGGTTATGTTAAGTTCCTTACTTATTCTTTCCCTTAATTCTACAATCTGATTTTTACCCATCCTTGAGATATCTATTTCTTTTTCTAATTGCTGTTCAAGTTTGGTATACAAATCGTTGATTGAAATTGGCACAGGTTTAGGTGGTTGTACTGACTTAGCCTTTTTGCTTATAAATTGTTCTTTTACTAAATCATGTGCTTTGTGCCCAATAATGTAGGTAAAACAAATCCATCTCTCCTCTTTTGGGCATTGACTTCCCATCCTGCTACCACTTGTTCCTAAGTTCTCTGCAATCCAGTACTTTTTCCCCTTATGTATGCAATTGCTTAATTGTGCTGGCTTGAAGGCAAAACCAGCGAGAGACTCCAAGTCAGAAAAAAACAATTTAATAGGAGAGAAAAAAAAGGTAAAATAAAATAAAACACATGCAATAGTACAAAAGATCACTGACAGAGTCAGAATACAGCTTGAAACCGTGGTGGTAGCAGTCCAGATGAAGTGGTCTTGTTGAAGCAGTGTTCCTGCAGAAAGGTCTGGTAGCTTTTGTCCTCTGGGAGTCCAGTTGGTAAGGCTTCCTGTGCTGTCCCAGATGCCAGATTATATCCAGGTGGGAACGCTTGGCTCCTCCCCCTGGGCGGAGCATCTCACAATGGGCTGATATCATTTTATGAGTCTTGTAATGGGTCCTTGATTGCCCATTAAACAGAGATAGCTCCTGGAGGGAGTTATCTATGAGTCATGCAGCAGGGCATTGATGGGCCATTAACAGAAGATAGTCTGGAGGGAGGAGGCAAGGGAAACACTGCCCAACTTAGTTTCAACATCTTATGTAGATGGTGATAGAATACATATTTGGGCACATCTTACATTGTAACCTAGGACATAATCCACCCCTTATTCTATGACCATCTACATCATACCCAAATTAATACATTCTTACAGCTAGCTAGATAAATATACACATGCTTATACATACACATATACAGAATGAAACCTTACACCCAGTTCTCACTTAAAATTAGGTCTCCCTGTGGTACACAACGGGTTTCCCCATCTTTCTGCATTACCCACCAAGTGGAACCAGGTCCTTGAGCAAAAACAATCCCACAGATGGGTCTGCCTTTGCCTGAGGTGGGATTAATCCAAACAGTTTTTCCTAAAATGCTTTTCATGTGTACCACAGGGACTTTATCTCCATCCACTCTGTGCAAGGGTTCAGACTGGGCAGGACCAGCTCCATTGATTGACCCTCGAGTGTTGACCATCCAGGTTGCCTTTGCTAAGTTCACTTCCCAATTTTTGAAAGTCCCCCCACCAAGCGCCTTCAGGGTAGTCTTAAGTAACCCATTGCACCGTTCAACTTTCCCGGCAGCTGGTGCATGATGAGGGATGTGATATATCCATTCAATGCCATGTTCTCTGGTCCAGGTGTTTATAAGGCCATTCTTGAAATGGGTCCCATTGTCTGACTCGATTCTCTCAGGAGTGCCATGTGTCCACAGGACCTGCTTTTCAAGGCCTAAGATAGTATTCCAAGCAGTTGCATGAGGCACAGGGTAGGTCTCCAACCATCCAGTGGCAGCTTCCACCATGGTCAGCACATAGTGCTTGTCTTGGCGGGTTTGGGGAAGGGTGATGTAGTCAATCTGCCAGGCTTCCCCATACCTGTGCTTCAACCATAGTCCACCGTACCACAGAGGCTTTACCCGCTTGGCCTGTATGATTGCAGTGCAGGTCTCACAGTTGTGGATGACCTGTGAGATGTTGTCCATAGTAAGGTCCACCCCTCAGTCACAGGCCCATCAGTATGTTGCATCTCTCCCCTGATGACCAGATGCAACATGGGCCCAACAGGCTAGGAATACTTCTCCCTTGTGCTGCAAGTCTAGATCCACCTGTGATACTTTCACTTTGGCAGCTTTGTCCACCTGCTCGTTGTTGTGATGCGCCTCATTAGCCTGACTCTTGGACACATGTGCGTCCACGTGTCGAACCTTCACGGTCAGCTTCTCTACTCAGGCGGCGATGTCCTGCCAATCTCAGCAGCCCAGATGGGTTTCCCTCTGCGCTGCCAGTTGGCCTTTTTCCAGCCATTCAGCCATCCCCACAGAGTATTAGCTACCATCCACAAGTCGGTGTAGAGATAGAGTCTTGGCCACTTCTCTCGTTCGGCAATATCCAAAGCCAGCTGGATGGCTTTAAGCTCTGCAACCTGACTTGATCCACCTTGTCCCTCGGTAGCTTGTGCAACTTTTCGTGTAGGGCTCCATACTGCAGCTTTCCATTTCCGGTTAGCGCCTACAATTCGGCAGGAACCATCAGTGAAGAGGACATATTGTCTTTCAGTCTCCGGTAGCTCGTTATACGGTGGGGCTTCCTTGGAACGTGTCACTTCTTCTTCTTCTTCTTCTTCTTCTTCTTCAGATAATGCAAAAGTCTCATCTTCAAGCCAGTTTGTTATAATTTCCAGAATCCCAGGGTGATTCGGGTTTCCAATACGGGCGCGCTGTGTGATGAAGGCAATCCATTTGCTCCATGTGGTGTCAGTAGCATGATGCATGGAAGGAACATTTCCCTTGAACATCCACCCCAGCACTGGTAGTCAGGGTGCCAAAAGCAGCTGCGTTTCAGTTTAATAGGAGAGAAAAAAAAGGTAAAATAAAAGAAAATAAAACACATGCAATAGTAGAAAAGATCACTGACAGAGTCAGAATACAACCAGACACCGTGGTGGTAGCAGTTCACAAGAAGTGGTCATGTTGAAGCAGTGTTCCTGCAGAAAGGTCTGGTAGCTCTTGTCCTCTAGGAATCCAGTGGGTAAGGCTGCCTGTGCTGACCCAGATGCCAGATTATATCCAGGTGGGAATGCTTGGCGGAGCATCTCACAATGGGCTGATATCATTCTATGAGACTTGCAATGGGTCCTTGATTGCCCATTAAACAGAGATAGCCCCTGGAGGGAGTTATCTATGAGTCATGCAGCAGGGCATTGATGGGCCATTAACAGAAGATAGTCTGGAGGCAGGGGGCAAAGGAAACACTGCCCAACTTAGTTTCAACATCTCATGTAGATGATGATAGAATACATACTTTGGGCACATCTTACATTGTAACCTAGAACACTAATTAGGATGGGTTAAAACAGTGGCTGTTGACATGAGTGTGAGAAATGAAAAAAGAACCTCAGTGTCTTTCCATGTACAGCTTTTGGTATCATCTGTAGCATGGCCTTGTCGATATCCCAAAAGGGAGAAGACAAAAATTGAGTGACAGAAAAAGGAGTAACAGAGGTCCAGTATGGCTTATACTCCCACCTTCCATGCCTATGGGGTTGCAACCCACAGCAGGTGTATTTGATCTTCTTGGTGGCAAATACAGAGGCCAATCTGGTCTTGCCCTCTATTTCCTTGTCACTTCCTCTTAGCTAATTTCCAGACAAATCGTTTTTGACACTCCTTAACTGTCATTTCCCACCGTTCTTCAGGAATCTCCCATTCAACAGGCACTAATAATTCCCATCCACAAAACAAAGTTATTATTTCAGTTTCTTCGAATTCTACTTGGATAGGAGATCGATTTGGCCCTTGACACTTCCTGCAACAAGAGCGACACTTGTGTGAACTACAATACCAATTCTTCCCACAATCTAAACATTTACATTTAACCCAGCTAGCACGTCTGGTATTTGGGTGGATCAAACAGGGTATTTGGTCTGGCACTGATGGAAGTTGCAACTCCTCTTCCTCCTTGTATAAATCACAGGCTAAGGCGTGAATACAAGAGTTCTCTGTCCGAAACAGTCCTGATCCTCCTGTTTGGAGTGGAAGTATTCCTCCCCAAGGAGGGTATCAGAGGTGTCTCAAAGCCTGTCCAGGCAGTACTTGAAACCACTGATATAAGCTTGGCCTTATCTCCCAATTAGGTGTGATCCTGGGTATGTTTCTTGGACCATTTGGGTCTTCCCAGTTCATTACCACCCAGTCCCTGTTTAAGAGTCAGTTTTGTATCACCCGGTTCAGATGTAATCGTCCACTCCTTAGGTTCTTCCACAGGTCCTTTGATTCTGCTGGCGTGGATCCACCCTCGTTCCTTGGTCCGGATCGCAGCCTCAGTCATCAGCAATACCTGAAAAGGACCTTCCCATTGAGGAGTTAAAGATTGTTCTTTCCAGGTTTTTACTAGCACCCATTCCCCTGGATGAACATTATGGATTTTAAAATCTAAAGGTGTGGTTTGAGGGATTATTTCTTTCAACCGTAAGTTTTCAAGAGTTTTCGCAATGGTGTTAACGTATCTTTTAACACTCATTTCTCCTACATCATAGGTAGCATTTTCATGTTGGGTGGTTAAAAAGGGTAACCCAAACATCATTTCATAGGGTGACACTCCCAGGTCTGACCTGGGTTGTGTTCGGATCCTCAATAAGGCCAAAGGTAGGCATTGTACCCATGACATTTGGGTTTCAACCATTAATTTGGTCAAAGTTCTCTTTAAAGTCTGGTTCATCCTTTCTACATGACCAGAACTCTGTGGATGCCACTGGGTATGCAGCTCCCATTTTATCCCCAAAGATTGAATTATTTGTTGTAACACTTTTGACGTAAAATGCATTCCTCTGTCCGAGTCTATTCTATTAACCATTCCGTGTCTGGGAATAATCTGTTCCAATAGGGTTTTACTTACTATGTTGGCTGAGGCCTTGGTAGTGGTGTAAGAGTCTGTCTGAAGTTCCCCTCATTTGCCTCACGATCGTCATAAGGATCCTGAGGACCCCACTGCAGTTCTGGCCTGCTCGAGGTGGATGCTTGCCAATCATCTGCGGGTGCATTTTCCTGTGTCACCATGCCACGGTACACGGGCTTTGAGCAGTGTAATGGTAGTTCTGTACCTGAAGATTACATCTGCTTCACGGTCCCTGCTTCATGACAATAGCCTATGAATTTCCCCACCTCTTGGCCAAGGGAACTTTCTGGGGTAACTTTGGTGGTCCCCCACGGAAAATCCTTCATCTGCTTCACAACCACCGTGACAGACAGAGATCAAAGTCCCCTTCCAAGGACTGAGATTGAGACCCCTATATGAAGCCCCTCTCAAGGACTGAGACATGAGACCCCTGCAACCCTAATTCAGGGGTGGGGACTGACTTAACTGAAGCGAGATGTTTGCCTGGAGGCGTGATCATTGGACCAAGAAGACAATGGCTCTCGCTTACTGCTAAGGACATGGACTACCTGTTCCCCCTTGGTGGCTTCAGTAGATTTACCTGTTCCCCCCCCGTGCTTGAGGACTATAATAAAAACCCCTGAGTTAACCAGAGATTTTGAGAGAGAGAGACTCTCCCCGACGTGACGGACGGACCCATCGACCGGACCACGAGGACTCCGTCTCCACGTTTGGTAGCTATATCCCCCCTTTCCTCTATCTCTTTCTCGATCTCTTTCTCTCACTCTCCATCCCTCTATCGCATTTGCTATGGTCAATCAATAAAAGGTGCATTTTGTTTTAATGCTGAAATCCCCTCTGTGTTGTGTTTTGCACTCTGAGATCAGTAAACGAACCATCACGACCCCCGCTTGTACGAGCGGATCGTGACATTAAATTGGCGTCACGGACAGGATTCTGATAGACGGAGGGGTTTGCAGGGTTGTGTGTAGTCTGTAATAGGGGAAGGACGTTTCGCTCCAGCCGCACCTAGCCTGTCATTCCCGAAAGGGTTGAACAGAGCTAGAAAGCAAGGGGGGCGACTCGAATTTCCCGCAAACTGCACATGCCTAGGTGATAAGCACCCCCATACTCAATTGAGGGTTCTGTCTTCAGAATTTCACAAAAGATCTCTTAGTGCAAAAAGGGGAAACTGTTTTTGTGTTTGTGTGTCTCTGGACTGTCTGGGAAGGAAGGGACAACCTGAAGAAACTAAGCAGGGCCTCCCAGGCAGATTTTGTCTCTTCACCCACTCAGGGAAGCGAAGGGAGACACAGCCGAGCTGTGTGTGTGTGTAACTAAGTGGTACCTCCCTGTTGTGGTTTTGATCCCTTCATAAAATTAATAGTGTAAACTAGGCAATATTTTGAAACTGTTTTTGTGTTTGTATGTCTCTGGACTGTCTGGGAAGGAAGGGACAACCTGAAGAAACTAAGCAGGGCCTCCCAGGCAGATTTTGTCTCTTCACCCACTCAGGGAAGCGAAGGAAGACACAGCCGAGCTGTGTGTGTGTGTGTAACTAAGTGGTACCTCCCTGTTGTGGTTCTGATCCCTTCATAAAATTAATGAAACCTTAGTGTAAAGGACTAAGCTGTACTTTGAAACTGTTTTTGTGTGTCTCTGGACTGTCTGGGAAGGAAGGGACACCTGAAGAAACTAAGCAGGGCCTCCCAGGCAGATTTTGTCTCTTCACCCACTCAGGGAAGCGAAGGGAGACACAGCCGAGCTGTGTGTGTGTGTAACTAAGTGGTACCTCCCTGTTGTGGTTCTGATCCCTTCATAAAATTAATGAAACCTTAGTGTAAGGACTAAGCTTGCACTTTTGAAACTGTTTTGTATGTGTGTGAATTTGGACTGTCTGGGAAGGAAGGGACAACCTGAAGAAACTAAGCAGGGCCTCCCAGGCAGATTTTGTCTCTTCACCCACTCAGGGAAGCGAAGGGAGACACAGCAGAGCTGTGTGTGTGTGTAACTAAGTATTTCCTCCCTGTTGTGGTTTTGATCCCTTCACAAAATGACTGAAAATCTTAGTACAAAAGACAAAGCTGCATTTTATGCATTACTTGCTAAACACAATGCCAAGCCTTCTCCTGGAGGAGAAGAGTGGGCACGATGTAATTGGTTTAATTTGGAAAATATTATTGATAGAGTATGTTCTTTACAACATGAAACAAAATTTAAACTGGGCAAAAACAAAACTATCCTCTGCTCAGTTTTGGGAGCTTGTCTTTCAGCAGCTGTAGAAAGTCGCTTTAAGCGAAGAAGTGAGGAAAAGGCTATAATAGACTCCCTTCAAAATCTAGTTGAAATTTTGCAAAAACAATTAAATGAAGAAAGGAATGAGATCTATGCACTGAGAGCTGCCCTCAGAGAGGAACGTGTTAAAAACTCCGATAATGTTGATTCCTCTATGGAAACAGAGGAGAAGGAAACTCCTCACATTAAACAAATTTATCCCCATAAGGAACTTGAAGCAGTTAAAAACTGCGGGGAAATGTGCTGTCCTCACTTGAGACCCTTGGTTAAAACAGAATATAATTACATAAATGATGAAGATTTTGAACCACATATCACAACCAAACATATACCATACAGCGCTACTGAATTGGCTAAGCTAAAAAAGGAATACAGCCACCTCCCACAAGAATCGGAGACGGAGTATATCTTCCAAGTGTCCCTCACTGGTGGAGATCAAATTAAATCAACTGAACATGAGGCCAGTGGATATCGGGGACATGGAGTTTTCTTGACAACAGGAAATAAACGTATTTCGTGGTCCCTGACTCAGTTTGTAGCTTATTGGGCAGAGGGGCTTAGCCCCTTGGAAAGGGGTGAACCTTTGGCCATAATCGGTGGCCCTGACCAACTGCTAGAAAACATTCACAAAGCTGCCTGCTTGCAAATGATACATGAAAGAAAATTAATTTCTGGCTATGAATCACCAAAGCAATTACCAGTGAAGCCAGAACTGATGACCCCTTTGATTCGGGGGCTTCCAGAACCACTCAAACCTACAGCAATTACTTTACAAAAGACCATAATGGCATTAGGTCCTGTGGAAAGGCTGGATAGATTCCTTGGAATCCCAAGCAACCAAACTGGATCTACTGATCCTGGGTTTGCTCCATATTCAATCCCCTCTCAGTTGCCAGCTTCTCAATCTGATTCATCTGCCGGTGGTCATAAAGTTTGGACTGGGAATCAGCTTGCAGCAGATCTCATTAATTACAGTGAAAAGTATGGACCTGTAAAAACCCCAGAGGACACTTCTACTAGGCTTTCCCAAGGGTACAAACATTCCCTCACCCTAGCTCAGGATGCCCAAGAGTTAGAAAATATACCCATAGCTCACAATGTAGCTGTCTATCAATACATTGATGATATCCTTGTGGGAGGAGATGAAATAGAAGTGGGAGATGTCCAACAGAAAATAATCTCTCACTTAGAAAGTCTTAATTTGCAGGTTACCTCAGAGAAAATTCAAAAACCTTCTCAGGAAGTGAAGCTTTTGGGAATTTGGTGGAAGGGAGCTATGACCTGTTTTCCACCGGATACCCTAAACTCTTTAGATCAGATTAAAATGCCTGAATCCAGGAAAGATCTTCAGCAAGCTCTAGGACTATTAGTGTTCTGGAGAAAACACATTCCAGATTTCTCAATAATTGCTAGGCCCCTTTATGGTTTGCTGAGGAAAGGGGTGAAATGGGATTGGATCCCTTCTCAGGAGGAAGCAATGCACTTGCTGATTTTTGAAGTGACAGCTCATCAAGCCCTGGGCCATATTCACCCTACAGACCCTTTCCAGGTAGAATGGGGATTTGCCTCCTCAGGGCTATCTGTACACATATGGCAGCATGGTCCTGAGGGTCTGATGATATCTGCTGGTTTTTATTCCTGTGATTTCAAAGATGCTGAAAAAAGATATACTACCTGGGAAAAAGGATTGTTTGTGGTTAGCTTAGCTCTCAAAGAAGTGGAGAAGGTTGGACAACAACAACCAGTTGTCTTGAGAGGCCCTTTTGAAGTTATTAAAACAATCACTACTGGGATCCCCCCACCTGATGGGGTGGCCCAGGGGGCCTCAGTAAGAAAGTGGTATGCTCAGATTGAACATTACTGTAACATCTTCTCAATAACTGAAGAAGCTGTGAAAGGTGTGAATGATAAATGGGTGGTAAATGGGTGCCACAAAATCACTGCTTTTTGCCCTACACCTCCAAGCATAATTCCCTCACCACAGGGACCTGATGATCCTAAGCATCCTGCACATGACCCTGGACAACCTGCTCTGGTGGACCTCCTTACTATAGGGGCAGTACCCCTGGTGCTGAAAATCCCTCTGAATGATTATGCATGTATAGTCTTTGATGCCCTAGGGAAAGAGCATCAGAAAAATTACATGCTGGACAATTCCATCATTCTAATTTTCTGCCTCTTAGTGGCAGATTTTGTTGTGTTTGCTTTTCACAGGAGAACTCCGAGGGACATTAAAGATCATCTGAACCATGATAAGACTAGTGATACTTTTCTGTATCCTAGCACAACCCCATGGCCAGAAATTTTCGGAATGGCCTTGGTCCCAAGCTTTTGTTCACTCTACCGGATCCATGGGAAATGTGGAAAATTTAAACCTGTCAACTCTTGTCATGCATGAAAATCAGATATATACACTAGGCAGGAATGGGAAAACCAAAAAACCTGGCAGCTTCCAGGGATAGTGGGGAAAAAATTAGTATAGGGTGCCGAATGATTAATGGAACCACCTATAGTAAAGCAATCTCAATCAGTGTTCGGACAAAGAGGTCTGCACGCATCCAAGCATACAGGACTGTTGGAACAATTTCACACTGCCACAAACCGTAGAAGTAGTTTGTCTTTGGGCCAAAAATACTGAAGGGCTTTCTTTCAAGTTTAAAATAAATATCACAGCCCAGTCTACTACAGCTCATACCTCCACCACTCCAACCCAACCACTGGTTATGCTTAGCCCCAGACGTTAAGAGACATAACTGGTGTTATGGGAACAGGATTGGAAATTCTAAATACTATTAATGAATAAATTGGCTGCCACAACTAGAGATTTGACTAAATTACAACAACCACTACAGTCATCCTTATTGGCTTTGGGAACACATCAGTGGTTGTTATCAAACATATTACCAAATTGGGAAAAGGTAAATGTAAAAGCTACACAAAACAATGTTTCTTTGGCCCTCAGCTCTATCCAAGCTCAACTGTGGATGCAGTCAGTTGCTGCCTCTATTATAAGAGAAGGGGAAGAAGGCACTTTTCCTACTGAAATTCGGAAAATAATTTGGGACAATGTCACTGACTTTGAAAGAGAATTCCAATCCTGGTGGAACTTAGTAAATTTTACTTACAACCCCTTACAAACACGGCTACCGCTTTTGTATTAACCATAAGTAATGCTTCAGTACATTTGATATTCCCTATCATTGCATTAGGATTGAATTATGATGGAGCTATTCTCTATCCTTCCGAGCATAGGGAATGGGCCCGTCAAATTGGTGAGAAATGGCAAACTGTTAACTTAGAATCCTGTATTGTCCGAGAACAACAAGGGTTTATCTGTGAAAGTAATGCAGTTATAGCTCAAGATATTTGTTTGGATACAGAGCAAAATATCTGTCATTTTGAAATTCATCCCAACGAGGCCCCTGGAACAGTCCTTATATATATAGGTAATGGTTGTGCATGCTTTAGAACTATTTGTGATATGGTATTTGTAGAAAACATAGTAGTAGACACTAAAAATCATTCGAATTTCTGTGCTTGCAATTTTACTAAGATTACAGGATGTGATTTCTCTTATAAAGCTCCAGTTACTTCTCATTACCTTTTGCAATCGAATTATACATTGATTCACAAACTATCACCTACTCCCATTGGAATGAACCTTACTTTGGTAAAGCAATTGTTGCTTCACCAGGACTTAATAGAAATTTTGGAAAAGATCAAGAAAGATGGGCAGAAAACCCTGATAACTGTTCATCATAATGTGAAAGAAATACATCGTGTTATAGAAAGGGTAAGAAAAGATGTTGAGCACAGGTGGTGGGATACTCTTTTTGGTTGGTCACCTACTGCCACAAGTGCCTTGAACAAATTGTGTCATCCTATCATTGTCCTTTTGATTTTAGTTCTAATTGGTTTTCTTTTCTCAGCAATCTTATTCATTATGAACTGGAGAATGATGAAACGGTTAACACGGTTGACGTCCATAATTAATGCTCATAACCTGGCAGATATCCTCTCCCCTATGGACATCCCCAAGACTATTGACACAAGGCGATTATAAAATTTGAATGTATATTTTGAAATTATTTCCTTTTGTAATCTTGTGAAAATTACCTTTGATTTTTGTGATTTGTTATGAAAAAAAAAAAAAAATTTAATTACTACTGATTGTTATTATTGTTTTGATTAATTGTGATTTGTTTGATAATCTGAATTAATATTATTGTTTCCTTTTCCTTTCCTACTTTTCCTTTTCCTTCTTTTTCTCCCTCTCCCTCTCTACATACTACCTCTGTTTCTCGAGATATACTACCAACGTTGACGAGTCCTGAAGACTTCGCAACGCCACTACAGAACCCTGCTGAAGAAGATCTCTTGAAGACAATCGTGAGTCACGGGGTGATGTAAGAGTCTGTCTGAAGTTCCCCTCATTTGCCTCACGATCGTCATAAGGACCCTGAGGACCCCACTGCAGTTCTGGCCTGCTCGAGGTGGATGCTTGCCAATCATCTGCAGGTGCATTTTCCTGTGTCACCATGCCACGGTACACGGGCTTTGAGCAGTGTAATGGTAGTTCTGTACCTGAAGATTACATCTGCTTCACGGTCCCTGCTTCATGACAATAGCCTATGAATTTCCCCACCTCTTGGCCAAGGGAACTTTCTGGGGTAACTTTGGTGGTCCCCCACGGAAAATCCTTCATCTGCTTCACAACCACCGTGACAGACAGAGATCAAAGTCCCCTTCCAAGGACTGAGATTGAGACCCCTATATGAAGCCCCTCTCAAGGACTGAGACATGAGACCCCTGCAACCCTAATTCAGGGGTGGGGACTGACTTAACTGAAGCGAGATGTTTGCCTGGAGGCGTGATCATTGGACCAAGAAGACAATGGCTCTCGCTTACTGCTAAGGACATGGACTACCTGTTCCCCCTTGGTGGCTTCAGTAGATTTACCTGTTCCCCCCCCGTGCTTGAGGACTATAATAAAAACCCCTGAGTTAACCAGAGATTTTGAGAGAGAGACTCTCCCCGACGTGACGGACGGACCCATCGACCGGACCACGAGGACTCCGTCTCCACGTTTGGTAGCTATATCCCCCCTTTCCTCTATCTCTTTCTCTATCTCTTTCTCTCACTCTCAATCCCTCTATTGCATTTGCTATGGTCAATCAATAAAAGGTGCATTTGTTTTAATGCTGAAATCCCCTCTGTGTTGTGTTTTGCACTCTGAGATCAGTAAACGAACCATCACGACCCCCGCTTGTACGAGCGGATCGTGACAAGTGGGAACTGCTTCTACCCAATGAGTTAGATGGTCTGTTATTACTAATAAATGCTTCCATCTTTGTATCTGAGGAAGTTCAGTAAAATCTACTTGGATACTTTGAAATGGTCGAAGAGCTGACTCACGACCTCCTAATGTTGTTTTTTTCATCACCTTTTTGTTTATCCTTTGGCAAGTTATACATTTTTCAGTTACTTGCTTTGCTACTTCAAAAATCCCAATGCATCCATAGTTCCTTAAAAAATGATCACACAAGGCCTGAGTACCCCAGTGGGTTTTCTGATGCATATCCTCCAATATTTTTCTAGCCAGTATTTTATTAAGTAATTGTCTTCCATCAGGAAGTTTCCATTTCCCTGATTCAACCTGTTCTCCTCCTATCTTGTTTAATTCTTTTTTCTCTGCTTCACTAAACTTCGGGATTTGCAAGTTTTCGTCATTTGGAGTTAATATTAACATAACTCTTTCAGCTCCATTTTCTGCTGCATCCTTAGCTTCCTGATCCACTAAATTATTTCCTCTTATTTCTGGGGTCACTCCTCTTTGGTGTCCCTTAATGTGTACTATAGCTATTTCTTCAGGTAGTTTTAATGCCTCTAAAATCTCTAAAATGAGTCCCTCATGTATTAATCCTTTTCCTCTTCAGTTAAGTAATCCTCTTTCTTCCCAAATTTTTCCAAAAGTATGTACTACTCCAAAAGCATACCTCGAATCAGTGTATATAGTTCCTTTCTTGTGTGCTAAATATTCCAGTGCCTTTTATAGAGCATATAATTCACAAGTTTGAGCTGACTAGTTTGAAGGTAATTTTTCTTTTTCAATGGTTTGCATGTTTTTTCCATCAACTACTGCATAACCTGACATTCTTTTTCCTTGTAGACATCTGGAGGAACCATCCACGTAGATTATTTCCCCTTCTGAAAGGGCTTGTTCTTCAAGATCCCCCCGAACTTTTGTTTGGTATTGGGTAATTTCTAAACAATTATGTATTAGGTTATCTGCTGGTTCTCCATATAAGAATTGAGCTGGATTTAAACTCCTGTTTACTTCTAATGTCAGATCATCACTATCTATCAAGACTGCTTCATATTTTAACATTCTAGAGTCTGTCAACTATTTTTCAGCTTTCTGATTTAACACATTTCAAACCGCATGAGGTGTGCACACTATTAATTTACCTCCAAAAGTAGGTTTACGACTTTCTTCTACCAGGATTGCAGTAGCAGCTATAGCTTGAATACATACTGGCCAGCCATGGCTCACTGGGTCCAACATCTTTGATAAATAAGCTACTGGTCTCTTTACTCCTCCCCACTCCTGGACCAGAACTCCATGAGCTATCCCCTTTTCTACATTCATGTACAGATGAAAGGGTTTTTCTAGTGAGGGTAAGCTTAAAGCTGGTATTGAGGCCAGTTTTAACTTCAATTTTTCTAATTTATCATCATCTTCCTTGGTCCATTTTATATTATCTCCCTCTGTCAACTTTTCATACAAAAATTTTACTGCCTGTGTGTACCCCTCAATCCATAATTTACAGTATCCCAATAATCCAAGTAGTTTTCTGATTTCCCTCTTTGAAGAGGGAGGTGGAAGGGATAAAATTCCTGCAATTCTCTCTGGATTGAGCCTTCGACTACCCTTACTTATCAAGTGTCCAAGATATTTTACCTCTGGTTCTGCAAATTGCAGTTTCCCCTTTGATGCCCTTAATCCTTTTTCTCCTAGAAAATTTAAAAGCTTTATTGTAGCTTCTCTAACTTCAACTTCCCCAGATAGTAAAAGATAATCCACATATTGGATAATTTGTATTCCAGGAGGAGTGGAGAAGGCTTGTAGTATTTTTTCTAAAGCTTGCCCAGATAAGTTTGGAGACTCTGTGAACCCCTGTGGTAATTTCGCCCATCTTAATTGCTGCTTTCTTCCAGTTTTTGGATTCTCCCATTCAAAGGCAAAGATATCTTGGCTCTCCTTGGCTAGATGGCAGGCCCCAAAAGCATCTTTAAGATCCACTACACTAAACCACTGATGCTGGGGTGGAACTTTACTTAGAAGTGTATAGGGATTGGGTACCACTGGGTAAGGAGACCGAGTTCTTTTGTTAACCTCCCTTAAATCTTGTACTAGTCTATAACTCCCATCGGGCTTCTTTACTGGGAGAACAGGGGTATTATGGGGAGACATAAAAGGTTCTAATGTCCCGTCCTTTATTAGTCCTTCTATTACTGGCTTCAAACCTTCCCGGCCCTCTAAAGATATGGGGTATTGATGTACACGTATGGGACAATCTTCTCTATTGTAACACTTATAGGGTCAATATTTAATCCTCCCCTATTTCCTTCCCCAGCCCAAACTTCCTTGTTAATTTTTTCTTCATCCTCTTGGCCTAATTTTAAAACTTTAGCTGTCATTTTCCCATCTTCTGGTATAACCCCTATTCCTAATTTCACTTGTAAGTCTCTTCCTAGTAAGTTGCTACCTGCTTTTGGGACCAATAAGACTACTCCCATCCAAATTTTAGTTTCCCCTTCAATTACTACATCTTTAATGACTGGAACTGTAAAAGTTTCTCCTTTTGCCCCTGTTACTTTTGCAGTATCTTTACTCACACTATAACTTTTTTGGTACATTTAGCAGGCAGGTTCTTTCTGCCCCTGTATCTACCACACATTCCAATTCTTCTCCTTGGGGACCCATTTTTAGAGTCATCACGGGCTCTAGATGGTATTTGTCCCCTAAAAAATAGAGCCTTTGACCTCCCTATTCCTCCTCTGTGCTCATCTCTTTGAAGATTTTCAGATCTATTACCTGCTTAGGACAATTTCTCCTATAATGTCCCTCACCCCCAAAGTAAAAGCAGACATTCCTGGAATGCTGCTGAGACTTGGTTTGTATTGGGATTCTATTTTTTTCCTTTCCCCTGTCTCTACTAATTTCATATCTAGAAGTAGTGCCTGTGTGTTTTTGACTTTTTTGGAAATTGTTTTCTCGCATGGTGACTGCCATAAGTTTTGCTTTCAGTTTAGCTTTCTCTTCATCTCTTCGAACATAAACTTTCTGAGCCCCCTTTAATAAGTCATCTAATGATTTATTATGCTGTCCTAGGGTGACTGTGTATCCCCCAATCGTCTATTGGGTGCAAAGGGGAGGGAAGCGCCGTTTGTTTTTCCACTGGAAAACTCTGCTCATCGGAGTGACCTTGAAGCGGGGCAGTTGGAACACGGCAAGATGAAAGAAGCTCTGTTGCTTTTTTTTCCCCGGCAGTTAGTTAGTTTAGAGCTAGCATAGTTAGACGCTGTAGAATAGCTGAAGCTTTTTGCTTTTTGCTTTTTTTTTTTTTTTTCTTTTTTCTTTTTTCTTTTTTTTTTTTTCCCTTTTTTTTTTTTTCCTTCCTTTTTTTTTTTTTTTTTTGCCCTCTCCTCAGAACTGTTCCAACCTCTCCGGACTAAGGACCTGGGGGAAGCACCGGGGGCCGCCACAGGGGACCCACCCCACCAAGACCAGCCCTGCACATCTCCTTTTCTCCCAACGCCAGCAGAGACGGAGCAGTGGAGCACAGTGACTATCTTCAAGAGGAGACTTTCTTTAAGTTTGTTATCCCTCCATAAGCGGCACAAAGCTCTTGTCATCGGGTATTGTGCTGGGAGTGCTTTGCCTGTTTAATAAACAGGTTTTTCCACTTCTCTCTGAGGAAGTCTTTTCCCAAAACAGTTGGGGGAGGGGAGGGGGGCCCCGTGGGAGGGTTTCTCCCAAAATCTACCTGAAACCACCACATATGCCATTCCTCAATTTTTTCTAATTTTTTTCTAATATCTGGCCAGGCATTAGTAACAAAGGTAATCCTTAACAAAGCTTTTCCCACATCAGTTTCAGGGTCTATTCTGGAATATTGTTTCATATTTCTCCTAAGTCTGTCTAACCATTCAGTTGGAGATTCTTCTTTTTCTTGCTGTGCCTCAAAAGCTTTTTTAGCGTTTTGCCCTCCGGGTGCGGCCTCTTTTATTCCCTTGATTATTAAATTACGATATTCATTCATGTGTTTCCTCCCTTCCTCATTATTTTGACCCCACTCAGGAGGTGCAGTTGGCATTTTTTCTTCTCTAGGGGGCCCCTGTGGGTTCTCTTTTTCCCAAACTTTTATTCCAGCTGCTCTGATTAATTGCCTTTCTTCCTGAGAAAATATTATTTTCATTATAGACTGCATCTCTTCCCAAGTATAAATATTTGGACCTAAAAATTGGTCTAATTGTTCAGCTGGGCCTAGGGGATCTTCTAAAATTCCTTTGATTTCTTTTTTAAAATTCCTGACCTCAGAAGAAGTCAAAGGGGCATTTACAAACCCTGTTCCACCCCCTCCCATTGGGACTTCTCTCAGTGGAAATAGACTAATTTCTTTATTCCATTTTTTGGTTTTTATCCTCTATAGTCTTTTTCCCGTGTTTTGAGAAAGAATCCAGAGAGGGCTGTCTTTTAAGTGAACTTCTAGTGTTTCGATAAGGCATTTCTAGGGAGAAGTCGTTTCTCTGAGCAGTAGCTGTGGTTACCGAGGGAACGGAGCTCAGGGCAGGAAGGGCGGTGAGGGGAGGGCATAGCGCCGAGGCTTGGTCCTCCAAGGGCGGAGCGTAGGCGGGGTTTGCTGCCGGGACCGGCAGAGGAGGGGGCAGTTCTGGGGGATACCAGACGGGAGCGCGGGCAGCCTGCATGGGGCTAATGGCGGCTGAGTCAGCCGCTCCCGGCAGAGTCAAGGCAGTAGCGGCGGCGCCCATCGCAGTGCATCCGGGGATGGGGTAGTGGGGGAAGCGATTGGAGATAGGACGGCTGGGACCGACGGGACCCCTGGCACGGTCAGGGCGGTGGTCTTAGACCACGCGTCAGGAGGGACCCTCCCGGCATGGCTGTTAGAACAGCCGCGGACCAGGCGGCCGGGGCAGACAAATTCAGTAGCGGGGCCGGGGATGGGGTGTATGCGGTGTGATAAATGTGCTAAAGTTAATTCGTGTTATCAAATTATAAAAGGTAAATGTTGAACTGTATAAAATATGAATGTTAGAAATGTGCTCAAATGAACATAAGTAAGGGTAAAATGTAGAAACTAAAAATTAGAAAATTTCCTGGCTTGGGAAGCACAGGAGGGACACGAGGAAAGTATGATTGGAATTACCAGGGAGGGGGCCTTGAAACTATTGCTGCCGGGAATCCCTGAAAAGAAACAAAGAACCACGGAAGAAGAAGATACAAGTCCGGAGACCAAGATAATCACTTCAGATGGATATCTCTACTCATCTCCGCCGAAATTAACATATACACGACACACCCGTGATCGGCCATCAACAGCATTGTTCCACCCTACCGCTCTATTCAGACCTCCGATACCAGGACTTGAATAATTAATGAAGACGCCTCGGAGAGGATAACGTCAGAATTTCGGACTTCACTCCGCGATCTTGTGTATAAAAAGGGACGGCTGGAGACCAGAAATTGTGAACTTGGGGGGATACCAGGCTGACAGAGCTTGTTATCCGTGTTCACCCGGCACCGATCCCGGGCTCGGCGCTGTCCTTTTAAATTGTGGCTTTCCGAGACTGATATTTTGTCTCAAAATAAAATTCTAAATTTTGATACTTTGAATTTGGTCGATTTTATTTATAACATGCGGGAACTGGCGCAGCTGCCGCGGGCTGCGAGCCTGCACTCGGGATGGGAACCAGGGCAGGCGGAGCTGAAGCGGGACCCGGGACAGGGGGCTCAGCCGTGAACGGCAGGAGCGCAAGCCTGCAAAGGATCCCACACTTTTTCCTTCTTTTCTTCTTGTTCCCATCCCTTTTCTTTCCCCTTTTTCTTTTCTTGTTTCATCTCGGGGGTTTCTGATACGTGAAAGATTTTTATTCTCCTAAAATCTCCTGTCCAACACATGGCATATTCTCTTTTTTCAGGATTAAACGGTTCCTTTGAATTTATAAATACATTTAGAGTCTTACAAATCTAATTTTCAAAAGAGCCGTATCTCAGCCAGTAAACGTGGTCAGATCTTATTTCTTTCTCTGCCCATTCTATCATGCACAATTGTATCACCTTTATCTTTTCTTTTCTTCTTGTACAAGGGTTTTTATCTCAGTTAGCTAACATAACTCCCAGAGGGCTATCTTGACGTATTTCTGTTGGTAATGACTTATTAAAGAAATATGGGTATTGATCTAGTATCGATACCCAACTGTGACGGACAAAAACTCTCTAAGAGTTTAAAATTAGAAAGTGTATGTTCATTACGGCCGGATAGCACACGGGATATTTCCCTAATTCACACTGCGAAATTCACAGGTAATTACAAAGCCTTTTATTTACAAAAGTGTTGAATACCCAAAATACTAATGCATATTCATACCCCTGTCACCTCCCATTCCTCGCTTTGTATGCTAATTGGCAAAAAGGCTATTAAGCATGCGTACTTTGTTTCCTAAAATGAGTCGGGGGTCTATTCTGGGGAGGGGTCACCCAAAATGAGGAAGTAAGATGAGTCTTCCTCGTCCTTACCTTTCTACCTTTTCAATGCATTCATGACAAATGAATCCTTGGTAAAACATAGTTTCCTGCCTTGAATGGGTTCTTTAAGCAGGAAGTCTGCAGTTATCTTATATCTTATTTACCGCATCTTGTTTTTTCGTTACAGGCACAGCTACATAAATATAAAGCTGACAAGCAATGAGTTACTAAATCTGAGATATCTTATCTAAGATCCGGCTTCTGTTAACTGCGAACAAAGCTTGCCTATCTACTTCAGCTATTTCAGCAACTTATTATCTTAACTTTCCTAAAAATCCTTAGTTCTTCAAAATTAATATCTCAGTAATTTTTACACCCTTTTTTTCTTCCCTGTATCCAACTTACTGATTTTCTGTCCCATTTTTCAAGATCTTATCTATTCGTCCCCCACCTCTGTTTTTCACTTTCTCTTACAACCTAAAGACCACTTACTTCTATCTATGCACACACACAAAAAATCCCCTCTTTCTCACAAAACTATTCAATACAATACACCTCCCTCCAGGAGACATAGTGAATTTTAAAATTAACAATCAACATTACATGTGCTTTCATCCATCTACTCTTACTTCACTTCTCCTTCACTTTTACACATTCTTTCACACCCTTAGGACATGAAGCCGATCCTTGTCGCCAGAGAATCGCGGCTCTGTGTAGCCCCCCCTCACCTTGGGTTTGGCCTCTGGGTTCCAGTATAGCTGGGCCTCTGAGGAGGGCCCAGAATCTGGTCGCCTCTGGTGCCTGTCCACCTGTGAGGCTATTTTGCATGTCACTTACACTTTTACCACGGCCCCTCCTCCACACGCCCGGAGGGAAAAGGGCTGATTTGCAGGTCACACACACATTTTGCCATAGCCCCCACCCGCCCGGGGGAACAATGGCCTGTTTGCAGGTCACTTACACCTCTTGCCACAGTCCCACCCGGCCGGGAAGCTGAGGCAGATTTTGTGTGTGACTCTCTCTCACACAACAAAACAACAATAAGGTACCTTTTACTTTCAAATCACCTATTACAATTTTAGGTGTTACTGGGCAGTCCCAGTGCTCTTGGATATCCCCTCAATCCAGCTGTGTTGTCCAACCCTAGATGCTCTTGAGCATAACCACAATCCGGAAGAACCCTGGGTAGTCTTGGGATATTAATCCCTCAACCCAGCAGGTTTCAATCCTGGATGCTCTTGGGCACTCTCATCCCTCAATCCAGCAAAATTTTTAGGGGCCCTTTCCTTTTTTTTTTTTTTTTTTTTTTTTTTTTTTTTTTTTTTTTCTTTTAAATGGTTTTATACTAGGAAAACCCTTGGCTTTGTCTCTCTTAGGGATCCCACCCCTTCTTTAAGACTCAGTCCCAGTTTCCCTGGGGGGGATTCTCTCGCTCTTCTTATCACCCGCTTCGTCTCTTTACTGGCCGTTTTTCTCACAAAAGAACGGAAACGCAGCATAGGAGACTGCACTCACTTAGCAGGTCTGGGGTAACCAGCTGCCCTTCATTCACACACATTCATCCCCCCCCTTAACCGCTCTGTCCAAACCAGTACTTGCCTATCCTTTGTCCTTGAGTCTTTGTCTTCATGTACACTTTAGTCTTAGGGGCTAATTACCGCGGTTTTAGGGAATCTTTTCCCTTTTCTTTTTTATTGCCTCCTCTTGTCCATTGATCGTAACCTGCATCTGTCGGTCACACCAGGGGAACACAGAGCGAGGCTGCCAACTGGGCAGGGCGCGCCGTCCTCACCCTGATTCCACGGAGGCACCAGCAGTGAGGTGTTCTAACCATCCTCTGCTACCATAATTGTGAAAACACCAATCACTTGTTTTTAAATTTTGAAAGTTTAATAGTAAATAAAATGGTTATAAAAATAGAATTAGAGTAAAAAAATTGAACAATTAGGGTTAGGACAATACGAGACAATAAAAACAAAGTTACAGACGTCTGGGTGCCTCCCCGAGCAAAAAAGCTCCGGAGAAGGACCCCTGTTAACAAAGGATTATCTCTTAAAAGCAATAGCCTGTTGAATATTCATACATTTCATACATGATGCATAAATTCCATTCAAGCAAAGAATTCTCTTTGGTTAGTGTCACTTTTTTTCCTTTAATCCCTATGGCGTCTTCAGGGCTGAGCAAGGCAGGAGAAGTTGGACTCTTCTGATAAGGAAGTAGTAAATTCTTTTTTCTCTGAAAGAATTATGTTTTCCTGTGGTTGGTATATAAAAACTACATTTTAACTACAAAACTACATTTACCATATGTCCTAGGGTGACTTTATGATGCTTGTATCCCCAATCGTCTGTTCTGTTTGTGCTGTATATTGAGTCCTGTGCCTTTAAGACTGGTTCTAAGAGCAAGGAGAAGCGCGGAGTTTGTTTTGAGAAAACTGCCGGAGTCCTCCACATTCTTCTCTGGACAGGGTGTTCGGCGGAGGCTTGGAGAGACTGCAGGACAGAGATCTTTTTTTTGCTTTTAGTTAGTTTCAGCTAGCTAGGTCAGAGAAGTTCCCTGGACTGTTTGTTTTCCTTTTTCTTGGAACTGTTTAAACCTGCTCTGGACTGAAAACCCAGGGGAGCACTGGGGGCTGCACCTGCGGCCCACCGGGGCCTGGACCTCGGCATTTTCCAGCAGCGCCGGAGGGACTGGGACTGATGAGAGACTGAGAGAGAGAGCCGAGCTACACCCACGGCAAGGACTTTCTCAATTTGCCATCTCACTTCAGAAGGAGAGGTTTTATTGTTTCATATTATTCATTCTTTATACTTGTATGCACTTCATTTGTTTAGTAAAATAGTTTTTTCTACTTTTCTCCAAAGAGGTTTTTTTTTACCGGACCGGTTGGAGGGAGAGGCCACTTGGGCTTGCTTCCTTAGAGGGACCCTCTACAGGGGTTTTCTCCCAAATTTGTCCCAAACCAGGACACCATACTATCAAAATATTAATACAACATTACTAACATAATATAGTAAATATCTTGTGTAGAGTCATATAATATGCACTTTTCACAGTCCACACACATTACTATATGCCAAAATCCCAAATCTAAGTTAAATTATACTATATCAAAAACAGTTACAAGTGATTACAAGCTACTACATCAAAATCGTTCTGATTAATAATAATTTGCAAAAGCTAAGTCATAATAGCGAAAGCCAACAACTATATAGTTAGTTATAACACAGCCAGGGTCAACCCACAACAAACCCCAACTCTCACAGCCTTTCTTCATAGGAGAGATGTTCCAGGCCTCTGACCATTTCTGTGGCACTCCTGTGGACCTGTTCTAACAGGTCCGTGTCTTTACTGTGCTGAAGAAATGTTGTGGGTTAGGTTTCCCAGGGAATTTCTTGCCATCTGTTAGATAAAAAAGATGCTGGGAAAAGAAGCGGGGGGAGGGGGGGGGGGGGGGGGGCGAGCTGAGGAGCGGGGGGGAGGGGAATGAATAGAAGGTGATTGAATTAACAAAAGAGTGGCTGATGACCCCGGCATTCCAGTGAAGTCCTTTCTGAGTTTGGGAGTTTGGTCTGGGGGGTGGGCTCTTCCGCTGGAGGTTTTTCGGGAATTTCGGCATAGAATTGCCATGAGAGGTGTTGGGGCTGGTCTGAGACATCTTTGGGGTTGGGAGCTGCCTGCTTTCCTTCTGTTGTGGCATCGGGGAGAGCAGTCACGTGCTGCGGGAGTTGTGCTTTTGGCTCCGGGACTTTTGCTATGCTTCAATTTGGACTACGACCTAATCAGGCTGATTTTCTTTGCTTCTGCTGGCTGCTACTTAGTAGTGCTGAGATTGAACACTGCCCATGAGTTTGCAAAAGGAGCAATTTCCTTCCTTCCTTGCCGGTGCCAGCCAGGGGAAGTGCTGCACCCTTTTCTGCCTCTCCAGAGCCTGCCAGCACCCCCTGCCAGCTGTGATTGAACTACTGCACCTTTCCAGCCTCACCTGAGCCGCCAGCACACCCTGCCAGTTGTGGTCATAACTACACCAAGGGGGAAAATACTTGACAGGTGGGAAACTTATTTTATTGTGTTGTTGTTTGGTCTGTTCTGTTATATATATATACTAGTAAGGAACTGCTATTCCTTTTCCTACATTTTTTGCCTGGAAGCCCCATCATTTTCAGAGTTATAATAAATTGGAGGGAAGGGTCTTCTTTTCTATTCCAGGAAGGTAATGAGACATTAAATTTGAAGAATTAGGGATTTTTAGGAAAGTTAAGATAATAGGTTGCTGAAATAGCTGAAGTAGATAGGCAAGCTTTGTTCACAGTTAACAGAAGCCGGATCTTAGATAAGCTATCCCAGATTTAGTAACTCATTGCTTCTCAGCTTTATGTTTATGTAGCTGTGCTTGTAATGAAAAACAAAATGTGGAAAATAGGACATAAGATAGCTGCAGATTTCCTGCTTAAAGGACTCATTGAACACAGGAAACTATAAGTTCTACCAAAGATTCATTTGTCACGAATGCATTGAAAAGGTAGAAAGGTCAGGACGAGGAAGACTCATCTTACTTCCTCATTTTGGGTGACCCCTCCCCAGAATAGACCCCCGACTCATTTTAGGAAACAAAGTACGCATGCTTAATAGCCTTTTTGCCAATTAGCATACAAAGCGAGGAATGGGAGGTGACAGGGGTATGAATATGCATTAGTATTTTGGGTATTCAACACTTTTGTAAATAAAAGGCTTTGTAATTACCTGTGAATTTTGCAGTTCGAATTAGGGAAATATCCCGTGTGCTGCCTGGCTGTAATAAACATACACTTTCTAATTTTAAACTCTTAGAGAGTTTTTGTCTGTCACAGTTGGGTATCGATACTAGATCAATACCCATATTTCTTTAATAAGTCAATACCCCACCAGGAGCACTGAGTCCAGCTCTGGGGTCTTGTCTAAGTTTAAAAGAGAAATGTCTGCCAAAGAAGGTGGGAACTGACTTATTAAAGTAGATTCTTTTACTCAGTATACAGAGTCTTCCTCATCTATTCAAGCTGTACAGCTAGTGTCTCTCAAGACCAAGCCATACGCCTTTGACAGTGATGTTAAAGCTGCCACTCGTCGTAGCATCCTCCAATTCCAAACAAGTATTACAACAGATAACACTAAATTTATGCTGACCAAAATAAGTGACACAACTATAGGGTGGATTAAGGCATTCAATATACCGGTTGCTGTTGGTGACCACCTAAAAGGCACATCCCACTAATGAGACAAATGCTCCCCAAGCCTTTTAAAAAACCTTTGATGGTCTCTGTGTCATGGTGTATCGTAATTAATGTCTTTTTCCCTTCATCTCTAATTTCTTTTAAGATTTCTCTCAATTCATGATGTTTCAACAATTGAACAACTAAAGTCAAATTCATTCTTATGGGCACAGGCAGTATCTTCTGCACAGTGGCTAGGTTGGCCTTGATATATTGATGTGATACTACAAGTGCCCGATAGGAAAAATCACATCCCTTAATTCTAACAAAATTGCAAACACACAAATTGAATTGAGTCTCATTCACAATTTGGCTGTCTATCTTTATGATGGGGCATGCTGTCCTAAGACAGACACAACCTTGTCCTATATACACAAGTGAAGTTGTCTGTTTGCCTGGATGCATTTACTACAATAGTTACAACTTTCCACATAATGTCCAAAATAACTCTTAGTCCATTTATTTGTTGTTCTGGGTGAGCTTCAGCTTCAGTTCGTTATCGCCTGGTGTGACCTTCCAAATTCCCTCTGGGGCTTTCTTCACTCGGGAGTTATGGATCCAGGCCTTCTGTTCTTTGATCTTGATTGCAGTGAAGGTAGTGAGGAGCACCTGGAATGATCCTTCCCACTGTGGTTCTAAGGTTTTTTCTGCAAAAGACTTAACATACACCTAATCCCCAGGTTGTACATTATGTACTGGCCCATCTAGTTCTCTGTTTTGAGTTCCAGCCACATATTTGCAACAGTGCTTTGGTCACCTCTCGGGCCTCAGCTGTCCTGGCAGGAAAGGCTTCTGGCCATCCTGAAAAGGTATTAGTTAACACCAATAGGTAACGATATCCTCCCTTCCTGGGCAGTTCTGTAAAATCAATTTGCCATTGTTACCCAGGTCCACAGCCTTTCCCAATTTGTCCCACTTTAGGCTTTGGGGTGTTTTTAGGGTTAGTTCGGAGGCAAAGACTACACTGACGAGTTACTTGTATCACTGTGCCCTGCAATTTCCTGGCCATGATTCTTTCTTTCAAATGGTTATACAGGGCATCTATTCCCCAGTGTGTTTTCTCATGTTCCCTCTGTACTAATGACCACAACAAATAGGAGGGTACTACAAGTTTCCCTTCTTCTGTTACAGCCCATCCCTCCTGGTTATAACTTGCTTTTTCTACCTTGAGAAGTTTATCTTTCTTATTGTACATTGGCCTACCTTCAATAGAAACTTTTCCATCTGGAATCAATTCTGCCTCAACAGCCTTATCAGGTACCTCACCTTTTGCTGCTTCTTTTGCCTCTCTGTCCACCAGCATATTCCTTTCTTCCAATTCAGAGCTCACTTTTTGGTGTGCCTTTATGTGCATTATGACTACTCTCTCACATAGCTGTACGGCATCTAATAGCTTCAGTATCTCTTGCGCATTTTTAATACTCTTGCCTTGTGAATTCAGCAGTCCTCTTTCCTTCCAGATGGCTCCATGAGCATGAACCACTCCGAATGCATACCTTGAGTCCATGTAGATATTAATGGTCCAGACTCTATTACCTCCTTGCTTGTGGTAACTGCATACCCAGCATGCCTTCTTCTACTGATGACATAGCTGCTTCCATCAGTAAACCAGGTCTCAGCATCCTCAAGCGGGGTGTCCTTCAGATCCGGGCGGCTGGAGTAGGTGGCTTCAGTGGTCTCCAGGCAATCATGGATCACTGGTTCTCCCATACTCCTGCTGAGAATGGAAGCTGGGTTTACAATGTTAGTTACTATGATTTCAACATCATCTTGTGATGTGTTCCTCTGAGGAATGGTTTTTCCCCTCAGAGTCCCCCTGAAGCCTGTGTCATGTAGTTTAACCCTTTTTCCCTATCATAAATACCCCTGACCCTATTGGCTCAGAGCCAATATCTTTCCTTGGCCCAAAACTAGATATACCCCTGTTTCTTCCTGGTTCTCTCTCTCTCTCCTCGGCCTCCTGGAACATCACATCGAGAATAAAGCTTGGACAGAAGCTGGGGGTGAGAGCCACTCTTTTGAAATCTTTATTCTGTCTCTCTGGAAATATATTTCCCTAAAACCCCTGAATAACTGAGCTAGCGAGAGCCGGGGGGTGGCTAGAGGGAAGTATAGTTTCAGTCTTGTTCAGAAACCTCTGTGGGGAGAGCCCATGTCCCCCTTTTGCCTCAAGGACTGCAGACATTGTGTGAGATACTAGCACAGTCATCTTCTGGCCTAGGGTGAATTTGCATGCCTCTTGGATGTCTATTGCTACTGCTGCAACTGCTCTGAGGCACCCTGGCCATCCTTTAGCTGCCGTGTCCAGCTGTTTGGAAAGATAGGCCACTGCCTTCCGGTACAGGCCTAAGTTCTGTGCTAATATTCCCAAGGCAATCCCTTGCTTCTTGTGAGAAAACAGGAAAAATGGTTTGGAAGTCCCAGGGCTGGAGCTGACATAAGGGCCTTCTTTAGTTGGTCGAAGGCTCGAGTTGCATCTTTTGTCCACTGAAGATCTCTGCTCCCTTCCGTGATCAAGGCATACAGAGGTTTAACAAGCAACCCATAGTTATAAATCCACAGTCTGCACCACCCTGTCATGCCTAAAAAGGTTCTTTCACTGTCTGAGGTTTTGGGGTCTGGCATATTGCTTCCTTGCGATCCCATCCTAAAGTCCTTTGTCCAGCACTCACTTCATAACCCAGGTAAATAACTGTTTGCCTCACTATTTGGGCTTTCTTCTGAGATACTCAATACCCTTGCAGGCCTAGAAAGTTTAGGAGGCTTACCGTCCAGTCCACGCATGTCTCCTGGGTCTGGGTGGCTATTAAGAGATCATCCACATACTGGAGTAACTGTCCTTCTCCTGGTGGAGGTTCCCAGGACTCTAAATCCTTGGCAAGCTGTTCCCCAAATATAGTGGGGGAGTTCTTGTACCCCTGCGGTAACACACACCATGCGAGCTGAGTTTTTCTTCCAGTTTTAGGGCTTTCCCACTCGAATGCAAAAATTTTCTGGCTGGCTTCATGGAGAGGGAGGCAAAAGAAAGCATCCTTTAGATCTAGAATAGTAAACCAAGTTAGTTCAGGTGTTAAATGGGTTAACAAGGTGTAGGGATTGGCAACCAATGGATACAAGTCTTCAGTTACCTTGTTAACAGCCCTTAAATCTTGTACTAATCTGTATGACCCATCAGGTCTCTTTACTGGCAGAATAGGAGTACTAAAATCAGATTGACACTCTCTCAGTAGTCCTAGCTGCAGAAAGTTCTCAATAATTGGGCTAACCCCTTCTATATCTTCTTTCTTTAGGGGGTATTGTTTAACCCTTACTGGCTGTCCTCCTTCTCTAAGCTTGATTTGCACTGGTAGTGCATTCTTTGCTCTTCCTGGTATATTGGAGGCCCACACTCCTGGAAATACTTGATCCATTATTTTCCTAAAATTTTCCTTTTCACTTGCCACTTCAATTTCTTTGGTTATTAGCATTAAGCTTAACAGTTCTACATATTGTTGATCCTTTACCTCCAAACTAATTTCCCCATTTTTGAATATTATTCTTGCTTCCAGCTGCTCTAGCAAATCTCTTCCCAAAAGTACAGATGGAGCATTAGGCATGTATAAAAATCGATGGATGCCCCACTGTTTTCCCAATTTATATTTCAATGGTTTGCAAAAATAAGCTCTTTCAGACTGGCCAGTTGCCCTTTTTACCATAGCATAGTTATTTGTTACAGGTATTAGGGCCTTATTCAACACTGAAAATGTAGCCCCTGTGTCTATCAAAAATTTCATTTCTTTTTCTTTGTTCCCCAGTTTAACTATAACCAGAGGGTCCCCTCGGGTAGGGCCCTCCGGTCCCCTTCAGTCCTCCTTTATATGAGTAACTACTTTTTTCTTTTTCTGATCACTTTTTTTATGTTCATCACCCTTTCTTAATTCTGGGCACTGTTTTTTTCTAGTGACCAAATTTCTTGCAAAATGCACATTGATCTTTTCTCAGTCAGGGTGGTCCTTGTTTTGGTGGACCTTGCCCACGTTTTCTCTTTTCTCTTTCTTTTACTACTGCTACTAATTTCTTCATCCCTCGTTTATATCCTTCTTTCTGGTTACTAAAACCTTTTTATGCTTTATTTAGTAAAGTTTCTAAATTCCGGCTGTTTGGACCCCTGGATCCTCTGGAGTTTCTGCCTGATATCTCCTGTGGATTGTCCTAAAAATAAATTTATTAATTGCTGTGTTCCTTCATCAGATCCAGGATGCAGGGTGGTGTGTCGGCGCATTGCGTCTCGCAGGTGATCTAGAAATTCAGAAGGTGTTTGAGAGGGGCCCTGTTTGATAGCATATAAGGCTGACCAGTTTATGGTTTTGGGGATTGCTCTTTCTAGCCCTTTTACTATCAGTTCTTGGTATCTCTTTAACTGTCCTAACGCCTCATCATCATTAGGATCCCAACCTGGGTCTTGAAGGGGAAATACATCTTTAACATCCTCCTGTGCTGTCCTACAATCATCTTCAGCCAGATCCCCAGCTACTTTCAAAACTAATTGCTTCTCAGTTTCTGTTAAGGCATCAAGTAGCAGTTGCAGATCTGCCCAATCAGGTGAATGCTGCTTAATCATATCTCAGCACCAAAAATTTCTCGGCTATTTCTATCAACTCTGGGCATAAGTTCTGGGCTCTCTGCTTTCTGCACACAATCAAAGCCTTTTCTCAGAGAGACCCAACTCCAAACACCAACCATTTTAGGCTCACAAAGAAAATAGCCAGGGGTCCCTTGCGACCCCAAACACACTCCACCAAAAGTTTCAACAAGGTCTCACCGAAAATTCCTATGGATTTCGGCCAGGACACCACACACAAATCCCTCCGTGAGAAGGAGGTGGGGGGGGTGACCCTGATCCCACGCTGCTTCTCCACTCCTCTGTGGTTAGGGACTACACCACCAGGACTTTAAAATATTACCACACACTCTAGCAACTGCAAGCTTCACAAACAAGCAAAAACATATTTTTTTAACTAAAACACTCACTTGCCAAAAAAAACTTCTTAGGGTTTTATAGGGAGTTTAGAAACGCGGCCCGAGGCTTCAGAGCCTGGATTCCTCTGCGGGTACCAGGGAAACAAATCACCCCCCCCATGATTGCTGGGGCTGGCTCAGGTTTCAAACCTCCTTACGCCGCTTGCTCCTTTTAGCTCAAAAAATAAACAATTTAAACTTACACAAATGCTTTTTTCACCTAACAAAACGTCAGCAAAATCTTGTTGCCAAAAGCACATGCTGTTCAAGCTCACACACAGTCTAATTCCCCTCCAGCACACAATCTGGATACAATACACTTTAAATCCTTCCGCTCTCTCAAACAGAGGTATCCCTCTGCTGATCAGGCGGGGAATTCATAAGGCTTTTACAACTTCAAGCTTGCAAAACTCCTAAAAACACTTACACAGGTTACTAACACACTCCAAAATCACACAAATCAAAACGCTTACAACACAAACTCTCACAGACCACGATACATACGGTGCACCAATAATTCTTCCACACCTGAAGACACAAACACACAAAACTATGAGACCACAAAACACGGATCCGTTCACACCACACAAACCCAGTGTACTCGGGGCCGCAATCAGGATTTTCTGGGACCCACAACGGGACACTTCGCGTCCCAGCACGGGCTCGCCACTCGGATTATGGATTGTCAAGGTACCTTTAAACCACAAACTGTAACTGGAGCCACCACTGCTCCTAATACACAACAACAAAACTGGTTATTTCACTGCTGCCGCTGCCCCCTCATGGGACACGGACTACCAAGTCATCTTTAAACTGCAAGCTGGCACAACAAAGACAGGTTGCCGCTGTCCTCACTATGGGACATGGACTACCAAACCACTGATACCAAGCTCCACAGAGCTGTCACAACTTTTACAAGCAAACCCAAGAGGCGTATGTTGTGCACGAGACGTCTCTCAGTGTCTTACCAACCGCCTATACCAAGGTACCTCTTTTCAAATATAAACATACCTTTTGTCCCTAATTCCAGCAGGTTCTGGTCTTTCCCCGAGTAGTCAGCAGGACCACAGGAGCCCCCTTCCCAGAAAATTCCGGGTGGGCGCCCAGAGGGGTCCTCGACCCCGCTGGCCCCACGGCCAGAGAGAGCAGTCTCCTGGCTGGTTCGCCAAAATGATTTATTAAAGAAATATGGGTATTGATCTAGTATCGATACCCAACTGTGACGGACAAAAACTCTCTAACAGTTTAAAGTTAGAAAGTGTATGTTTATTACGGCCGGGCAGCACGCGGGATATTTCCCTAATTCGCACTGCGAAATTCACAGGTAATTACAAAGCCTTTTATTTACAAAAGTGTTGAATACCCAAAATACTAATGCATATTCATACCCCTGTCACCTCCCATTCCTCGCTTCATATGCTAATTGACAAAAAGGCTATTAAGCATGCGTACTTTGTTTCTTAAAATGAGTCGGGGGTCTATTTTGGGGAGGGGTCACCCAAAATGAGGAAGTAAGATGAGTCTTCCTCGTCCTGACCTTTCTACCTTTTCAATGCATTTGTGACAAATGAATCCTTGGTAGAACTTATAGTTTCTTGTGTTCAATGGGTTCTTTAAGCAGGAAATCTGCAGCTATCTTATGTCCTATTTTCCACATTTTGTTTTTCATTACAAGCACAGCTACATAAACATAAAGCTGACAAGCAATGAGTTACTAAATCCGGGGTAGCTTATCTAAGATCCGGCTTCTGTTAACTGCGTACAAAGCTTGCCTATCTACTTCAGCTATTTCAGCAACTTAGTATCTTAACTTTCCTAAAAATCCCTAATTCTTCAAATTTAATGTCTCAGTATCACCAGAACAGAGTAGAGAGGCAGAATCAGCTCCCTTGACCTGCTGGTCATGTTTTTGGTGCAGCCCAGGATACGGTTCGCTTTCTGGGCTGCAAGTACACATTGTTGTCTGAATATGAGCCAGCTGTGTGCCCAGGTAGCCAAGAAGGCCAATGACATCCTGGCTTGTATCAGAATTAGTGTGGCCAGCAGGACCAGGGCAATGATTTTCCCCTGTACTCAGCACTGGTAAGGCTGCACCTTGAATCCTGTGTTTAGTTTTGTGCTCCTCACTACAAAAAGGACATGAAGGTGCTGTAGCATGTCCAGAGGAGGGCAAAAAATCTGGTGAAGGGTAAGAGGTTAAGTCCTATGAAGAGTGGCTGAGGGAGCTGGGGTTCTTTAGCCTGGAGAAAAGGAGGCTGAGGGGATGTTGTAGCAAGGTGGGAGGGTCTGCCTTTCCTCCCAGGCAACCAGTGACAGGACAAGAGGACAACAACAGAGCTGGGGAAAGGTCTGAAGCATAAGTCATATGCGAAGCAGCTGAGGGAGCTCAGGAGGTGTTCAGTTGGGAGAAAAGGAGGCTGAGGGGAGATCTTATCGCTCTGTACAGCTACCTGAAAGGAGGTTGTAGCAAGGTGGGGTTCAGTCTTTTCTACCGGGTAACAAGTGACAGGACAAGAGGAAATGGCCTCAAGTTGTGCCAGGGGAGATTTAGATTAGATATTAGGAAGCATTTCTTCACTTAAAGGGTGGTCGGACATTGAAATAGCCCAGGGAAGTGGTGGAATCACCATCCCTGGAAACATTCAAAAGGCATGTGCATGTGGCATTTGGGACATGGTTTAGTGATGAACATGGTCGTGCTAGGTTAAAAGTTGGTTTCAATCATGTTAGAGGGTTTTTCTCACCTTTATAATTCGATGATTCTGTTGGTAGCTTGTAGTATTTCCCCATGAGACGAGACAGCCGCCGATGGCAAAAGGAAAAGAGTCTGCTCTCTCTCACCGGGTGGGATATTACAATTTTATTCTCGAGTCCTGCCCTGCTTGGCTGGAGCCCGCCCGTCTGGGGGCTTTTTCCCCAGGGGACAGGGCCCAGAGGCAGGGACAAGACACCACCCAATCAGGGAGAAGTGGCAGTGGAAGAGGTTAGGTTACAGATGAGTAAGGAAAAACCACATGATACAGATTACAAATCCGATAAAACACAATATAAACCCAATTAATGCATTACAACAGTAGCTCATGTCCAGTTTTTCATCTACCAGTATTCACGTCTTCTACAGAGCTGCTCTCAATCTGTTCATCCTCCAGAAGTCCAGGAAGATTCTGGCTATGCACATGTGTTGTGAACTCAATATTAAATCCAGGGTGATGCATCATTGCTAGTCCTTAGGTTTGTTTTTAATTTTTATGATTTTTGACATTTGTCAAACAGCTCCTGTGCAGCCCCTGCAGCTTGAGGCTGCTGGTGTCATTGCTCCCCTGGTGTGTGAGGTATGCGAAGAGGAGGCTGGCCTGGGGAGCCTGGCAGTGCCTTGAGGCAAGGGCACCTGTGGGGGGCCTATTTGTGCTGGTGGGTCTGAGGTACAGGTACTACTGAGGAAGTAAGAGAGCTTCATATGGATGGGTATGTTGTCCACAAAAATCAGATTCATTACCCAGTGTGCAACAAGCCAATAATTATGCACCTGAGAGAGACATTGATTATTTATTTCAGAGTTGTGCAGGCCTGGGTGCCCTATGGTATTCCACAAATCAAGCACACCAGCTATCAGAACTTTTTACTATTTATACATTTTAGCAAACAAAGGAATTAGTGTTCATTGCCTACAAGTTACACAGTTCTCTTAATAATTAGTATTCTACCTTCGATTGGTTAATAATTCTCTCACTTCTCATGCTAATTAGTCCATATGCTCAGTCTTCCTCTTCTTTTGGGTCAGTGGGTTTCTTGGGTCAGTGGTCCGTGAATCAGTGGTCATGATCTCCCCCTACCAGAATTGCCTTTTACCCAGTCAGAGTTCATTTCAACACAGTTGCTGAGTTGGCTTTATTAGTTTCGTCCTTTTCTTGGGAGTTCTGCCAAATGTCCTTGTGGCCTGTAAATTCTGCACTCTTTGTGTCCACTATCAGGGGTATATCCTTCTCCCAAAGCTTTAGTAACCTCCCCCAGGTCTGAGATCATTGAAGCATGTCAAGCCCTAAACATCAACAAGGCAATTCTACCAACAAGTAATTTTTTTTAAAACACATGGACATCGCTTAGAGCTTGTTAGCTGCTCTCTGTTTCACAGATTAAATCTCCCTTCTTGTTGATTAGGCTTGAAAATATTCAAAGAATAAAGAACATCCTTTTTTAAGAAAATTTTACATATTCCACATTTTGCAGCAGGTATGTGCTTCCTGAGTGGTTGGTGGCCCTTCACGATAGTGCCTCTGAGAGAGGTGGTGACAGGTTGGGAGAAAGGGGATTATGTGTGGGTGCCCCTGAGGAGGTGTAAGAGTCAGTCTGAAGTTCCCCTCATAGTTCCCCTGATAATGTAGATGTTTACCAATACATTGATGATATCCTGGTAGGAGGAGATGAAATAGAAGAAGTGGGAGATGTCCAACAGAAAACAATCTCCTACTTAGAAAGTCTTGATTTGCAAATTCCCTCTGAAAAAATCCAAAAATCATCACATGAAGTGAATTTTTGGGGAATTTGGTGGAAGGGAGGTATGACGTATCCCACCTGATACCCTAACCTCCTTAGATCAAATTAAAGTGCCTGAATCCAGGAAAGATCATCAACAAGCTCTAGGACTGTTAGTGTTCTGGAGAAAACACATTTCAGATTTTTCAATAATTGCTAGACCTCTTTATGATTTGCTGAGAAGAGGAGTAAAATGGAAATGGACTGCTTCTCAGGAAGAAGCAATGCAATTGTTGATTTTTGAAGCAACCACTCACCAAGCCCTTGGCCCTATTCATCATACAGACCCTTTCCAGGTGGAATGGGGGTTTGCCTCTTCATGGTTGTCAGTACACATATGGCAGCAGGGTCCTGAGGGTCCAATGAGATCTGTTGGGTTTTATTCCCGGGGTTTCAAAGATGCTGAAAAAAGATATACTACCTGGGACAAAGGATTGTTTGTGGTTAGCTTAGCTCTCATAGAAGTGGAGAAGGTTATACAACAACCACCAATTGCATTGAGAGGCCCTTTTGAAGTTACTAAAACAGTCACTACTGGGACCCCCCCACCTGACGGGGTGGCCCAGGGGGCCTCAGTAAGAAAGTGGTATGCTCAGATTGAACATTACTGTAACATCTTCTCAATAACTGACGAAGCTGTGAAAGGTGTGAATGATAGATGGGGGGTAAATGGGTGTCCCAAAATCATTGCATTTTGCCCTACAGCTCCAAGCATAATTCCCTCACCACAGGGACCTGATGATCCTAAGAATCCTGCACATTACCCTGGACAACCTGTTCTGGTGGACTTCCCTACTGTAGGGGAAGTATCCCTTGTGCTGAAAATCCCTCAATAATTATGCATGGATAGTCTTTGACGCTCTAGGGAAAGAGCATTGGACAAATTACATGCTGGACTGTCGCAGTGTCCAGTTTGTGCTGACCAGCGCGGCCACAGGCTAGCTCAGTGTGTCTCACTGCGGCAACGTGGTAAGGTCGGGGCGGCAGGCAGAGCGAGCCGCCTCCTCCCTGTGGGGACTTGGATCCCACCACCAGCGACGGGCACGTAGATGTAACGAGCAACCGCGGCAGCTGAATGAAAGGTGGACTCTTCTGAGCAGGATGTAACGTAGGTTTATTGAGACAGAGGGAGCGCGGAGCTCTGCACTCTGTAACCTGCTGCCCAGGAGAGACTCCGAGAGCAGGCGTGCGGCAGTTTTTAAGGGGGGGTGGAAACGGGGGTGGCGACAACCGGTCAGCCAGTCACAGGAATTGGGGGGTTAACCGGGGGTGTGAACCATAGAACTGGGGACCAACCACAAAATGATGGGAGGGGGTCTCCAGGGCCCCAGCCTATCACTCGACGCCCTTCCTGGAGTTTTCCAGAAGCCAGGGAAGGGTCCCCGAGTGACAGACAGGGCGACCACGAGGAGAGAGGGAGGGATTGACAGCGACAGGTGTAGGGAAGGAATAACTGACAGAAAACGTCTGGTTAAACAACCTAACTCATAAGGGGAAAACCAATACAGAACACAGGGGTATACAGTGGACTAAACCATTACAAAAGTAACTCAAAATCTTACAAAAATAACTTAATAACTTAATAAAACAACTCTCACACCACCACATCTCCCCCTTTTTTGTTTTTTCAAGAGGAGTGGGACTGGAACGGAGGAGGGAGGTATTCCGATGCCGGGTAGCTTTCTGCAAATTAGTGATGCTGCGTTGGGTACCCCAGTCCATGTTCTTCTTCATCCGGATCTCTTCCGTCATCTTCCGGGGCCCCTTCCAGCACCTCCTCCAACTCCAGTCCTTTCTCCTCAGGGCTCTTCTCAGTCGGCACGATGACATGGTTGATCGAGGGGGAGTGTGTGGTGGCAGAAATTAAATTATACAACATCCTTTTAAGTAAACCGAACGCAAGTATAATTAATAACAAAACAAACAAACACAGCAACACAGTCTTTATGATGGAGGAAACCCAGCCGGAGATTCCCCAGTTAGTAAAGAGTCCGCTCAGCCAGTCGTCTGTTTCTCTTTTGATGTTAGTCACCATCTCTCGCATTTGTCGGATGGCAGTGTGGACGTCCTCGGCTTTCGATGACAAGTTAAAACAGCACAGCCCCTCAAACTCCTCACACCGGTGGCCATGTAGTAGGAGTAAATAATCGATGGCCGCCCGGTTTTGGAGTGTCGCCTACCTCACTATCTTCTCTTCATCCAGGAGGGTTGCTAGGGCATTAGTTGTCAAGTTTGCTTGCTTAGCAACCCAGCGCTCTAGGTGGGCCAATTCACCTAGGGCCTTTGCGATGGATACCCAAGGCAAAAAAATTGTGACAGCAACTCCTTTTTGTTTTTCCCAATGCACAATTTCTGAGTCACAATTTGGGTCCAACGCTCTCAGATCTCTTTTCTGAATCGCCGAATGGGTAGAAATTTTCCTCTGCCAATTCGCAAGTGTGGTTTTGTTTGGGGTTAGCAAGCTTAATCTTCCCAAAGTGCAAGGCCCTCCTGTATGACGAGGGGGGATGCCTGCCCACGCCCGGTCACCACAAATAAAGAAAACCCCCTTTGGGAGAGCCCAGGACTTACTACCAAAGGTAGAAGACCTGACAACTTCTACTGTTTGATCACACCAGCCTTCAGGCATGGTGCTGATCGGGCGAATATGATGGAAACTTCTTTCTTGTCCCTTAGGGGAGGAATAAGTAAAATTAACACAATATGAGGCATTTGCCAAACCTAGCAATTCTAACTCAACGGGGTCAGAACTCAATAGGGAAAGGGTATTGAGGTACTGGGACCATAAAATGAATGGGTTTTTAATAGGGTAAGTAACTTCTTTGACAACATTATAATTAAAACTAGAATCATAATAGGTTGACCGGACCTTGTTTACTTCCTCTATGAGGTGGACTAGTTCCCGAGGGAATTCTTGGGGCTTAAAAGGGATCCCCACAAGGCAGGTCGAAAGGGGGCTGTCTGCCGAGGTGGTCGCGAGGCAAATATGATCTTGTCCCATTGCCTGCGCCAGGGTTGCCCACACGTTCACTTTTGGTTGCGGTACCAGCCATCCGATGACTGGGAGACACAGGCTGAGCGATATCAGGGCTCCGAGGGTTAGGTGGAATTTCCTCGGAGCGGAGAATCCGGTCTGGGTGGTTGCCATGTTGAAACTAAAAAACACTAAACACAAAGTTACTCAGGGTAGGAACAGTAGGGGAAAGGAAGCTCCGCCCAATGGTGTTGCCTCTGTTTCCTCTTCCGCCTCCACGCTGCCTCTGCCACCTGCGGACTGATGACTGTTTTGGATCCTGAGCCCTTAGGGACGTAGGGCCTCACCCACTTGGATGGAATCCACCTTGGTCCCGTGGGGGTGGACACGCAAGCGTATCCACGTCCCCACGTGACCAGGTCATGTGGCCCTTCCGTCCTTCCGGACTCAGGATCCCTGACCATGACCGGAGGCCTTTCTCTGATGGAGAACAAGGAGCTCACCCCGAAGTGCCTTATGATCGGTGGATTGAGACCTTCAAAGGAACAGTTCAAAAAGTTGATAGTAAAAAGTGCCCTGGCCAGTCTGACTGCTGGTGTTTCTACTTTGAGGACCCTCTGCTGTTGATGTAGAACTCTTTTGATGGTACCATGGGTCCTCTCAACCATGGCTTGACCTGTGGGGGAGTGGGGGATGCCGGTCTTGTGCTCTACCCCCCATTGCTGCAGGAAGCTGCAGAGCTCCCTGGACTTATACGCCGGGCCGTTGTCAGTTTTGAGTTCCTTTGGGATGCCCAGAAAGGAGAAAGCGTGGATGAGGTGTTTAATGACATCCCCCGCTTTCTCCCCTGTGTGGGCAGAAGTGAACACAGCTCCGGAGAATGTGTCAATAGACACATGTATATACTTTTGGCGGCCGAATTCATGGAAATGGGTGACATCGGTTTGCCACACCTCACAGCTCCTCAGCCCCTGGGGATTAACCCCCACGTGCAGGGTTGGTACAGCATGCTGGGAGCAGGACGGACACGCGGCCACAATTGCCTTGGCCTGTTCCCGCGTTAGGTGGAAACGGCGAACAAGGCCAGGCGCATTCTGATGGAAAAGTTGATGACTGAGTTTTGCCTGCTCAAGGATGTTCGACAGGGGGGCCATCGCGGCAGGGGCAGAGAGGGCATCTGCCTTCCTGTTTCCCTCTGCGATGAACCCAGGCAAATCGGTGTGTGACCTAGTGTGCATCACAAAGAAAGGTTGCTCTCGGTGGGAGACTAACTTGACTAATTTCGAGAGCAAATCGTACAATGCAATGTTGGACACCTCTTGAAGGATGGCCTATTCCGCTCTGGACACCACCCCCGCTACATACGCGGAGTCTGTAACCAAATTGAAAGGTTCGGGAAACCTCTCAAAGGCCCTAACGACTGCGGCCAACTCAGCAACCTGAGGTGATCCTTCCACCTCAGCTACATCAGCCTCCCACTGCTGAGTTTGAGGGTTCTTCCAAGTCAAAACTGACTTGTGGGACCTTCTGGACGCGTCGGTGAAAACTGTTAAGGCTTTGAGTGGCCTTCTGCTGCGAACCTCTTTTAGTGATAATACAAATTTGACGTCCTGATTGAAAATTTTGTGGGCAGGCCGATGAATTGAAATTTGCCCAGTAAAGGAATCCAGAGCGAACTGTAAAGCTTCATTCTCTTGAAGCAGGTGTTCCAACATTGACTTCGAAATTTGGCCCGATCTCAACCTGATTGGAATGTGAATACACACAAAGTCACAACCGGCCAATTCTCTGATCCGGAACCTTGCCTTCCGGATTATCTCAGCCACCAACTCCTGTGGCCGGGTCATCCTCTTGGACCTCTGATGGCTCAGGAAGACCCACTCTATGATGGAGAGTGGATCGTTCCCTTCTCGGTCCTTTTTCGGGATGTCTTTCCACTGAAAGATCATCCCGTGGAGGTGCGGCAACTTTCCCAGTATAATAAATTTGAAAGGCAGCTCAGGGTCAAATCAATGAGCTTGCCTTGAGGACATAGCATCCTGAATCCTTTCCAGAGCCTTTTCCGCTTCTTGAGTAAGAGCCCTAGGAGAACTAAGCTCCTCTCCCCCTTTCAATAAATTGAAAAGGGGGGCTAGGTCTTCGGTGGTCAAACCTAGCCAGGGCCTTACCCACTTCAAAGCCCCACACAGCTGGTGGACATCCGCGAGGGATCTTACCTTTGTTTTGATGGCCAATTTCTGCGGAACAATGGTCCGCTTGCCGATTTCCAGCCCAAGGTACTTCCAGGGTGGCATCCTCTGAACTTTCTCCTCCTGCAGCTCGAACCCTGCAGCAATCAACACATTGATTGTCAGGTCAAGCGCATGTGAGAGCACATCGTCAGTCGGGGCGCACACCAGGACATCATCCATATAATGATGGATGATGGCCTGTCCCGCGGCTGCGCGGACAGGGGACAACAAGGAGGCAACATACCACTGGCAGATGACTGGGCTGTTTTTCATCCCCTGAGGGAGTACCTGCCAGTGATAGCGCTTCCTTGGGGCTTCTCGGTTGATGGTGGGTACCGAGAACGCAAAACGTGGGGCATCGTCCGGGTGTAGGGGAATTTGAAAAAAACAATCCTTTATATCAATTATGGCCAATTTCCAATTTTCGGGGAGCATAGTTGGGGAAGGCATCCCTGGTTGGAGAGACCCCATGTCCTCAATCACATTGTTAATTTGATGGAGGTCCTGGAGGAGGCGCCACTTGTCTTTCCCCGGCTTTTGGATCACAAAAACTGGAGAATTCCAAGGGCTATCTGTTTCTACAATATGTCCTTTTCGTAATTGCTCCTCCACGAGCTCCTCAAGTGCTTTTAATTTCTGTTTAGAAAGTGGCCATTGCTCCACCCAAACTGGATCATTTGTAAGCCAATTAAGTTTTTTTGTGGGACGCTCTTCAATGGTCGCTGTGGAAATATCCACTGAGGGGTCGGGTATGTCAATCTTGACCCCCCATTGAGCCATGAGATCCCTTCCAAGCAAGGGTTCTTTATAATTTAAAATAAAAGGGCGGATATTTGCCAATTGCCCTTTTGGCCCCTTAATTTGCACTACGCTCCTTGACTGTCTTGCCAATTGAAGCCCTCCAACACCCTGGACGTGTCCAGCTACGTCCTGCAAAGTCCAATGTGACGGCCAATCCTGGGCTGGCACGATAGTCACATCTGCCCCAGTGTCCAAAAGACCTGTGATGTTAAGTGTCTCCCCACCCACCGTGAACTTGCATGTTGCCCGGGGCCTTTCTTCAGTGATGGCTTGCACAGGGCAAGCCACTGGGGCCATTGATGTATTTCTTGGTCCCCGGGTAGTTATGATCTGAGCGATGATTTGACCTTTTGGGAGAAAGGTCGGTGGATGGGTGCATCGCAGCCAGAGAACGAGGTTCCCGGGGTTGTTGACTAAAATCCCCGGGAGAATCTCCATCTCTTGCGGGGTGTACTTACAATCCCTGATGACGACAAGTTCCTTCCCTTGGACCGGCCAGGCACCTTGTTCCTTGATATTTACCGAGAGGAAGGTCCAATCCGCGGTTGTTAGGTGGATGGCTTCGGTGAGCTCCAGCCTAAATAGTTCCTTCTTAGAGGATGTTACAAGAATAGGTTTAGAAAGGTCATGGTCAGATTGAAATTTCCTGTCAGGTGAGTCACATCCGGTATAAATGTCATTTTTGGTTTTGGGCAGCGTATCATCGGCGCTCGTTCTTTCTTTCCCCCCTCCCACTGCCTGGTCCGCCCTATTTGTGTCACCGCGCCGGGCGGACCTGCTCTCCTCCCTCAGTTTAACTGGCTGGCGTTGTTACCCGCCACTCCTGCTCTCCCACTTCCTCCGCCTCCCCCTTTTTTCTTTTTCAAAAGTTCGATGTCGTCCCTCAGTGGGCAATTATTGGCCCAGTGTCCCGGCTCCCAACAGATGACACACTTGTTTCTTTGGGGAGCATACGACCTGCGAATATGTTCTTGCTGGGTGCCAGATATTGCAGCTACTCTTGGTGTTCTCTGTTTTGTGTCCTGGTCATACCCTTGCATAAACGGAACCTTTAATTGGCACACCTGAAGCATATCTTGGATGGTCGGAGGAGGGTCCAAAGGGAGACTAAGGATTGCATTCCTACATAAATTGTTCGCATTTGCGAACACCATTTCCCTCAGGATACCCTCTCTCACGGCCACTTCTGCTACCTGTACTTCGATAGCTTGGGTGAGCCTTTCTACAAACTTCGTAAATGCTTCTTTGGTCCCCTGTATGATCTTATAATAGGGTATGACTGGACCATCTGGCACCATGCCGAAAAATGCTGTCACCGCATGCTCCCTTATTGTTGTGAGGGCCTTAATCGGGATGCTCGACGCTTGGTCTGTTGGATCCGCCCACCTTCCCTCACCCATGAGGTGTTCTAGGGTGAGGGCATTCCCATTTTCATCAATTGCAGTCTCTGGATCGGTAAGGAGACTCGGCAAGGCCTCCCTAAGCAGCTGTCTCCACGCTGCCTCCCATAACTTGAGCTCAGTGGAATCCAGGAGGCAGGAGAACAGCTGCCTAAGGTCCGCTGGGATGACAACAGCGGCTTTGAGATCAGAGTGGAGCAGGCCCCTAAAATAGGGGCTGTCCCGCCCATAATCCCTATGTGCCTTGCAGAGGTCTCTGATGGTGGCCTAAGAAAATGGGTGGTGGACTGCTAGAACATTGTGCCCTCCTCGGGAGCCCTTGTAGACAACCGGGGACACTGAGGGAACAGGGGAAGGCTGATGCATCTCTGCAGGCTCAGGGCCTGGCCCCTCCCCCTCCGGGCCCAGACCGTGGGAACCGGAAGGGGGAGCGTGGGAACCAGAAGCCCAGGAGGCAGGTCTTCTGGCAGGGGGCATGGTTTGGGAACACGATGATGTCATGTGGGTGTTCCCGTGGGAGGAGTAGCTGGGAGGAGATGAGGGTGGAGTTCTTGAAGAGGGAGGAGGCATGGGCAGAGTCTTTTTCGGAAGGGGTGGGGTTGAGGAAAGGAAAGGGTTGGGCTGATCAAGGGCGGGAAGAAAGGGATTGAAGGAAGGAGGATAGGGGGATGGGGAGGACTGTGCCATGCGGTCTCCTCCATCTTGGGGATAAGGGCTGGGGACACCATTTTGTGGTGTGGAATCCTCAGCTAAACTAAATCGAACTCGGGGTCTGTTAACTGGGGAAAATGGGGAAGGGTGGAATTCTCGAGCAGCCCAGCCAGGGCTGACCTAGAAGCCCCGAGCAGTCTGGCTAGGACTGCCCGGGCGGGGGGATCGGGGATTCCTAAGGGGGCCTGAGCCAGCAGGCAGAACTCCTGCTGCTCCGTTCAGGATTCCCTTCTGGGGACGAGGAGAAGGGACAGAGGGACAAGGAGAACAGGGGGCAGGTTGTCTCGGACCCGGCTGTTTCTGCACTTTCCTATTTATTTTTGTAACAGCAGCTGAAAGCTGCGAAGCCAAATTAAGAAATTTGGAGGCTTGTTTGTCCCCTGAGAGAGCCAAATTATTAATTTTATTAATCACAGCCTGCCAAAATTTGGGGCTGTAAATTTGCTCCGGGGACGTCTGCGGGAAGTGCAGGAACACCCGCCTGACGAACCTTTTGAGCTCACCCTTTGAAATTTTTAACTGGGCAAGTTCAGCAACAGAATTAAAACTATAATACAGTCCTTTCTGAGCGGCTGAAAGCTTAGCACCCATCTCTCACACAATCCCTTTCTGCCACTCACCCACTAACACCCAGGCAAAATCAAAATTAAACTTAAAACAAACTGCGGGTTAAACCTCCTAAAACTGGGTAATTTTTAAACAGGGTACACCAACCCTTCCCAAAACCAGACCCGGGGAGCCGCGATGAAATTAAAATGCAGTGTCCTAAAACTCTCAGGATCGCCGCCCGACCCGACTACTGTCTTTAACTTAAAATTTAAAAAACGAAAGAGAAACTAAAGAGAGTTCCAAAGAGGGTTTCCGCAGGGGAATGGGGCAAACCGCCACTTCCCCCGAGCCGCGCACAGCCTAAGATTCCCCCCACTCCTGGGGAATCCTTTTCCGAAATAGGGTCTTCTTCCCGAAGCACCCTTCCCAAAAAGTAAGTGCCCTCAGGAAGAGCAGCTTACCCCCTCTTGGAATGAGACGAAACCTGGGGTCGTGGGATCAGCTGCCCGAAGAGGACCCGCTGGGTGCTCCGGGCTGTCCTCTTCTCCCCCGGGAGCGTGATCTCTAAGAGCCGCTGCAACCAGGGGTAGCGTGGCGTCCAAGGATATCTTCAGCTGTCCGACACAGCCTAAATCCGTGCCGCGGGGTCCGCCTCATGGCTGGGGGGTGCCCCGCTATGGGCGCCAGACCGCTGTCACAGTGTCCAGTTTGCGCTGACCAGCGCAGCCACAGGCTAGCTCAGTGTGTCTCACTGCGGCAGCGTGGTAAGGTCGGAGCGGCAGGCAGAGCGAGCCGCCTCCTCCCTGTGGGAACTTGGATCCCACCACCAGCGACGGGCACAAAGATGTAACGAGCAACCGCGGCAGCTGAATGAAAGGTGGACTCTTCTGAGCAGGATTTAACGTAGGTTTATTGAGACAGAGGGAGCGCGGAGCTCTGCACTCTGTAACCTGCTGCCCAGGAGAGACCCCGAGAGCAGGCGTGCGGCAGTTTTTAAGGGGGGGTGGAAACGGGGGTGGCGACAACCGGTCAGCCAGTCACAGGAATTGGGGGGTTAACCGGGGGTGTGAACCATAGAACTGGGGACCAACCACAAAATGATGGGAGGGGGTCTCCAGGGCCCCAGCCTATCACTCGACGCCCTTCCTGGAGTTTTCCAGAAGCCAGGGAAGGGTCCCCGAGTGACAGACAGGGCGACCACGAGGAGAGAGGGGGGGATTGACAGCGACAGGTGTAGGGAAGGAATAACTGACAGAAAACGTCTGGTTAAACAACCTAACTCATAAGGGGAAAACCAATACAGAACACAGGGGTATACAGTGGACTAAACCATTACAAAAGTAACTCAAAATCTTACAAAAATAACTTAATAACTTAATAAAACAACTCTCACACCACCACACTGGACATATCCATCATTCTAATTTTCTGCCTCTTAGTGGCAGATTTTGTTGTGTTTACTTTTCACAGGAGAACTCCGAGGGACATTAAAGATCATCTGAACCATGATAAAACTAGTGATACCTTTCTGTATCCTACCACAACCCCATGGCTAAAACCTAGCTGAGTTTGAATTTTAAATACTAATTAATAAATTGGTTGCCATAGCTAGAGTTTTTACCAAATTACAACAACCACTGCAGTCATCCTTATTGGCTTTGGGACCACATCAGTGGTTGTTATCAAATCTATTACCAAATTCGGAAAAGGTAAATGTAAATGATCACAAATTGGTAATTGATGCACTCAGTGCTATACAAAATGTTTCTTTGGCCCTCAGTTGTATCCAGGCTCAATTGTGGATGCAGTCAGTTGCTGCCTCTATTATAAGAGAAGGTGAAGAAGGCACTTTTCCTACTGAAATTCAGAAAATAATTTGGGACAGTGCCACTGATTTTGAAAGAGAATTCCAATCCTGGTGGAACTTAGTGAATTGTACTTACAATCCCATTACAAACATGGCCACAGCTTTTATGTTAATGTCCTGGGTTACAATGTAAGATGTGCCCAAAGTATGTATTCTATCACCATCTACATGAAATGTTAAAACTAAGTTGTGCACTGTTTCCCTTGCCTCCTGCCTCCAGACTATCTTCTATTAATGGCCCATCAATGCCCTGCTGCATGACTCATAGATACCTCCCTCCAGGAGCTATCTCTGTTTAATAAGCAATCAAGGACCCATTACAAGACTCATAAAATGATATCAGCCCATTGTGAGATGCTCCGCCCAGGGGGAGGAGCCAAGCATTCCCACCTGGATATAATCTGGGATCTGGGACAGCACAGGCAACCTTACCCACTGGATACCCAGAGGACAAGAGCTACCAGACCTTTCTGCAGGAACACTGCTTCAACAAGACTGCTTCATCTGGACTGCTACCACCACGGTGTCTGGTTGTATTCTGACTCTGTCAGTGATCTTTTGTACCATTGCATGTGTTTTATTTTATTTTATTTTACCTTTTTTTTTTTTCTCTCCTATTAATTTTTTTTTTTCTGACTTGGAGTCTCTGGCTGGTTTTGCCTTCAAGCCAGCACAGTTAACCATATGTAATGCCTCAGTGCATTTGATATTCCCTATCATTGCGTTAGGGCTGAATTATGATTGAGCTATTCTCTATCCTTCCGAGCATAGGGAATGGGCTCGTCAAATTGGTGAGAAATGGCAAACTGTTAATTTAGAATCCTGTATTGTCCAAGAATAACAAGGGTTCATCTGTGAAAGTAATGCAATTATAGCTCAGGACATGTCTGGACACAGAGCAAAATATCTGTAATTTTGAAATTCATCCTAACGAGGCTCCTGAAACACTCCTTATATATATAGGTAATGGTTGTGTATGCTTTAGAACTATTTGTGATATGTTATTTGTAGAAAACGTAGTAGTGGATACTAAAAATCATTCAAATTTTTGTGCTTGTAATTTTACTAAAATTACAGGATGCAATTTTTCTTATAAAGCTCCAGTTACCTCTCATTACCTTTTGCAATCAAATTACACACTGATTCACAAACTATCACCTACTCCCATTGGAATGAACCTTACTTTGGTAAAGCAATTGTTGCTTCATCAGGATTTAATAGAAATTTTGGAAAAGATCAAGAAAGACAGACAGAAAGCCCGGGAAACTGTTCATCATAATCTGAAAGAAATACATCGTGTTATAGAAAGGGTAAGAAAAGATGTCAAGCACAGGTGGTGGGATACTCTTTTTGGGTAGTCACCTACTGCCACAAGTATCCTGAACAAATTTTGTCATCCCATCATTGTCCTTTTGATTTTAGTTTTAATTGGTTTTGTTTTATCAGAAATCTTATTCATTATGAATTGGAGAATGATGAAACGGTTAACACGATTGACATCCATAATTAATGCGCATAACCTGGCCGATGTCCTCTCCCCTATGGACATCCCCAAGGCTATTGACACAAGGCGATTATAAAATTTGAATGTATGTTTTGAAATTATTTTCTCTTGTAATCTTGTGAAAATTACTTTTGATTTTTTTTGTGATTTGTTTTGAAATAATTATTTTAATTAATACTTATTGTATTATTGTTTTGATTGTTTGTGATTTGTTTGATCATTTGAATTAATATTATATTTGTTTATTGTTTCCTCTTCCTTTTCTACTTTTCCTTTTCCTTCTTTCTCTCTCTCTCTCTACACACTGTCTCTGTTTTTCGGGATATACTACCGACTTTGACGAGTCCTGAAGACTCTGCAACAACACTACGGAACCCTGCTGATGAAGATCTCTTGAAGACAATTGTGAGTCATGGGGTGGTGTAAGACTTGGTCTGAAGTTCCCCTCATTTGCCTCACGATCGTCGCGAGGACCGTGAGGACCCCAAGGACCCCACTGCAGTTCTGGCTTGCTCGAAGTGGATGCTTGCCAGTTGTCTGCAGGTGCATTTTCCTGTGTCACCACGCCACGGTACACTGGCTTTGAGCAGTGTAATGGTAGTTCTGTACCTGAAGATTGCACCTGCTTCACGACAATAGCCTATGAATTTCCTCACCTCTTGGCCAAGTGGACTTTCTGGGGTAACTTTGGTGGTCCCCCACAGAAAATCCCTCATCTGCTTCACAACCACCGTAACAGACAGAGATTGAAGCCCCCTCCCAAGGACTGAGATTGAGACCTCTATATGAAGTCCCTCTCAAGGACTGAGACATGAGACCCCTATAACCCTAATACAGGGGGGGTGGGGCTGACTTAACTGAAGCGAGATGTTTGCCTGCAGGTGTGGTCGTTGGACCAAGAAGACAATGGCTCTCGCTTACTGCTGAGAACATGGACTACCTGTTCCCCCTCGATGGCTTCAATAGATTTACCTGTTCCCCCCCGTGATTGAGGACTATAATAAAAACCCCTGAGTTAACCACAGATTTCAAGAGACTCTCCCCGACATGACAGGCGTATCCATTGACCAGACCATGAGGACTTTGTCTCCACATTTGGTAGCTATACCCTCTCTTTCCTCTCTCTTTCTCTCTCTCTTTCTCTCACTCTTAATCCCTCTATTGCATTTGCTATGGTCAATCAATAAAAGGTGCATTTGTTTTAATACTGAAATCCCCTCTGTGTTGTGTTTTGCACTCTGAGATCGGTAAACGAACCATCACGACCCCCGCTTGTACGAGCGGATCATGAGAAGAGGACAAATCACAGAATATTCTGAGTTGAAAGGGACGCACAAGGATCATTAAATCCAACTCAAGTGAATGGCCCATACGGGGATCAAACCCACAACCTTGGTGTTATTAGCACCATACTTTATCCCCCATCCCCAGGCATGAGGCAACACCTGATTGTGAGGCCTCTGTGCATGTCTCCAGCAGGGAGCCATGTGGAAGCAGGGGACCGGCAGGGTAAAGACCGGTCCTGTGCATGTGATAGGAAAGATGGATGCTAATGTCTTTACAAAAAAATGGATGGGTGAGAGTCTTTAGGAGAAATGGATGTTAATGTCTTTGAAATGGGTCTTAGGTCTCTACCAACCTAGGGCCACCCAAGTTTGTTACAGAACCCAGACAGTCTGACTACAGTTTGAACTCCTGAACTTTAAGGTAATAGACAAATGGGTCCATGAAAAGTCTATTGCAGAGCCTAGACAGTCTGAACTTTTGGTGGATCTGCAGGACTCAGACAACCTGAACTTCCAAACCTTGTGGGAAAATGATGATACGTGTTCAAGGGGATGAATACGAGGTATTGAATCCTAAGTGGTATGCAACAAAAGGTTAACCACAAGTAATACTGGAACAAGATGTGCAGGTAAAACAAGCAAGATAGCAAAGCAAGCAAGATAGCAAAGCCAGTGAGATAACAAGCGCCATCAAGAGAAAGATAGTAAGTTTTAAAGGAACTGGCAAACTGCAAAATTAGCTAAAAACAAGTCAGACTGAAAAACAAGAAGCACCAGGCATGCACTGAAGATAGAGGTAAAAAGTTCAAATGTGAGGAAGACTACAGAAGCCTTAATCAATGTGAAAAGTGCATATTATAAGGTTCTACGCAAGATATTTACTATATGTATTATGTTGTATTGATTGTTAATGTTGTATTAATATTTTGATAGTATGGTAAATGTAGTTTTGTAGTTGAAATGTAGTTATTATATACCAACCACAGGAAAATGTAAATCTTTCAGAGAAAAAAGAATTTACTACTTCCTTATCAGAAGAGACCAACTTCTCCTGCCTTGCTCAGCCCTAAAGACGCCATAGGGATTAAAGGAAAAAAAATGACACTAACTGTGATAAACGCCAATCACTTGTTTTAAAATTTTAAAAGTTTAATAGTAAATAAGATGGTTATAAAAATAGAATTAGAGTAAAAAAATGGAACAGTTTTAGAGTTAGGACAATACAAGACAATAAAAACAAAGTTACAGACGTCTGGGTGCCTCTCCCAAGCCACAAGCTCTGGAGAAGGACACCTGTTAACAAAGAATTATCTCTTAAAAGCAATAGCCTGTTGAATATTCATATAATTTATACATAATACATAAATTCCATTCTAACTAAGAATTGTCTCTGGTTAGTATCACTTTTTTCCTTTAATCTCTATGGCGTCCACTAGGCTGAGAGAAGCAGGAGGAGCTGGTCTCTTCTGATAAGAAAGTAGTAAATTCTTTCTTCTTTGAAAGATTTACATTTTCATGTGGTTGGTACATAAAAACTACATTTTAACTACAAAACTACATTTACCATACTATCAAAATATTAATACCACATTAACAATTAGCACAACATAACACATATAGTAAATATCTTGCGTAGAGCCATATAATATGCACTTTTCACAATCCTCCCTCTTTCTTTTTATAATTAATTTGGCTCGAGCAATATTCATTGTTTTCTAACTTTCATTATTCGCTCATTTTTTTCACAAATCAATCTCGCTTCTTTGAAGGGGTCTTCTATATTATTTTGTTTCTTTAACACCATAATCCTTTGTGGTGGTGTTGTTGTAGGCAACTTTTGGTCCATGTTCACTAATTGCATGCCTTGTACTACACTGGTGATGAGAATTCACTTTTTTTGCTTTTTTTTTTTTGGTCGAATACACGGTTGGTGCTTCTGGGACTTACCATACAGAAGTACCATTACTAACCTTATATTTTTTACAGGGTGTTTTTCCTACTTCATAGAGGAAGCTTTTCCCAGTGCGCCAGAGACATTCTTCCTCTATCACTGTTGAGCTTAAAATCCACCCTTCTGGTCTGTTTTCTCCACTTGTACTTGCTTGGTTCCATTTTAGAAGCTCAATTGGGCCTAAGCTGCTGCCTTTCCATGGCCATTCTTCTGACATCAAAGCCCCTCCACAGACCCAACAATTGGTTATGTTAAGTTCCTTACTTATTCTTTCTCCTAATTCTACAAACTGATTTTTACCCATCCTTGAAATATCTATTTCTTTCTCTAATTGCTGTTCAAGTTTGGTATACAAATCATTGATTGAATTTGGCACAGGCTTAGGTGGTTTTACTGACTTAGCTTTTTTGCTTATCAACTGCTCTTTTACTAAATTTAATGTTTCTGTCCCAGTAATGTAGGTAAAACAAATCCATCTCTCCTCTTTTGGGCACTGACTTCCCATCTTGCTTCTACTTGTTTCTAAGTTCTCTGCAATCCAATACTTTTTCCCTTTATGTATGCAATTGCCTAATTTGGATGGGTTGTAACAGTGGCTGTTGACATGAGTGTGAGAAATGAAAAAAGAACCTTGGTGTCTTTCTATGTACAGCTTTTTGTAACATCTGTAACATGGCCTTGTCGATATCCCAAAAGGGAGAAGACAAAAATTGAGTGACAGAAAAAGGAGTAACAGAGGTCCAGTATGGCTTATACTCCCACCTTCCATGCCTATGGGGTTGCAACCCACAGCAGGTGTATTTGATCTTCTTGGTGGCGAATACAGAGGCCAATCTGGTCTTGCCCTCTATTTCCTTGTCACTTCCTCTTAGCTAATTTCCAGACAAATCGTTTCTGACACTCTTTAACTGTCGTTTCCCTCTGTTCTTCAGGTATCTCCCATTCAACAGGCACTAATAATTCCCATCCACAAAACAAAGTTATTATTTCAGTTTCTTGGAATTCTATTTGGATAGGAGATCGATTTGATCCTTGACACTTCCTGCAACGAGAACGTCGCTTGTGTGAACTACAATACCAATTCTTCTCACAATTTAAACATTTACATTTAACCCAGCTAGCATGTCTGGTATTTGGGTGGATCAAACAAGGTATTTGGTCTGACACTGATGGAAGTTGCAACTCCTCTTCCTCTTTGTATAAATCACAGGCTAAGGCGTGAATACAAGAGTTCTCTGTCCGAAACAGTCCTGATCCTCCTGTTTGGAGTGGAAGTATTCCTCCCCAAGGAGGGTATCTGAGACGTCTCAAAACCTGTCCAGACGGTACTTGAAACCACTGATATAAGCTTGGCTTTATCTCCCAATTAGGTGTGATCCTGGGTATGTTTCTTGGACCATTTGAGTCGTCCCAGTTCATTACCACTCAGTCTCCGTTTAAGAGTCAGTTTTGTATCACCCGGTTCAGATGTAATCGTCCACTCCTTAGGTTCATCCACAGGTCCTTTGATTCTGTTGGCGTGGATCCACTCTCGTTCTTTGGTCCGGATCGCGGCCTCGGTCATCAGCAATACCTGAAAAGGATCTTCCCATTGAGGAGTTAAAGATTGTTCTTTCTAGGTTTTTACTAGCACCCATTCCCCTGGATGAACATTATGGATTTTAAAATCTAAAGGTGTGGTTTGAGGGATTATTCCTTTCAATTGTAAGTTTTCAAGAGTTTTTTGCAATGGTGTTAACGTATTTTTTTAACCCTCATTTCCCCTACCTCATAGGTAGCATTTTCATGTTGGGTGGTTAAAAAGGGTAACCTATACATCATTTCATAGGGTGACAATCCCAGGTCTGACTAGGGTTGTGTTCGGATCCTTAATAAGGCTAAAGGTAGGCATTGTACCCATGACATTTGGGTTTCAACCATTAATTTGGTCAAAGTTCTCTTTAAAGTCTGGTTCATCCTTTCTACACGACCAGAACTCCATGAGCTACCCCCTGTTCTACATTCACATACAGATGAAAGGGTTTTTTCTAGTGAAGGTAAGCTTAAAGCTGGTATTGAGGCTAATTTTAACTTCAATTTTTCTAATTTATCAGCATCTTCTTTGGTCCATTTTATATTATCCCCCTCTGTCAATTTTTCATACAAAAATTTTACTGCCTGTGTGTATCCCTCAATCTATAATCTACAATATCCCAACAATCTAAGTAGTTTTCTGATTTCCCTCTTTGAAGAGGGAGGTGGAAGGGATAGAATTCCTGCAATTCTCTCTGGACTGAGCTTTCGACTACCCTTACTTATCAAGTGTTCAAGATATTTTACTTCTAGTTCTACAAATTGCAGTTTCTCTTTTGATACTCTTAATCTTTTTTCTCCCAGAGAATTTAAAAGCTTTATTGTAGCTTCTCTAACTTCAACTTCATCTTCCCCAGATAGTAGAAGATCATCCACATATTGGATAATTTGTATTCTAGGAGGAGTGGAGAAGGCTTGCAGTATTTTTTTTTTTTTTTCTAAAGCTTGCTCAAATAAGTTTGGAGATTCCGTGAACTCCTGCGGTAATTTCGTCTACCTGAGCAGTCGCTGTGGTTACTAAGGGAACGGAGCTCGGGGCTGCAAGGGGGGAAGGGAAGGGCATAGCGCCGAGGCTTGATCCTCCAAGGGCAGAGCGTAGGCGGGGTTTGCTGCTGGGACAGGAGGAGGGGGCAGTGCCGGGGGATGCCAGAGGGGAGCGTGGCCAGCTTGCATGGGGCTGGTGGCAGTTGAGTTAACGACTCCCGGCAGAGACAAAGGAGCGGCGGCAGCGCCCAGCGCAGCCGGCTTAGGCAGGGCAGCCGGGGATCGGGCAGTGGGGGAGGCGATTGGAGATAGGATGGCTGGGACTGACGGGACCCCCGGCACGGTTGGGGCTGCAGCCCTAGACTACGCGTTAGGAGGGGCCCCCGGCACGGCCCCCAAGGCGGCTGCAGACCAGGCGGCTGGGGCAGACAAATTCACCGGCGGGGCCAGGGCTGGGGTGTATGCGGGGACCGGCGCAGCTGCTGGGGGCTGCGAACCGGCGCTCGGGACGGGAACTGGGGCAGGCGGGGCTGCCGGAGGCTGCGAGCCCGCGCTGGGGGCGGGCGGGGCTGAAGCGGCACCTGGGACAGGGGGTTCGGCTGCGAACGGCGAAGCGCGAGCGGGAACGGAGGGGGCAAAGCTTGCAAAGGATCCCACTCTATTCCCTTCTTTTCTTTTTGTTCCCTTCCCTTTTCTTTTCCCTTTTTCTTTTCTTGTTTCGTCTCGGACGTTTCTGATACGTTAAAAATTTTTATTCTCCTAAAATCTCCTGTCCAACATGTGGCATATTCTCTTTCTTCAGGATTAAACGGTTCTTTTGAATTTACAAATATATTTAGAGCCTGACAGATCCAGTTCTCAAAAGAGCCATATCTTGGCTAATAAACGTGGTCAGATCTTATTTCCTTCTCTGCCTATTCTATTATGCAAAATTGTATCATCTTTACCTTTTCCTTATTTTTTTTTTTTTTTTTTACAAGGGTTTTTATCCCAGTTAGCTAACATAATGCCAAGAGGGCTATTTTGAGGTATTTCTGTTGGTAATTTTTTACACTCTTTTTTCTTGCTTGTATCCAACTTACTGTTTTTCTGTCCCATTTTTCAAGATTTTATCTATTCGTCCCCCACCTCTGTTTTTCACTTTCTCTTACAACCTAAAGACCACTTCTATCTATGCACACACACAAAAATCCCTTCTATCACACACAAATACAATACACTTCCCTCTAAGGAGATATAACAGCCAACATTACATGTGCTTTCTTCCATCTACTCTTACTTCATTCCTCCTTTACTTTTATACACTCTTTCACACTCTTAGGACATGAAGCTTGTCGCCAGAGAATCGTGGCTCTGTGTGTCCTCCCCCTATAGCTGGGCCTCTGAGGAGGGCTCAGAATCTGGTCGCCCCAGGTGCCGATCCACTTATGAGGCTAATTTGCGTGTCACTTACACTTTACTGCCCCCCTACTCCACACGCTAGGAGAAAAAGGGCTGAATTGCAGGTCACACACACGCTTTTCCACAGCCCCCCCTACCCGCCCGGGGAAACTATGGCCGGTTTTGCAGGTCACACACACTTTGCCACAGACCCCACCTGCCCGGGGAAACTGAGGCCTATTCGCAGGTCACACACACTTTGCCATAGCCCCCACCCGCCCGGGGAAACTATGGCCGGTTTTGTGTGTGACTCACTCTCACACAACAAAACAAAAACAAGGTACCTTTTACTTTTAAATCACCTATTACCATTTTAGGTGTTACTGGCCAGTCCCAGTGCTCTTGGATATCCCCTCAATCCAGCTGTGTTGTCCAACCCCAGATGTTCTTGGGCATAACCTCAATCCGGCAAAACCCTGGGTGCTCTTGGCACAATCCCTCAACCCAGCAGGTTTCAGTCCTGGATGCTCTTGGGCACTTACCCCTCAATCCAGCAGACTTTTTGCTTAACTCTGGGTGCTCTTGGGATATTAATCCCTCAACCCAGCAAAAGTTTTAGTCCTGGATGCTCTTGGGCATTTACCCCTCAATCCAGCAGACTTTTTGCTTCACCCTGGGTGCTCTTGGGATATTAATCCCTCAACCCAGCAAAAGTTTTAGTCCTGGATGCTCTTGGGCACCTACCCCTCAATCCAGCAGACTTTTTGCTTCACCCTGGGTGCTCTTGGGATATTAATCCCTCAACCCAGCAAAAGTTTTGGTCCTGGATGCTCTTGGGCAATCACCCCTTAATCCGGCAGACTTTTTGCTTCCTAGGGGTCCCACCCCTTTTCTAAAATTCAGTCCCAGTTTCCCTGGGGGGGTTCTCTCACTCTTCTCATCACTCGCTTCGTCTCTTTACTGGCCGTCTTTCTCGCGAAAGAACGGAAACGCAGCGTCAGAAACTCCGCACTCGCTTAGCAAGTCTGGGATAACCAGCTGCCTCTCATTCACACACATTCATCCCCCCCTTTAACCGCCCCTCCAAACTAATACTTACCTGTCCTTTGTCCTTGGGTCTTTGTCTTCGTGTACACTTTAGTCTTAGGGGCTAACTACCGCGGTTTTAGGGAATCTTTTCCCTTTCTTTGTTTTATTGCCTCCTTTTGTCCATTGACCGTAACCTGCATCTGCCGGTCACAGCAGGGGAACACAGAGCGAGGCTGCTAAACTGGGCAGGGCGCGCCGTCCTCACCCTGATTCCCCTAAGGCACCAGCAGTGAGGTGTTATAACCATCTTCTGCTACCATAATTGTGATAAACGCCAATCACTTGTTTTAAAATTTTAAAAGTTTAATAGTAAATAAGATGGTTATAAAAATAGAATTAGAGTAAAAAAATTGAACAGTTTTAGAGTTAGGACAATACAAGACAATAAAAACAAAGTTACAGACGTCTGGGTGCCTCTCCCAAGCCACAAGCTCTGGAGAAGGACACCTGTTAACAAAGAATTATCTCTTAAAAGCAATAGCCTGTTGAATATTCATATAATTTATACATAATACATAAATTCCATTCTAACTAAGAATTGTCTCTGGTTAGTATCACTTTTTTCCTTTAATCTCTATGGCGTCCACTAGGCTGAGAGAAGCAGGAGGAGCTGGTCTCTTCTGATAAGAAAGTAGTAAATTCTTTCTTCTTTGAAAGATTTACATTTTCATGTGGTTGGTACATAAAAACTACATTTTAACTACAAAACTACATTTACCATACTATCAAAATATTAATACCACATTAACAATTAGCACAACATAACACATATAGTAAATATCTTGCGTAGAGCCATATAATATGCACTTTTCACACTAACCAAAGAGAATTCTTTGCTTGAATGGAATTTATGCATCATGTATGAAATGTATGAATATTCAACAGGCTATTGCTTTTAAGAGATAATCCTTTGTTAACAGGGGTCCTTCTCCGGAGCTTTTTTGCTCGGGGAGGCACCCAGACGTCTGTAGCTTTGTTTTTATTGTCTCGTATTGTCCTAACCCTAATTGTTCAATTTTTTAACTCTAATTCTATTTTTATAACCATCTTATTTACTATTAAAATTTCAAAATTTTAAAAACAAGTGATTGGCGTTTTTCACAATTATGGTAGCAGAGGATGGTTAGAACACCTCACTGCTGGTGCCTCCGTGGAACCAGGGTGAGGATGGCGCGCCCTGCCCAGTTGGCAGCCTCGCTCTGTGTTCCCCTGGTGTGACCGACAGATGCAGGTTATGATCAATGGACAAGAGGAGGCAATAAAACAAAGAAAAGGGAAAAGATTCCCTAAAACCGCGGTAATTAGCCCCTAAGACTAAAGTGTACATGAAGACAAAGACTCAAGGACAAAGGATAGGTAAGTACTGGTTTGGACAGAGCGGTTAAGGGGGGGGATGAATGTGTGTGAATGAGAGGCAGCTGGTTACCCCAGACCTGCTAAGTGAGTGCGGAGTCTCCTATGCTGCGTTTCCGTTCTTTCGTGAGAAAAACGGCCAGTAAAGAGACGAAGCGAGTGATAAGAAGAGCGAGAGAATCCCCCCCAGGGAAACTGGGACTGAGTCTTAAAGAAGGGGTGGGACCCCTAAGAGAGACAAAGCCAAGGGTTTTCCTAGTATAAAACCATTTAAAAGAAAAAAAAAAAAAAAAAAAAAAAAAAAAAAACAAAAAGGAAAGGGCCCCTAAAAATTTTGCTGGATTGAGGGATGAGAGTGCCCAAGAGCATCCAGGATTGAAACCTGCTGGGTTGAGGGATTAATATCCCAAGACTACCCAGGGTTCTTCCGGATTGAGGTTATGCCCAACAGCATCTAGGGCTGGACAACACAGCTGGATTGAGGGGATATCCAAGAGCACTGGGACTGCCCAGTAACACCTAAAATTGTAATAGGTGATTTGAAAGTAAAAGGTACCTTATTGTTGTTTTGTTGTGTGAGAGAGTCACACACAAAATCTGCCTCAGCTTCCCGGCCGGGTGGGACTGTGGCAAGAGGTGTAAGTGACCCGCAAACAGGCCATTGTTCCCCCGGGCGGGTGGGGGCTATGGCAAAATGTGTGTGTGACCTGCAAATCAGCCCTTTTCCCTCCGGGCGTGTGGAGGAGGGGCCGTGGTAAAAGTGTAAGTGACATGCAAAATAGCCTCACAGGTGGACAGGCACCAGAGGCGACCAGATTCTGGGCCCTCCTCAGAGGCCCAGCTATACTGGAACCCAGAGGCCAAACCCAAGGTGAGGGGGGGCTACACAGAGCCGCGATTCTCTGGCGACAAGGATCGGCTTCATGTCCTAAGGGTGTGAAAGAATGTGTAAAAGTGAAGGAGAAATGAAGTAAGAGTAGATGGATGAAAGCACATGTAATGTTGATTGTTAATTTTAAAATTCACTATATCTCCTTGGGGGGGGGTGTATTGTATTGAATAGTTGTGTGAGAAAGAGGGGATTTTTTGTGTGTGTGCATAGATAGAAGTAAGTGGTCTTTAGGTTGTAAGAGAAAGTGAAAAACAGAGGTGGGAGACGAATAGATAAGATCTTGAAAAATGGGACAGAAAAACAGTAAGTTGGATACAGGGAAGAAAAAAGGGTGTAAAAAATTACCAACAGAAATACCTCAAGATAGCCCTCTCGGCATTATGTTAGCTAACTGGGATAAAAACCCTTGTACAAGAAGAAAGGAAAAGATAAAGATGATACAATTTTGCGTGATAGAATGGGCAGAGAAGGAAACAAGATCTGACCACGTTTATTGGCCCAGATACGGGTCTTTGGAAAATTAGATTTGTCAGACTCTAAATGTATTTGTAAATTCAAAGGAACCGTTTAATCCTGAAAAAAGAGAATATGCCACATGTTGGACAGGAGATTTTAGGAAAATAAAAATCTTTAATGTATCAGAACCCCCCGAGATGAAAAAAGAAAAGAAAAAGGGGAAAGAAAAGGGAGGGGAACAAGAAGAAAAGACGGAAAAAGAGTGGGATCCTTTGCAGGCTTTGCCCGCTCCGTTCCCCCTTGCACTCCCGCCGTTCGCAGCCGAGCCCCCTGTCCCGGGTCCCGCTTCAGCCCCGCCTGCTCCGGTTCCCGTCCCGAGCGCGGGCCCACAGCCCGCGGCAGCTGCGCCAGTCCCCGCATACACCCTATCCCCGGCCCCGCCGGTGAATTTGTCTGCCCCGGCCGCCTGGTCTGCACCCGTCCTAACAGCCATGCCGGGGGTCCCTCCTGACGCGTGGTGTAAGACCACCGCCCCGACCGTGCCAGGGGTCCCGTCGGTCCCAGCCGTCCTATCTCCAATCGCTTCCCCCACTGCCTGATCCCCGGATGTCCTGGCCGTGCCGGCTGCACTGGGCGCTGCCGCTGCTGCTTTGTCTCTGCCGGGAGCTGCTGACTCAGCCGCCATTAGCCCCATGCAGGCTGCCCGCGCTCCCGTCTGGTATCCCCCAGAACTGCCCCCTCCTCTGCCGGTCCCGGCAGCAAACCCCGCCTACGCTCCGCCCTTGGAGGACCAAGCCTCGGCGCTATGCCCTCCCCTCGCCGCCCTTCCTGCCCTGTGCTCCGTTCCCTCGGTAACCACAGCGACTGCTCAGAGAAACGATTTCTCCCTAGAAATGCCTTATCGAAACACTAGAAGTTCACTTAAAAGACAGCCCTCTCTGGATTCTTTCTCAAAACACGGGAAAAAGACTATAGAGGATAAAAACCAAAAAATGGAATAAAGAAATTAGTCTATTCCCACTGAGAGAAGTCCCAATGGGAGGGGGTGGAACAGGGTTTGTAAATGCCCCTTTGACTTCTTCTGAGGTCAGAAATTTTTCAAAAGAAATCAAAGGAATTTTAGAAGATCCCCTAGGCCCAGCTGAACAATTAGACCAATTTTTAGGTCCAAATATTTATACTTGGGAAGAGATGCAGTCTATAATGAAAATAATATTTTCTCAGGAAGAAAGGCAATTAATCAGAGCAGCTGGAATAAAAGTTTGGGAAAAAGAGAACCCACAGGGGCCCCCTAGAGAAGAAAAAATGCCAACTGCACCTCCTGAGTGGGGTCAAAATAATGAGGAAGGTGAGACGTTAATTTTGAGGAACTAAGGATTTTTTTTAGGAAAGTTAAGATAATGTTATAAATAGGCAGGAGTCGATGTTATCTCCTTTTAATGCCTTTATTAGTGATTTCAGCAGAGGGACGGCTCGGGGTAGGGATGCCCTTGCCCACGCTGCACCAGCCGGACACCGCCGAGGAGGAGGTCTCGTCGGATCTGCGCCGCTGTCGTCGCAGAGCCGGAAGCCACGCCTCACGGGAGTCCCTAGGCTCGCTGATGGCTCGAATGTCTAGGGGGGGTGACTCTTAGCAGGGACTTCAGAGGTTATGGCGACTCCTCTCGGTGTTTATAGATGATACTGGCAGCTACCTTGGCTCTTTCCCCACTCAGTGCTGCATTCCGTCTCTCCGGGTCTTGATCGGGCTCGCTGTTCTGAGCGGTTCTTGGTTCTAAACTCACTTCCGGCTATACTTGATTTGCATAGAGGCGGTGACAGTCTCAGAGCAGGCGAGGAGTGGGCGAGGCCCCCAAGTTGATGGGCAGGCTGGTATGTGGGCGGTGTCTCGGAGAGCAGCAGGGCTTACAGACTAAGGTAGGGGTGCAGGGAAAGTACGGGACGGGATGAATGTAACATTCGAACCACAGAATCAGTGCATTTACGATTGGGTTTTAGGGTACAACAGTACATTAAACAGATAACTAACAGATAACATTGATACATAGAACAGAGGATACCCACAACTAACTACTAACTGCTAATAACTAATGGCCTGGACCCTTAGTAACTTATGAAATTAGTGCGTTAAAATCTTTGTCTTTCTCAATCCCCCCTCTTTTTCTTTGATCGAGTTTAACTCGCATCAATTCTTTTGAGTTCTTGGTATTGATTGTAAATTTCTTCTGCTGTACTTAGTTCCTTTATTTCTGATGTTAAACTCAACATATGTGGGAGCTTTTGTGTATTACCTTGGGATACTTGGAGACTTGCTTGCAAACTGATCCCTTCCCAAGGCCATACGTCTGCTACTTGAGTGCTCCCACATATCCAGCAGTTAGTTAAGTTCAATTCGTGGCTAATCCTCTCAATTAGATCAATGAATAAATTTTTGTTGGGGAGTTCACTTAATTCATCTTCTCTGATGGTTAAGGGTTTTTCTTTTACTAGGTCTGAGGCCCCTTCCTGATTGTCTATCTTTTCTAAGCAGAACCATTCTCTCATAGGGCATTCTCCAGTCAGACGCTGCCTATAATTGGCTATATTCTTAGCAACCCAATATTTCTTACCTTCCTCTTGGCAGGAGGTAAGTTGTTCAGCCTCAAAACAAGTGGGGTTTACATTCGTATGAACCCTTATCAACTGCTGTAAATCCTCCCCATCATAGATGGGTGAATAGCACTTTGTGCAAGCGGCCCCTTCTGTATGTTTATTCATCGCTAGGACTAGTATCAGTCCTATCAGCTTCCCCAAGAGTCCAGTATGAACCATGATTGTTTTGGTCTCACCTGGGCTTGCCTCTTGGGACTTAGGGGCTCTCCGCGTTTAGTCCTTAGGGTTCTGTAGTTATCTTTCCTTCCACTCGGAGGTTAATTTGGTTATTTCGCCCTTCTAAAGATTGCTCTAGGAGAGAAATTTGAATATATGTTCTAATTTACTTATCTATTTGCTTAACTGCTTTTAACATTAACTGAACTTTATTACAACAATGTTAACAATTTTCAAACTTAATACAACAGCAAGTGATTTATAATAACTTTCTTTCGCTTGCATTAATTTCTTAATCACAGTTCTTTAACAGTCTCGGGGGCTCAACTGGGTTGCTCCAGTCTTCTACTGAGTTTTTGTTTTCCTTTTAAACATCAGTCTTAGCGGGTCCAGTTGCGGGGTTACCGTCCAATCGGAGGAGTCAGCTGGTTGGTTTAGGTCTGGGGGTTCACTTGGGGGTGACACAGGTCCTTTTACTCTAGTGATGTGGGTCCAGCCTCTTTCTTTAGTGCGTACCGCGGTATGAGTGGTTAGGAGTACCTGGAAAGGACCTTCAAATTTTGGGGTCAATGGGGTAGTGCTCCAAGATTTAATTAAAACCCAATCCCCAGGAGTTATTTGATGTATGTTAGCGTCGAGAGGGGAAGTTTGAGGAATATACCCTTTTATTCTGAGGTTTTCTAGTGTTTTACTGATGGTCTGCAGATACTTTCGGGCGGCTGTATCACCTTCTATATATTCCCCGGTGCTGTATGTTGTTAAAAGAAAGGGGAGCCCGAACATCATCTCATAGGGGGAAGCCCCTATATCCGATCTTGGCCTAGTTCTGATTCTCAGGAGAGCTAGGGGTAAACACTTTAACCAATTTAACTGTGTTTCTTCGATTAATTTTGTTAATACGTTTTTAAGGGTCTGGTTCATTCTTTCCACCCTCCCTGAGCTCTGGGGGTGCCAGGGGGTGTGCAATCTCCAATTTATGCCTAATTCTTTAACAATTTGGCGCAGAATTTTAGCAGTAAAATGAGTTCCCCTGTCCGAATCAATGTTATTTACTAACCCATACCGAGGGATTATGTGCTCTAGGAGTATTTTTACCACTACTTCCGCTGTTTCCTTTTTGGTCGGGAACGCCTCTATCCAATGAGTAAGGTGGTCGACCATGACCAATAGATGTTTGTACCCTTGGATTTGAGGCATCTCAGTGAAGTCAATCTGAATACTCTGGAATGGTCTCAGAGCTAGTTCCCTCCCTCCAGGTATGGCTTTCCTCGCTATCCGTTGGTTGACTTTTTGGCAGATCGTACACCCTTGCGTTATGGCTTTTGCTATGCTGTATATTCCTATGCAAAAGTTTTCTTTTAAGAAATGATCACATAATCCCTGGGTTCCCCAGTGGGTTAGTTCGTGAATTTCGGTTAAAATCCTTCTGGCTAGGGGTTTATTCAAAAACTTCCTGCCATCCGGAGTTAACCATTCCCCATGCTCTCCCTTCCTCATTCCTAGGTCCTTGATCGCTTTTAATTCTGTTCTATCATACTTCGGTTTCTCTTCCCCTCCCTCTTCCTCTGATGTTTCATTTAAGGCTAATATTCTAATTGATCCTTTGGGGTCTTGAGCTGCTCTTTTTGCTTCTTTGTCTGCTAGTTGGTTCCCTTTCCCTTCAAATGTGGTTTCTTTTTGATGTCCTTTTACATGTACCACAGCAATCTCAATGGGTTTTAACAAGGACGTTAAAACTGATCTTATCATTTCCTTATGCACTAGGTCTTTCCCTTTTGAATTGAGATATCCCCGTTCCTCCCAGATCTTTCCGAAGGTATGGACTATCCCAAAAGCGTACTTCGAATCGGTGTAAATAGTTCCCCGGTCTCCTCCTAATAGGTCTAGTCCCCTTTTTACAGCATAAATTTCGCAGAGTTGGGCAGACCAACTCGAGGGTAACTTTCCCGTTTCTCGAACTTGAATGTCTTCTATGGTGGATCCTTCTACCACTGCATACCCTGAAACCCTTTTCCCCTCTAGAACTCGTGATGATCCATCAGTGAATAACCTTTTTCCATAAGGTAAGGGAGTACTTTCCAAAATCTTCCCTTACCTTCGTCTGGAGACTCATAAGTTCCAGACAATCATGCTCCAAGTCTGGAGGTGGTTCCCCAGAGAGGAACTGTGCAGGGTTCAGGTTTTTGGAAACTGTTAACCTCAAGTTCTCCGAGTTTATTAAAGTGATCTCATATTTCAGGATCCGGGAATCGGTTACCCACCCCGGGGCTTTTTGGCTCAAAACTGTTTTGATATCATGAGGTGTATGAATTTGAATTTTTCCATTTAATGTGAGCTTTTGGGACTCCTCAACCAACACTGCGGTGGCGGCTACAGCTTGCAGACAGGCTGGCCACCCTCGGGCTACAGGATCTAATATTTTGGAAAGGAAAGCAATTGGCTTTTTGCACCCTCCCCACTCCTGAGCTAACACACCATAGGCCACTCCTCCTTCGGTGTTCACAAATAGATCGAATTCTTTCTTCAGATCGGGCAGGCTCAGGACAGGTGCGGTGGACAACTTGTTTTTTAGTTTTTCCAATTGTTTTTCATCCTCTTGTGTCCACTCTATGGGCTCTGGACTTACCAATTTATCATAAAGGAATCTCACATTTTGGGTGTACTCATCAATCCAATGTCTGCAATACCCGAAAAGGCCTAATAATTTTCTTATGTCTCTTTTGGTTTTTGGAGCAGGTATTGCTATTATTCCAGCAATCCTTTCAGGGCTTAATTTCTTGTATCCTTTGCCAATCAAATGCCCCAAATAGGTCACTTCTGGTTTCACGAATTGTAATTTCCTTTTTGATACTTTCAGCCCTTTTTCCCCCAGAAAATTCAGGAGTTTAATGCTGGTGGTTCTCACTTCAAGTTGGTTTTCTCCTGAAATCAGTAAATCATCTACATACTGGAGGATTTGCACCTGTCCTTCTGGGGTGAATTGCTCTAGCAGCCTTTCCAAAGCTTGCCCAAATAGATTTGGTGACTCAGTGAACCCTTGGGGTAGGCGTGTCCATCTTAGCTGCTGTCTCCTCTTTGTTTCAGGATGGTCCCATTCGAACGCAAACCAGTCTCTGCTCCCCTCTGCTAGTGGACATGCCCAAAATGCATCTTTCAAATCTATGATGGTGAACCAGGCATGCTCTTGGGGAATCTGGCTCAGGAGATTGTATGGATTAGGGACTACAGGGTGTTTGGTGATAGTCCTCTTATTAATCTCCCGTAAATCCTGAACTAATCGATATTTCCCTTCCGCTTTCTTCACAGCTAAGATGGGTGTGTTATGAGGGGACATGCATGGTTCCAGGATGCCTTCTTTTAACAGTTGTTCAATAATGGGGATCAACCCTTTCTTCCCTTCCAAAGACATTGGATACTGTTTTATCCTGATGGGAGGAGTTCCTGGTTGCATTTTAACTTCTATAGGTGGTATATTCAGGAGGCCGCTCTTCCCTCCTTCTGCCCATACCTCTGGGTTTATTTCCTCTAAGTCTTCGGCGGTTAATTTCATAATTTTTACTTTTATTTTGCCGCCTTCGGGGATAACTCCTATTCCTAATAGTACTTGCAAATCGCGTCCCAATAGGTTGCTCTCTAGTTCTGGTAAATAAATAAAATCCGCTCTTATTTGTTTGGAATTCCCTTTGACCTCTATTCCTTCTATAATTGGGGCTGTGAATGGTTTCCCCTCCGCCCCTACGACCTCACATGTTCTAGTTCCGACATTAACTCCCACTGGAAGCCTCCTAATACTGGATCGGTCTGCTCCAGTATCTACTAAAAATTCATATTCCTCGTGTTGGGGACCCACTTCAAAATTTACTATGGGCTCACCTCGGTGGTACATCGGGTCCCCTAGTGCATAGAGCCCATGACACCCCTAATCCTCGTTGTTTTCGCCCTTTAATAGCTTCTCTAAGGCATCCTGTTCTTTTGTGATGGCTTCATCAAAGGATAATTTCTGACACTCTCTTCTTATGTGTCCAACCTCCCCACAATAGAAGCATTTTCTGTCCTCTCCTGGCCTCCCAGGAGTCTTCCAAGGTGGTAAGGCCCTTCCTCCCCCTGACTTGGTACTTCTCCGATTGGGAGGGTTTTGATCTTGTATCGCTTCTCTTGCTACAGCCACCATTATCTTTGCTTTCGTCTTGGTTTTCTCCTCCTCCCTCCTTAGATAGACCCTTAAAGCCTCTCTTAACAACTCATTTACATCTTTTTCTTGCCAGTCTTCTATTTTTTCTAATTTCCTCCTAATATCGGGCCAGGACTTGGTGACGAACTGTGTCTTTAACAACACCTGACCTTCGGGACTATCGGGGTCTATACTTGAATAAAGTTGAAAATTCCTCTTTAACCTGTTTAACCAGGTTGCGGGAGTCTCGTCTTTCCCCTGCATATTATCAAATGCTAATCTGGTATTATTGCTTCGGGGTACTGATTCCTTTATACCTTTAACTATTAGACTCCGATAGTCGTCCATACTTCTCCGGTCTTCCTCCCTGTTCGGATCCCACCTCGGATCTACGACTGGTAATTTGTAATCCCCTGGCGGACCCGTTCTGTTTTCTTTCTCCCAAGTTTTCATCCCGGCGGTCCTAATCATTCTAATCTCTTCTGGGCTAAATAAAATCTTCAGAATCGAATTCATCTCTCCCCACGTGTAAGTATTGGGGCCCAGAAATTGATCAACTTGATTTGATATTCCTACAGGGTCCTCTACTAGGTTTCCCAATTCTTTCTTGAAATTCCTCACCTCTGAAGCTGTTAGTGGAGCATTTACAAAACCGACCCCTCCTGCAACTCCACCCATCGGGACTTCCCTTAAGGGGAAAAGTTTAGTTCTGGACCGGGTGTTATAGTTATGTCCCTCTGGGACTTCAGTTGCCCCTATGAGGTTGGTACTGTGAGAGGGGTCCGTATTCGGGGTGTTAAGGTCTAGCTCCCAGCTACGAGGTGGAACAGGAAGTTTAGATGGCGATGGAGAATGTATGGAGTTTGGAGAGACTGGCTGCGAGACTGAAGGAGGAGTAGGAGAAGCTACAAAGCTATAAAAGGGGTTTTTACTAAAGCTATGAGATGTTACTGTTAGGGGTGTATTCCCAGAAAAATTCACAGCACCTACTAGAGGGGCATTCATAGAAAAATTAGTCCCCATCGGGGACGTATCTACCGAAAAATTAGGGGAAGGGGAATTAGGTACAGGGGAGGAAACTGGTGAGGAAGGGGTCTGAGGACTGACTTGGGGTAGATCAGGGTAAATAGGAGGAGGGGGTAAGTGCTCAAGGGGGTCCCATACAGGACCCTTCTCTTCTTTCTTATCTTTATTTTTCCCTTCCTTTTCCTGCATCTTGCAAATTTTTACTGTCTCGGTACCTGATCTTACATGCATCCAGCAAGCAGCATACCTTAGCTGCTCTGTGTCTACTTCCTCTTGGGCTCTCAAATATTGGTTTAACTGTGAGCTCATCCAAGAGTCGGTGGTACCGTACCATGGCCATTCCCCGGGTAGATTAAGGGTTGGCCATACTTCCACGCAATAGTGAATCATTTTCACTTTGTTTAAATTCTTAGTTTTCTCATTGTTCTCCCACTGGTCTAACATTCTCCCTAGTGGGCTATCAAAAGGGATGTTAGCTACCTTCCCTTTTCCCGCTTTTCTCTCCTTCCTGATCTTACTTCCACACACACCCATTCTTACTTAGTCAAATGAAAATACTCTACTGTACGACAGGACAACGCAAACTAGAAAAGCGACCTTTCTTGAACTAAAATCTTATAAGGTGCCCCTACTCAAACGGAAATTTTAAAGACGGGCAACTAAAATCTAAAATTTCATTCACTCTGGATAGCTTACTGGCACGCCCTTAGGTCCTGGCCACTATCCCTCTTTCACTCTCTCAGACAGCCTGTTGGCCCGCCCTCAGGGCCCAGCCACTGTCCCTCTCTTACTCACGACGCTACACTAAACTAATCCCCGCAGACGGCCGGTGGACCGGGGCCCAAGGTATCAGGCACCGCCTGCAGCCAGGATTAGTGCGTCGCAGTGCGACACTCACTCTGTCCCTAGCTTTGAACTACTCGCACCTCAGTAATTCCCTAACCACACACACCCCCACCCGGGACAGCGTCCTGTCCGCCCGCCGGTGGGCTGCCCCCGGATAGCGTAGACGCCTCCGCCCAACGGTCCCAACGTGTCCGGTAGCGTACCCTAGTGGTACCCCCGCCCAACACTCCCGTCCGGTTTGCACGTCTACCCCCGCCAGGGCAGGTCCCTTACACCCGGTAGCATAACTCCCCTTTGAGCTACCCCCGCCCAGTGTAAGGCTCGCACTCTTGGTCCCACCGTACTACGCCGGATTAGCGGCGCACCCCCTCGTTGCCGGCCCGTAGGTCCGCCCTTAGGACCCCAGCCGCCGCGCTACGGGCTTCCTACCGCCCTTGCTCGCTGGGTAGCCTGCCGACCCGCCCTCAGGGCCTCAGCCACTACCCCGGGTAGCCTGTTGACCCGCCCTCAGGGCCCAGCCACTACCCTTGTGGGGGGGGATCCCTAGTGGGGCCTCCTACCAGTTACCTATCAACCTCACACGGGCCACTCACACCCTAGGTTTCCTCCGCCCGTTCGGAGGGGGGCCCACTATGCCCCTGGAGGCGCCTCACTCGCTCAAGCTCCACTCGCTTCCCCCTGTTCCCGGCCGGCCCCCTCGCGGGAGTCCCGGAACCGCGGTACTAAGGGGTCCACACTCGCTTTGGAGGTCCGAGCTGCCGGCCCCCGTCTCATTCACACCACACTCGCTCGCCTCCACTCCCGCCACCGGCTATACTTACCAGCCGGCGCTCCTCGGCGCTGTCTTCCTCGATGCTGCGTCCCTCGTTGCTGGGGTCCGATGTTCGCCAGCTGTCCCAGGAGTTCGAAGATGGGCGGCGCCTTCCCTTCTTCGTCCTCTTCTGGGCGTGGCGATCCCGGACGAGTCCCCAAAATTGTTATAAATAGGCAGGAGTCGATGTTATCTCCTTTTAATGCCTTTATTAGTGATTTCAGCAGAGGGACGGCTCGGGGTAGGGATGCCCTTGCCCACGCTGCACCAGCCGGACACCGCCGAGGAGGAGGTCTCGTCGGATCTGCGTCGCTGTCGTCGCAGAGCCGGAAGCCACGCCTCACGGGAGTCCCTAGGCTCGCTGATGGCTCGAATGTCTAGGGGGGTGACTCTTAGCAGGGACTTCAGAGGTTATGGCGACTCCTCTCGGTGTTTATAGATGATACTGGCAGCTACCTTGGCTCTTTCCCCACTCAGTGCTGCATTCCGTCTCTCCGGGTCTTGATCGGGCTCGCTGTTCTGAGCGGTTCTTGGTTCTAAACTCACTTCCGGCTATACTTGATTTGCATAGAGGCGGTGACAGTCTCAGAGCAGGCGAGGAGTGGGCGAGGCCCCCAAGTTGATGGGCAGGCTGGTATGTGGGCGGTGTCTCGGAGAGCAGCAGGGCTTACAGACTAAGGTAGGGGTGCAGGGAAAGTACGGGACGGGATGAATGTAACATTCGAACCACAGAATCAGTGCATTTACGATTGGGTTTTAGGGTACAACAGTACATTAAACAGATAACTAACAGATAACATTGATACATAGAACAGAGGATACCCACAACTAACTACTAACTGCTAATAACTAATGGCCTGGACCCTTAGTAACTTATGAAATTAGTGCGTTAAAATCTTTGTCTTTCTCAATAATAAGTTGCTGAACTAGCTGAAGTAGATAGGTAATCTTTGTTCGCAGTTAACAGAAGCCGGATCTTAGATAAGCTACCCCGGATCTTGTAACTCATTTCTTGTCAGGTTTATGTTTATGTAGTTGTCCTTGTCATGAAAAACAGAATGTGGTAAATAAGACATAAGATAGCTGCAGATTTCCTGCTTAAAGGACCCATTGAACACAGGAAACTGTAAGTTCTACCAAGGAATCATTTGTCACGAATGCATTGAAAAGGTAGAAAGGTCAGGACGAGGAAGACTCATCTTACTTCCTCATTTTAGGTGACCCCTCCCCAAAATAGACCCCCGACTCATTTTAAGAAACAAAGTACGCATGCTTAATAGCCTTTTTGCCAATTAGCATACGAAGCGAGGAATGGGAGGTGACAGGGGTATGAATATGCATTTGTATTTTGGATATTCAACACTTTTGTAAATAAAAGACTTTGTAATTACCTGTGAATTTCGCAGTGCGAATTAGGGAACTATCCCGCGTGCTGCCCGGCCGTAATAAACATACACTTTCTAACTTTAAACTGTTAGAGAGTTTTTGTCCGTCACAGTTGGGTATCGATACTAGATCAATACCCATATTTCTTTAATAAATCATTTTGGCAATCCAGGTAGGAGACTGCTCTCTCTGGCCGTGGGGCCAGCGGGGTCCAGGACCCCTCTGGGCGCCCACCCGGAATTTTCTGGGAAGAGGGCTCCTGCGGTCCCGCTGACCACCCGGGGAAAGACCAGAACCTGCTGGAACTACGGACAAAAGGTATGTTTATATTTGAAAATAGGTACCTTGGTATAGGCGGTTGGTAAGACACTGAGAGACGTCTCGTGCACAACATACGCCTCTTGGGTTTGTTTGTAAAAGTTGTGTCAGCTCTGCGGAGCTTGGTATCAGTGGTTTGGTAGTCCGTGTCCCGTAGTGGGGACAGCGGCAACCTGTCTTTGTTGTGTCATCTTGCAGTTTAAAGGTGCCTTGGTAGTCCGTGTCCCGTAGTGGGGACAGCGGCAACCTGTCTTTGTTGTGTCATCTTGCAGTTTAAAGGTGCCTTGGTAGTCCGTGTCCCGTAGTGGGGACAGCGGTAACCGGTTTTTTGTTATGTCATCTTGCAATTTAAAGATGACTTGGTAGTCCGTGTCCCGTGATGGGGCAGCGGCGGCAGTAAAATAACCGGTGTTGTTGTGTATTAGGAGCAGTGGTGGCTCCGGTTACAGTTTGTGGTTCAAAGGTACCTTGACAATCCGTAATCCGCGTGGCGAGCCCGTGCTGGGACGCGAAGGGTCCCGTTGTGGGTCGCGGAAAATCCCGATTGCGGCCCGGAGTGCACGGAGTGTGTGTGGTGTGAACGGATCCGTGTTCTGTGGTCTCGTGGTTTTGTGTGTTTGTGTCTTCAGGTGTGGAAGAATTATTGGTGCACCGTATGTATCGTGGTCTGTGGGAATTTGTGTAAGCGTTTTGATTTGTGTGATTTTGGGGTGTGTTAGTAACCTGTGTAAATGTTTTTAGGAGTTTTGCAAGCTTGAAGTTGTAAAAACCTTTTGAATTCCCCGCCTGATCAGTGGAGGGATACCTCTGTTTCCAAGAGCGGAAGGATTTAAAGTGTTTGTATTGTATCCAGATTGTGTGCTGGAGGGGAATTAGACTGTGTGTGAGCTTGAACAGCGTGTGCTTTTGGCAACAAAATTTTGCTTACGTTTTGTTAGGTGAAAAAAGCATTTGTGTAAGTTTAAATTGTTTGTTTTTGAACTAAAAGGAGCAAGCGGCGTAAGGAGGTTTGAAACCTGAGCCAGCCCCAGGAATTGGGAGGGGGTGATTTGTTTCCCCGGTAACCGCGGGGGAATCCAGGCTCTGCAGCCTCGGGCCGTGTCTCTAAACTCCCTGTAAAACCCTAAGAAGTTCTTTTGGCGAGTGAGTGTTTTAGTTAAAGGGAAAAAGGTTTTGCTTGTTTGTGAGGCTTGCAGTTGCTAGAGTGTGTGGCAATATTCTAAAGTCCTGGTGGTGTAGTCCCTAACCACAGAGTGGAGAGGCAGCGTGGGATCAGGGTTACCCCCCCCACCTCCTTCTCACGGAGGGATTTGTGTGTGGTGTCCCGGCCGAAATCCGTAGGACTTTTCGGCGGGACCTTGTTGAAACTTCTGGTGGAGTGTGTTTGGGGTCGTGAGGGACCCCTGGCTATTTTCTTTGCGAGCCTAAATCGGTTGGTGTTTGGAGTTGGGTCTCTCTAAGAAAAGGCTTTGATTGTGTGCAGAAAGCAGAGAGCCCAGAACTTATGCCCAGAGTTAGCAGAAATAGCCGAGAAATTTTTGGTGCTGAGAAGCGCAATTGAAGTAGTCTACTTTGTGTTTTGTAACATCTTGGACCAAAAGGGATTCTAACCATGGGGGCAAATGAGAGCAAAGAGATTCCCAGAGGAAGCCCTTTAGGGTGTATCTTAACACACTGGAAAGAACTGGTGGGCTGTGGTGGTACCGAAACTAAGAGGGAGCTTGCTAAGCTTTGTACACAATGGTGGCCATTATATAAACTTGATGAAGGTGTGAAGTGGCCAGTAAAACGGTACACTGGACTATGAGACACTATTACAATTGATGCTTTTCCTTCGGCGTGAACAAAAGTGGCAAGAAGTAGCTTATGCTGATATGTTTTTCACTCTCAGGAATCATCCCGAGTGGCAAAGGGATTGTGGAATGAGGTCACCATCTGATCCTTTAGTATTAGCCCTTGAAAAGGATAATAAAGCTACTAAAGGGAAGCCCAAACGGTGTTGTAGTACCTGCTCGATAAATCAGAGGTGCACCCATCCTGACAAAGTATACCAAGCAGAGGCTTTGGAACAAGAGACAGAAGACATACTTAAGCCAGCCCCTAGGAGGCAGGAAAGGAGGAGGGTGGTGGGGGACGCAAATTCAGAACCATCATTGACTCCAACCCCCCTTACTTCATCTTTAGCTTCATCTTCCTTAGGGAGGACAGCAACTGAGGGAGGGGTTTCTCCACCCACTCCTAAACCCCGGGATCCACCACTGCCTAGCAGTGACAGTGAGTGGGATGAACCTGAACCCCTCCCACCAGGTCCTAAGATTCCCTCACGAGGACCTATAGCATCAAGGACCCGAAAACAAACCAGAGTTGTCGTACAAGCACCTCTAAGACAAGCAATAACCTCTGATGGGGAAACAAAACTGATTAAAGTTCCCTTTTCCTCAATTGATTTAGAAATTTGGGAAAGGATTGCTAAGGGCTATCAAAGTGATCCTATAGGGGTTGCTAAGAAAATGAAGTTTATGGTTAAGCAGCATTCACCTGATTGGGCAGATCTGCAACTGCTACTTGATGCCTTAACAGAAACTGAGAAACAATTAGTTTTGAAAGTAGCTGGGGATCTGGCTGAGGATGATTGTAGGACAACACAGGAGGATGTTAAAGATGTATTTCCCCTTCAAGACCCAGGCTGGGATCCTAATGATGATGAGGAGTTAGGACAGTTAAAGAGATACCAAGAACTAATAGTAAAAGGGCTAGAAAGAGCAATCCCCAAAACCATAAACTGGTCAGCCTTATATGCTATCAAACAGGGCCCCTCTCAAACACCTTCTGAATTTCTAGATCACCTGCGAGACGCAATGCGCCGACACACCACCCTGGATCCTGGATCTGATGAAGGAACACAGCAATTAATAAATTTATTTTTAGGACAATCCACAGGAGATATCAGGCGGAAACTCCAGAAGATCCGGGGCCCAAACAGCCGGAATTTAGAAACTTTATTAGATGAGGCCTGGAGAGTTTTTAGTAACCGGGAAGAAGGGTATAAACAAGGGATGAAGAAACTAGCAGCAGTAGTAAAAGAAGGAGAAAAAGGGAAACATGGGCAAGGTCCACCAAAACAAGGACCACCCCGACTAGGAAAAGATCAATGTGCATTTTGTAAGAAATTTGGTCACTGGAAAAACCAGTGCCCAGAATTAAGAAAGGGTAATGAACATAGAAAAGGTGATCAGAAAAGGGAAAAAGTAGTTGCTCATGTAAAAGAGGACTGAAGGGGACCGGAGGGCCCTACCCTAGGGGACCCTCTGGTTATAGTTAAACTGGGGAACAAAGAAAAAGAAATGAAATTTTTGATAGATACAAGGGCAACATTTTCAGTGTTGAATAAGGCCCTAATACCTGTAACCAATGACTATGTTATGGTAAAGGGGGCAACTGGCCAATCTGAAAGAGCTTATTTTTGTAAACCATTGAAGTATAAATTGGGAAAACAGTGGGGCATCCATCGATTTTTATACATGCCTAATGCTCCATCTGCACTTTTGGGCAGAGATTGCTAGAGCAGCTGGAAGCAAGAATAATATTCAAAAATGGGGAAATTAGTTTGGAGGTAAAGGATCAACAATATGTAGAACTGTTAAGCTTAATGCTAATAACCAAAGAAATTGAAGTGGCAAGTGAAAAGGAAAATTTTAGGAAAATAATGGATCAAGTATTTCCAGGAGTGTGGGCCTCCAATATACCAGGAAGAGCAAAGAATGCACTACCAGTGCAAATCAGGCTTAAAGAAGGAGGACAGCCAGTAAGGGTTAAACAATACCCCCTAAAGAAAGAAGATATAGAAGGGGTTAGCCCAATTATTGAGAACTTTCTGCAGCTAGGACTACTGAGAGAGTGTCAATCTGATTTTAATACTCCTATTCTGCCAGTAAAGAAACCTGATGGGTCATACAGATTAGTACAAGATTTAAGGGCTGTTAACAAGGTAACTGAAGACTTGTATCCAGTGGTTGCCAATCCCTACACCTTGTTAACCCATTTAACACCTGAACTAACTTGGTTTACTGTTCTAGATCTAAAGGATGCTTTCTTTTGCCTCCCTCTCCATGAAGCCAGCCAGAAAATTTTTGCATTCGAGTGGGAAAGCCCTAAAACTGGAAGAAAAACTCAGCTCGCATGGTGTGTGTTACCGCAGGGGTACAAGAACTCCCCCACTATATTTGGGGAACAGCTTGCCAAGGATTTAGAGTCCTGGGAACCTCCACCAGGAGAAGGACAGTTACTCCAGTATGTGGATGATCTCTTAATAGCTACCCGGACCCAGGAGACATGCGTGGACTGCACGGTAAGCCTCCTAAACTTTCTAGGCCTGCAGGGGTATCGAGTATCCCAGAAGAAAGCCCAAATGGTGAGGCAAACAGTTATTTACCTGGGTTACGAAGTAAGTGCTGGACAAAGGACTCTGGGGCAGGATCGCAAGGAAGCAATATGCCAGACCCCAAAACCTCAGACAGTGAAAGAACTAAGGACCTTTTTAGGCATGACAGGGTGGTGCAGACTGTGGATTTATAACTATGGATTGCTTGTTAAACCTCTGTATGCCCTGATCACGGAAGGGAGCAGAGATCTTCAGTGGACAAAAGATGCAACCCGAGCCTTCAACCAACTAAAGAAAGCCCTTATGTCAGCTCCAGCCCTAGGACTTCCAAACGTGAGTAAACCATTTTTCCTGTTTTCTCATGAGAAGCAGGGGATTGCCTTGGGAATATTAGCACAGAACTTAGGCCTGTACCGGAGGGCAGTGGCCTATCTTTCCAAGCAACTGGACACAGCAGCTAAAGGATGGCCAGGGTGCCTCAGAGCAGTTGCAGCAGTAGCAATAGACATCCAAGAGGCACGCAAATTCACCCTAGGCCAGAAGATGACTGTGCTAGTATCTCACACAATGTCTGCAGTCCTTGAGGCAAAAGGGTGACATTGGCTCTCCCCACAGAGATTTCTGAAGTACCAAGCCATACTGGTAGAACAAGATGATGTTGAAATTGTGGTAACTAACATTGTGAACCCAGCTTCCTTCCTCAGCGGGAGTACAGGAGAACCAGTGATCCATGACTGCCTGGAGACCATTGAAGCCACATACTCAAGCCGCCCAGATCTGAAGGACACCCCGCTTGAGGATGCTGAGACCTGGTTTACTGATGGAAGCAGCTATGTCGTCAGTGGAAGAAGGCACGCTGGGTATGCAGTTACCACAAGCAGAGAGGTAATAGAGTCTGGGCCATTACCAACTAATACATCTGCACAGAAGGCTGAAATAATTGCCTTAATCCGAGCCCTAGAGCTGGCAAAAGGAAAAGAGATCAACATCTACACGGACTCAAGGTATGCATTCGGAGTGGTTCATGCTCACGGAGCCATCTGGAAGGAAAGAGGACTGCTGAATTCACAAGGCAAGAGTATTAAACACGCACAAGAGATACTGAGGCTATTAGATGCCGTACAACTACCTGAGAGAGTAGCTGTAATGCACATAAAGGCACACCAAAAAGTGAGCTCTAAATTGGAAGAAGGGAATATGCTGGCGGACAGAGAGGCAAAAGGTGAGGTACCCGATAAGGCTGTTGAGGCAGCATTGATTCCAGATGGAAAAGTTTCTATTGAAGGTAAGCCAGTGTACAATAAGAAAGATAAGAAACTTATCAAGGTAGAAAAGGCAAGTTATAATCAGGAAGGATGGGCTGTAACAGAAGAAGGGAAACTTGTAGTACCCTCCTATTTGTTGTGGTCATTAGTACAGAGGGAACATGAGAAAACACACTGGGGAATAGATGCCCTGTATAACCATTTAAAAGAAAGAATCATAGCCAAGAATTGCAGGGCACAGTGATACAAGTAACTCGTCAGTGTAGTCTTTGCCTCCGAACTAACCCTAAAAATACCCCAAAGCCTAAAGTGAGACAAATTGGGAAAGGTTGTGGACCTGGGCAACAATGGCAAATTGATTTTACAGAACTGCCCAGGAAGGGAGGGTATCGTTACCTATTGGTGTTAACTGATACCTTTTCAGGATGGCCAGAAGCCTTTCCTGCCAGGACAGCTAAGGCCCGAGAGGTGACCAAAGCGCTGTTGCAAGAAATAATACTACGATTTGGAGTTCCAGCCACCATATCCTCAGATAGGGGACCACACTTTATTTCGAAAATTGTGCAGCAAATAAGTCACCACCTGGGAATAGACTGGGAATTGCACACCCCATACCACCCTCAATCTAGCGGCCAGGTGGAAAAGATGAACCATTTGATTAAACAACAAATTGTAAGATTGGGGCAAGAAGCAAATTTGCCCTGGCCTCAGGCTCTCCCAGTGGCCTTGTTGTGAATTCGGACAAAACCAAGAGCAAAAGAGAAACTAAGCTCTTTTGAAATATTGTATGGAAGGCCATATGCAGTTCAAGAGGGAACAGCATCCATTCAAGTAGGGGAAGAAACCCTACATGGATATATGGTGGCCCTAAATAAACAACTTAGAGAAATTGAGAAGTATGTGGCTGGAACTCAAAACAGAGAACTAGATGGGGCAGTACATGATGTACAACCTGGGGATTATGTGTATGTTAAGTCTTTTGCAGAAAAAACCTTAGAACCACAGTGGGAAGGACCATTCCAGGTGCTCCTCACTACCTTCACTGCAATCAAGATCCAAGAACAGAAGGCCTGGATCCATCACTCTCGAGTGAAGAAAGCCCCAGAAGGAATTTGGAAAGCCACACCAGGCGATAACGAACTGAAGCTGAAGCTCACTCGGAACAACGAATAAATGGACTAAGAGTTATTTTGGACATTATGTGGAAAGTTGTAACTATTGTAGTAATTACCTTAACCATAACAGGAGTCAATGCAATACCACGAAGGTATAATGTGACTGGGATATACCAGTGCCAAGGAAGAGCCTATGATCCTTACTCTCATAGGGCTTTAAACAAGATACTAAAAGTCACAAATGCAAGCTTGTGGGAGGGAAGAAATGTTTGGGGATGTAAGTATGCATTTGTACAGGATGGGTTCCACGAGGCTTACCATCCACCCATGAAACTCATCAGGGTTAGTCCTGAATGCTGTGATAAATGCTTGAGTACATGTCTAGAGTTTAGGCTCAAAATAGAAGGGTGTGCGATAAGAGGGTATGATATTGACTTTAACATCACTCAGGTATGTACTGAGTACCATAAGAACCAGACCAAGATCACTCCACCAGTGCCAAGAAAGGCTGTGATCACCAAGATGCCAGCTATTCCAGAAGTGGAGGAACAAATAACTCCTGTAGTTACCAAAATTGGGCCATATGCTATTAAGAAGACAGGAGTTCAGAAGCTGATAGTTAACCCAAAGTGGTCTTTAAAACGAGTAGAAATGGGAGTACAGGTAAATGCTTCACACGTTCGGCCAGAATGTGCCCCATTTCTCAGGAACTCCTTTATGGACTGGACTACTTGGCTTCAAAAAAGTATGCCTCCCAATTTTAGGAACAAGAGGGATCTCACTGGATTGCTAGGAACAGGACTGGGAGTGCTGAACACAATAGATTCAGAAGTGTTACTGAATAAATTAACCACAATAGGGAGCGATTTAGTCAAACTACAACAACCTTTGCAATCCTCTCTACTAGCACTAGGTAACAATCACTGGAAATTGACCAAGATATTACCAGAGTGGGAAGACACAGAGGAGCGAGATCATGAAGTAATAATTAACGCACTAGGCACAGCTAGTGAAAACATCTCGTTGGCCCTAGGGTGTACTCAGGCACAACTGTGGATGCAATCAGTGGCTGCCGCAGTTATCAGGGAAGGTGGAGAAGGAATATTCCCTGCTGAAATTCGCAAAATTGTCTGGGATAATGCCTCTGATATGGAGAGGGAACTTCAGTCCTGGTGGGTGTTGGTCAATTTCACCTATAACCCTGTGACTAGTGTAGTGACAGCCTTTGTTTTAACTATACACGATGCCTCAGTGGACTTAATACACCCAATAGTCCCCTTAGGATTAAACCACGAGGGAACTGTATTGTACCCTTCTGAACACAGAATGTGGGCACGAGAAATTAAAGGAAAGTGGCAAACTATTAATCTAGAGCCCTGTACTGTGAGGAGACAATTAGGATACATATGTGAAGGGACATTAGAGGGTGACAAAGACACTTGTTTAGACACAGACCAAAGTATTTGTCACTTTGAAACACATCCAGGCAAACAGACAACTTCACTTGTGTATATAGGACAAGGTTGTGTCTGTCTTAGGACAGCATGCCCCATCATAAGGATAGACAACCAAATTGTGAATGAGACTCAATTCAATTTGTGTGTTTGCAATTTTGTTAGAATTAAGGGATGTGATTTTTCCTATCGAGTACCCGTAATATCACATCAATATATAAAGGCCAACCTAGCCACTGTGCAGAAGATACTGCCTGTGCCCATAGGAATGAATTTGACTTTAGTTGCTCAATTGTTGAAACATCATGAATTGAGAGAAATCTTAAAAGAAATTAGAGATGAAGGGAAAAAGACATTAATTACTATACACCATGACACAGAGACCATCAAAGGGGTTTTTAAAAGGCTTGAGGAACATTTGTCTCATCATTGGTGGGATGTGCTTTTTGGGTGGTCACCAACAGCAACCGGAATATTGAATACCTTAATCCACCCTATAGTTGTGTTGCTTATTTTGGTCAGCATAAGTTTAGTGTTATCCATTGTAATACTTGTTTGGAACTGGAGGATGCTACGACGAGTGGCAGCTTTAACATCACTGTCAAAGGCGTATGGCTTGGTCTTGAGAGACACTAGCTGTACAGCTTGGATAGATGAGGAAGACTCTGTATACTGAGTAAAAGAATTTACTCATTTCAAAGAAGAAGTGGGGAATGAGACGTTAATTTTGAGGGACTAAGGATTTTTTTTAGGAAAGTTAAGATAATAAGTTGCTGAACTAGCTGAAGTAGATAGGTAATCTTTGTTCGCAGTTAACAGAAGCCGGATCTTAGATAAGCTACCCCGGATCTTGTAACTCATTTCTTGTCAGGTTTATGTTTATGTAGTTGTGCTTGTCATGAAAAACAGAATGTGGTAAATAAGACATAAGATAGCTGCAGATTTCCTGCTTAAAGGACCCATTGAACACAGGAAACTGTAAGTTCTACCAAGGAATCATTTGTCACGAATGCATTGAAAAGGTAGAAAGGTCAGGACGAGGAAGACTCATCTTACTTCCTCATTTTAGGTGACCCCTCCCCAAAATAGACCCCCGACTCATTTTAAGAAACAAAGTACGCATGCTTAATAGCCTTTTTGCCAATTAGCATACGAAGCGAGGAATGGGAGGTGACAGGGGTATGAATATGCATTTGTATTTTGGATATTCAACACTTTTGTAAATAAAAGACTTTGTAATTACCTGTGAATTTCGCAGTGCGAATTAGGGAACTATCCCGCGTGCTGCCCGGCCGTAATAAACATACACTTTCTAACTTTAAACTGTTAGAGAGTTTTTGTCCGTCACAGTTGGGTATCGATACTAGATCAATACCCATATTTCTTTAATAAATCAAAGGGAGGAAACACATGAATGAATATCATAATTTAATAATCAAGGGAATAAAAGAGGCCGCACCCGGAGGGCAAAACGCTAAAAAAGCTTTTGAGGCACAGCAAGAAAAAGAAGAATCTCCAACTGAATGGTTAGACAGACTTAGGAAAAATATGAAACAATATTCTGGAATAGACCCTGAAACTGATGTGGGAAAAGCTTTGTTAAGGATTAACTTTGTTACAAATGCCTGGCCAGATATTAGAAAAAAATTGGAAAAAATTGAGGATTGGCATAATAAATCATTAGATGACTTATTAAAGGAGGCTCAGAAAGTTTATGTCCGAAGAGATGAAGAGAAAGTTAAACTGAAAGCAAAACTTATGGCAGTCACCATGCGAGAAAACAATTTCCAAAAAATCAAAAACACACAGGCACTACTTCTAGATATAAAATTAGTAGAGACAGGGGAAAGGAAAAGAAAAGAATCCCAATACAAACCAAGTCTCAGCAGCATTCCAGGAATGTCTGCTTTTACTGTGGGGGTGAGGGACATTATAGGAAAAATTGTCCTAAGCAGGTAATATATCGGAAAATCTTCAAAGAGATGAGCACAGAGGAGGAACAGGGAGGTCAAAGGCTCTATTTTTTAGGGGACAAATACCATCTAGAGCCCGTGATGACTCTAAAAATGGGTCCCCAAGGAGAAGAATTGGAATTTGTGGTAGATACAGGGGCAGAAAGAACCTGCCTGCTAAATGTACCAAAAAGTTATAGTGTGAGTAAAGATACTGCAAAAGTAACAGGGGCAAAAGGAGAAACTTTTACAGTTCCAGTCATTAAAGATGTAGTAATTGAAGCGGAAACTAAAATTTGGATGGGAGATGTCTTATTGGTCCCAAAAGCAGGTAGCAACTTCCTAGGAAGAGACTTGGAAGTGAAATTAGGAATAGAGGTTATACCAGAAGATGGGAAAATGACAGCTAAAGTTTTAAAATTAGGCCAAGAGGATGAAGAAAAAATTAACAAGGAAGTCTGGGCTGGGGAAGGAAATAGGGGAGGATTAAATATTGACCCTATAAGTGTTACAATAGAGAGAGAAGATTGTCCCATACATGTACATCAATACCCCATATCTTTAGAAGGACGGGAAGGTTTGAAGCCAGTAATAGAAGGACTAATAAAGGACGGGACATTAGAACCTTTCATGTCTCCCCATAATACCTCTATTCTCCCAGTAAAGAAGCCTGATGGGAGTTATAGACTAGTGTCATAGTTTTAATTTCAAACCGGGCAGAAACACCAATTAATGTAGTGGTTTCACATTCACTAAATTTTGGTCTTGGTACTTACTCTTTTTGTGGGAGAGAGACTTGGAGAAAAACAAAGCAGGCTCAACCTTAAAATTAACAAATAGTTTATTAACATACACTACAAGAATAGAAAAAAATAAAGTTGGAAAAAAAACTAAAACAGAATGAAACTTCAAAAACACTCTTCCCTCCCCTTACAAACTGTTCACTTTCTTACAAAACAACATAAAGAGACAAAACTTGTAATTTTCAGTCAGTTTCACTATCTGACAATAATCTTTCTTCAGTTCATTAGGGGAAGAGTATCTTCTAGAATCATGGATCCCACTGACAACTTAGAACAGTTCTCTTGTGGGTTTTAAACTGTCACAAAAACAGCTGCCCAGAGAAACCTGCCTTTGTGACCCTCTCAGGAGCAGTTTCCCAAGCTGCTTATGGGTCATGGGTCTTAGACTTTTGCATACTGAGGTGTCACTTTTTAAAGATGAATAACTCCAAAGCAAAGGATTCTTCACCTCAAGGTACAGAGATATCTTCTCACTTCTTCACTGGCGCAGTGGGCTTCTCATCTTTATCTCTGTTTAGGAATCTTATAGGATATTACTTAGTTCATCACAAACACCTTTGCTTAAATCTACACACAAATTAAAACAATCATCTCCCCAAATGCATATCTTTCCCATGATTTAAAGGAATGACCTAAATATAGAGTTCATTTCCATGGCTCAAGTAAGAATAGAACAACCAACTCTTCAACTCTCTGTCCCAATAGTCTTTTCACTCTTGCTTTACTGAATTCATCCTGTTGTTCTTTATGTTCACTCTGTCTTTCCTTACTCTCTCAGAGGAGGGCTAAGCTCTGGAAGCTTCATGTTGCTAAGAACGAGTTAAATCTGCTCGGAGTCTTTGTCTGTCTCTCTGTAGCTCGTGGTGTTAGATGTTCAAGGCCGAGCTGATGAGGGAGGAAGAACTCACAGAAACATCAGAGATTGGAGCACTCAGGCAGTCCGTAATCTCAAAAAAAAAACCAGGCAGGATCATAAATGCCTTCTCAGCCCACCCCTCGGTGTAAATCGGGGTGGCCTCGGCCCAAATGGTGCCCATAGCTCTTATCAGGGCCTAGCAGAGGTCTCTCCCTGCTCCAGGGAAGTCTGAAGAAAGTAGCTGTTATAAAACAGCAACTTCTCCTTTCCCCCCGCTTTCACCCGGGAGCCGATGGAATCCGGCCAGGCCTCAGGCCAGCTCCCCCGCTAAAAGGGGGGAGCAGCAGGCCCAACTCGATGTTACCTGTCTCTCTCTGGCCAAAGGAAAGAAGAAAAAGGACCCACCTACAGGAAATCAAGGGGTTTTATATGGTACTTCCCAAAGTTGCAGCTAGTAATTCTCAGTGGTTAAAACAGATGCCAGTATTTCAACTAACTCTCTGATAGGTCCCTGTCTCTTCCAAAGCAATTCCCAGGTCTTGACCTGGAGAATTATTCTACATTTTTCTGTAACTAAAAAACCAAACTGTACTAACCCATGACAATCCACCCCTCGACTTTGGGAATATACATATAAACCCATTATTAAGGTTACATACAATATACAGTTTTATCTATTTAAAGCAATAAAACTATTTCACTCCTAGACATTTTACTATAATTCTACTTAACTAATACTTGCTTTGCTTTTAGATTCTCCCAGTCAATCTTATCTCACAGTTTTATCAATTGCCCGCATTCTCCACCAAATTGTCATTGTGCACTGGTGTCAGCTAAAGCCTTATATCCTTGTGAGTCTGATGTGCTAGGCCATTGGATCCACACAGTCCAGTAGATCTGATTTTCCCTTTCCTTCACCTGGCTGGAGGCAGGGCCCCTCTAGTTTTGGTCATGGTACTTGTTGCTCACTTTTTGTAGATATGACCTGGAGGTCCCTTCAAGCAGATCAGAAGTGACATCAGCCCTTTGTTCTGTCTGAGGACTTGCCCACTGGAAACTAGAACTGCATTTATCCTGCAAGATTTTCCTGTGATGGCTGTTCTTCTTCTCAACTGATGTACCTGTGCTTCTAGGGCAGAGGTGGGTTTTCCATCCTACTTCCTCATGTCCTCTCTGTGGTCACAGAGGTTAAACCACAGGTTACCTTGTGGTGTGGACTGACTCTCACACAGCGGGGCGCTTGCCCCCAGTAGCAGAGACTCTGCTCTGTACTGGTGCGTCATGAGACATTTCTTCTTTAACTTTCTTGAGTCTTTCAATTTTGTCCACAGTCTTGGACAGTCTTTCCACAGGCAAGGTTCTGGTTGGTAGGGAGGAAAATTATGATCTTCATATTGCTGGAGTCAGGTAGTCACCCCAAGCACTGTTACTTTTCCTTCTTCCATTGACACCAATGCCAATGAATTGGCATATGATGATGGTGAGCTTCGTACAAACTTCTGCCACATGGATTGTATACACTGGACCTCGTCTGGATCTACAGGGGACTGTTCATTATTCAAATCCCTAAAAATTACCTCCAGCACAGCTAATCCTCTCAGTTACTGGATACTTTTCTGCAGGACTTTCCACCTGCTTGGGCACACTATTAGATCGTCCTTGAGAGAATAACTTTCACACTTGAAAGGAGTCACCTCTAGAGGATGAGAGCTTTTGTCCTCTTCTCAATCCCCTTGTCGATGCCCACATCCTGGGACAGGGATCCCAGTTGCTTGGCTTCACTACCATCTAGTTTCATATAGTGGGCCACAATATCCCAGCATTGGAGCAGCCAGGTCAGTAGGGGCTTACCCAACTGGAGGCTGAAATCTTTTCTCATATCTTACAGCTCACCTGGGGATAGGGATCAGGTGATTATTTCTGGCCCTACCTCTTCCTTCTTTTCTGAGGGCCTTGCTTCCTCTTCATCCCTCACTATCCAAACTGATTTAGTCTTGGATTTCTTCTTCTGTATTGGGGCAGTTTCCACCAATACGGGTTGTTCCTCTGGTTCAGCTACAGTTTGAGTGGCCACAGTGCCTGTTGGCTTGCTTTCCTCCTCCTCTCTCTGAGGGTGCTGTCTAGTGACAAGCAGTGCCTGATAAATAGTAGCCAGGGCCCAGTACATTGCAATAAGCTGCTTCTCTCTAGAGTTGTCTCAGCATTCTCTTTGCAAAATATTCTGTCACTTTATCAGGATCCTGTAGTTGTTCAGGGCTGAACTTCCAAACCATTGAAACAGAGAATTTCCCCAAAAAAATCTGCCCTCAGGGCAGATCTCTTAACAACCTTGCTAAAACCTCTTTCTTAACTCTAAACATGGTGTGGACTGCACTGAGGAGACCTGGCAAACATAGCAACAAGAACATGCTTTATATACTGGGTATGCTTTTCTAAGGTGTGGAATATCCCATTGCTCAGTTTGGGTCACCTGTCCCAGCTGTGCGCCCCACCAGTTTCTTTTGTGAACCTCCTCACTTGCAGAACATGAGACAAGAAAAAATTCCTTGACTTAGGATAAACATGAGTTATCAAAAAATGAAAATATCAGTGTGTTATCAACATAATTCTCATTCTAAATCCAAAACACAGCACTGTAACAGGTACTGAGAAGAAATTAACTCTACCCTACCTGAAACCACACAATCACATCTTAGAGTTGTCCAAGTATTATGTCTGTAGAATCTTCATTATGAAGCCTTAATTCTAATATAATGTAGTTATTTACTGTTGGCTTATTTTTATGGACATTTGTACTAACTGTTTATGGCATAGTGTAGCTTCTTCCAGTTGGAAAAATTCAGGCAATTCCTTGGTAATGATCAGTAATGACTATCCACCCTCAGGGCAGATCTCTTAATAACCTTGCTAAAACCTCTTTCTTAACTCTAAACATGGTGTGGACTGCACTGAGGAGACCTGGCAAACATAGCAACAAGAACATGCTTTCCTTAACATCCAGTGGGAATTCAAAATTCCCAAAAATTGTTGTAACAGGCCTGAAGGAGGAAAAGGAGGTTAAAGGCTGGGGAAAATCATCCTTCCCTGTTCCCTCCAGAGACTGGGTACAATTATTAATGGACTCCCAAAGGTAGCACCCAAGGCCAGGGTAGGAGAGCAACACTGAATACACATCCCAAATGACCCTCATTGCGCTTGATGTTATCATGTCATAAACTGATATCCTACAGTACAGCAACAAAGCAATCCTGATCCCTCTCCCTGCTCTGAAAAAGAGCACCACAAGGAGCATATCTGGGAACATACACAGGGTTAGGCACCACACCCACATGAACAGACCAAGCAACATTGTGACCAGTGGCTCTGCACCTAATACAACAAATGGTTAGATCAAATTAGTTTCCAACCTTCTCTGGTCAGATCTGTTGTTATCTCAACCCTTTGTGCTGCACATTGGGCACCAAATAAGGCTGCCATGGTTTAGGAATTGTATGCTACAATTTAGTTCTCACACAGAGACTTTCCATACCACACTGCTGCTCGCTTCCTCTCCCCTCTTCCTCCCCTTCTTCCCCCTTCCCCCTGCAGGTGGCTGGAGAGGGGAATTAGAAGCACAAAAGGCAAAGGTCACAAGTTGAGATAGGAATAATTTACTGGAAAAAACAATGAGATAAAAAACTGAAAAGTAACAGTAACAATATTAATAATAAAAGTATGCAAAAAGGGAATTATTCACATGCAAAAATGTTCACCATAGACCCTGAGGCAATGAACAGTGGGTGATGGGTTCCCCACCCCACCATGCTTTGTTCCATTTGAAAGGGATCCCTTCTCAGAAGTTGAGAGAGTCCCTTTTGTCTACCTCTAGCGATGATGTAAGGTGGTAATATCACGTCTTGTTCTCGCCCCCTCCTGCTGATCTTGGCCGGAACCAGGACAGGTACCTGCTTTGATTTCTATATATGCTGAGTAGTTCCCAGTGGTAAAGGATCCTGTATGTAGCCTGTTATGGACAATCAATAGCCAATTTAATATAAAGTAATTTTATTTTGCCATTTTAAAAAATAATAACAACCTGAAATAGCCACAATAAAAGAGACAACTCTGATCCCGGGTTATCAAAGTTGGGTGAATGTAGAGACGGTCACAAATGAACCAATTCTCCCCCGTTCACGATTGCCTAGATCCAGTGGGCAGGTTTTATACAGTTTTTCTGAATGCTCCTTCCCGGCAGAATCAGACGCCTGAATGGAGTTCCAAGAAGTTGGCATTGGGATGCTGATAGCAACATCTCTGGGTCTTCGTCTTCTAGATTGGTATCATGTGTTAATCACCAGAGAAGGCAGGTGGCTCTTCCTTGATGGATAGGGCATCTCCTGTTTGGCCATTCCTTTTGGTTGCTAATTTGGGCTTCGCCCTGCTATTGTCTGGAGTCTCTACAGTTGCAAATCAGTCTTGGCAAGCAGGAAAGTTTCCACAGTTTGGTGGAAACCCTCTGCTTGTAATACAGTTTATAGTTTATAACATATAGAACACGAATTTATCTCAAAATGCCTATCACATAGCCTAAGGCAGAACCTACCTTAGAGGATGATTGTCTAAAGCTTTTTGATGTCCCCACTAATAGTAGAGGCTCACATTCATACTCTGATTTGTAGGCTTTTTTCTCTTCCACTGCAGAAAGATCTTATTGAGATTTAATTCTGGTCATGTTAATGGAAAGAAAACCTATGTTAGTTTTTCTTAGGTATGGATCCATGGCCTACATCTCTTCCTGCTTTTTCCTATTCTCTCTCAACCTTCCTTTCGGGTTCCTGTTTTCCATATTTAATTTTCTTTTTCTCGAGTGCACTTGGTTTCCTGATAATATTTGACAGATGTAATCATTGTGTCATAATTTCTGAATAGTAACTTTTGAACCTATACTTAATTTCAGCTAAATTTGATAGTGGTCAAAAAGTCTCAAAGATCATTGAATTTCTAAAGCCTGCCTGGTGTTGGGGGGTAGGTTTGTACCGTTTTTTTTTTCTTTCTTATAGATTTTTTTCCCCATAAGTTGCTAAGAGACTAAGTACCGGTGCTTAGATGGTGCTTGACCAACACAAAGGAGGTGGCTGAAAGTCGGGAGGTGTTGTAATGCATTAATTGGGTTTATATTTCATCGGATTTGTAATGTTTTTTCTATGTATCACGTGATCTGTCCTTGCCCAGCAGTGCCCATCCCCCACACTGAAATGTAACCCAACCCTGTTCCCCTCCCACTTCTCCCTGATTGGGTAGTGTCTTGTCCCTGCCTCTGGGCCCTGCCCCCTGGGGAAAAAGCCCCGACAGGGGAGTGGTGAGCTCTCTCTGGCACCGGCGAGCCATCGGGAAGGGCTCCAGCCAAGCAGGGCAGGACTCGAGAATAAAAGCTGTAATATCCCACCCGGTGAAAGAGAGCAGACTCTTTCACTTTTGCCATCGGCGGTCATCTAGTCTCGTGGGGAAAAACAACAACTGGTGCCTTACGTGCGGCTCGAAGCCACAAAAGGTTCCCAAAACCTGGAAGAACCACTTGGGGAGCACGTGGCCGAGGAATCTCACGCAGGTACATGAGTCACGAAATGTAGCCCACCCACGCAGAGACACAGACCCCTCAGGCTTGGAGTTTGCTGTGGAGTCTCTGAAACACAGGATTCTACAGGCCAGGGCTGCAGTTTTCTCCTTTGGACTTAAAGAACCCATTGGAGTGCCGCAATGAAGACCCCCGAACGGCAAGCTGCTCCCAGGGAAAGTGACCACATGTTTGTGGAAAGATGACCCTGGGAACCGAGACTGGAAGCTCTTTTTGCACCAGAAGGGTCAGTCTCAGGCAAAAGGAGTGATTGGGAAAGAAAGGAAAGGAACGCTGGATTTTTGGTGAGTACCACTTTCTGTTTTTTAAGGGAAAATCTTTTTAAGAGGCATTAAACCTCAGAGAAAATGGTTTTTTCTCTTTCAGGGAAGGTTTTTGCTTTCAGAGTAAACCTTCAAAGTGCTTTCAGCAGCCTGGGGGGGGGGTGGAAAAGGAAACTGTTTCCCCTTTTGGCTTTTTTTTCTCTCCAGCGAGGTTGTTTTTACCTTTCGGTTTCTCAGTCACAGTTAAAGGAGACACAGAAACTCAAAATCTGAGCCAAAAATGGGTGCTAGGCTGTCTGTGTCTCAAAAAAGAGTCTATTACCACATTTTAAGTGCCTTGGATGATGGGGGGACCCATTGTTCAAAGAAACAGCTGAAAAAATTAACTCTGTGGTTGTTTTCTCAGTTTCCACATTTATCATTAGAGCAAATAAACTTCCCAGAATTTTGGGAGGCTATAACAAAAAAAATAGTTGAATCTGGCTTCTCTAATAATAAAGAAGATGCAAATTTTGCTTTTTATAGCTTAAAAATTCAGTTTGCATTGCAAAAGCAAAATAAAAAGGAAAAAAAGCCAGTTCTTTGTGAATTTTCCCCAGCTTGTACCTTTGCAGGCAGTCCGAGTGCTCAAACCTCCCATCTTAGTGGTCCCCAGGTGGGGGGGTCACAAGATGGAGGGGATTCCTTTGTCCAAAATGGCCAAAGCCATGTGCTCCCGAGCCACGAGGAGTCTCTCCCTTTGTCCTTCCTTCCCGCAATCCCTTCTTCTCCCCAGACCCCTCCTTCTCTTCGGTGCCACCCCCAGCACTGCCCTCTCCTCTGACTCTGCCCCCTACCCCCAAACCTCCACCTTCCGACTCCTCCCCATGTGACTCAAGCCTCCAGCCCCTCCCTGCCCCTGGTTCCCACAGTTTCCCCACCCACAGTCCCGGTTCCCACGCCCCAGAGGGAGGGGGGGGAGCCGGGAACCCAGAAGTGGGAAGCGTTCCCAGCTTTTCTGCCACCCCTGTCACATACCAACAGTCACCCAGTTCCCATGCCCCGGAGGAGGGGGGGTGAGGAGCCGGGAACACGGAAGCAGGAAGTGATCCCAGCTTTTCTGCTACCCCTTTCACATATCAACAGTCAAAAAGAGGGGGTGCTCTCCACAGTAATTGGGACCCCTTCCCCCAACAAGTGATTCAGGGTTTATGCAAAGCTCAGGCCAATTTTGGATATGAAAGACAATACTTTTGCAACCGTTTAAAAGCAAATTTAGCAAGGAATACTACAGTTCCCTTTGACCTTCAAAAAGATTTACTTCCGGAGCTTTGGCAAAATCCTGAAACGGATGCTGATAATAAGAATCTGCCAATTCAATTAGCAACCCAGCCCGATAGGTCTTTCCAACCTTAGAGTAAAATAAAGGAGCTTCCATCAGAACCTTTAGTAACATTTGTGGTGTGGTTAACCCGAGCTATCGAGTTACAGGTTAAAAATGAAGGAGCCCAAGAACAGGTCCTGGAGGAGATGGCTCTGGCTGATGCAGACGAACAGTGCAAGGCAGCTGTCCTCAGCCTGTCTATAGAACTGGCTTCAACTTTACATGACATGCTCCAAGTGTGTGCCAGGAAGATTCCCTTCATAAAAGCTCATCAAAACCACAGTTTCAGAGTCAAGCCGCCACAAAAAGCTGCTGCTGCAGACCCCGTGCCTCCTGTACCTGTGCCACGGCCACCGCCCGAGAGGAACAACGTGTCTCCTGTGCGATCAGGCTAGACATTGGGCGTCTCAATGCCCTTTAAAGAAGCAATTTCTGGACTTTCGGGACAATGGGGGTGGGGGGTCTCAAAGGTCCAAAGGGAATTAAAAAAAAAAAAAAAAATAGAAAATGTAAATGTTAAACTAAATAATCCTGCTTTAACCAGTTCTTCCTTTCAGCAAAAGTCACCAGATATGATAGTAAAGGATCCAGTGACCAGAGGAACAAAAAGTCCTCATGATCAGGGCGCCTGGGGTCATGGGTATGCCTATGTGTGCACTCCCCCAGGTCTCAAGTGGGTGCCAGCTGAGTGGGTGAAACCTTTCATCCCTAAAACTGCAAAGCCACCTGCAGAGGCTCCACAAGTGGCCAGTGCTGCCTGGAGGAGGAGAAAGCGCCAAACCTTCTTCTTCTAATTATCATTATTCCTTAACAGTATTTTTCTAGACAGTTTGTTTGCACTAAAGGTCATTTTTCTTTTGCAACTTTAAAGGTACTCAAGGTCCGAACTCTGAGCATCTCCCACAAACTGAGCCTTCCTCCTTCTTAATTTAATAAGAAAAGGGGAAATGTTGTAATGCATTAATTGGGTTTATATTTCATCGGATTTGTAATGTTTTTTCTATGTATCACGTGATCTGTCCTTTCCCAGCAGTGCCCATCCCCCACACTGAAATGTAACCCAACCCTGTTCCCCTCCCACTTCTCCCTGATTGGGTAGTGTCTTGTCCCTGCCTCTGGGCCCTGCCCCCTGGGGAAAAAGCCCCGACAGGGGAGTGGCGAGCTCTCTTTGGCACCGGTGAGCCATCGGGACGGGCTCCAGCCAAGCAGGGCAGGACTCGAGAATAAAAGCTGTAATATCCCACCCGATGAAAGAGAGCAGACTCTTTTACTTTTGCCATCGGCGGTCATCTAGTCTCATGGGGAAATACAACAGGGAGAGGGGAGATCACATGAGTTTTTGGGGCAGGAAAAGGACAGAGCTGGGGGAGCTTGGGGCTCTTCTTGCTCTGGGCATCAGAGAGAATGACCAAGCTGCTGCTTGCTGCAGAAGTCCACTGTCAACAGCAAGTCCGGTCCTGGGAAAATCTACCATCATTTGCTCGTGTGTCCAGGAATTCTGAGCTCCTTTGCCTGCCCTGCTGGAGCTGGGCCAGCTCTGTCCGGCTGTCGCGGTTTCTCCAGCACTGCTCTTTTTGCTACGCTGTAGCTCCGCACCCCCCTGCCTGCTGGGACACCCCCCTCCCTGCCAGGGACATCCTGCCGTTCCAGCCACCAGCCCGGGAGTTTCCACTGTTCTAGCTTAGTGCTCTTGAAGTCCCAAGAGATCAAATTGCCACAGGCTTTTTGAAACAAAGCCCCTCAAGATTCCTGGTTCTGTTTATTATTAATGCTGTAGTTCTTGTTGTTTGTTTGCCTTGTTATACTTACTAGTAAAGAACTGTTATTCCTTTCCCCATACCTCTGCCTGAAAAGCCCCTTTAATTTTCTAAATTATAATAACTTGGAGGGAGAGGACAGGAATTCCCCATTCATGGAGAGGCCCTGCCCCTCCCTAGGAGATACCTGTCTTTCAAACCAAGACAGATTTTGGTGCCCAATGTGAGGCATTGAGAGAAAAAGAAATAACAGTTCTTGAGTGACCTAATTTCTTGTGTACTGGATATATGTCCTAGGGTGTCTTTGTCATGCTTGTATCCCTAATTGTCTGTTCTCTTTGTGCTGTATATTGAGTTCTGTGCCTTTAAGACTGGTTCTAAGAGCAAGGAGGAGCGTGGAGTTTGTTTTTGAGAAAACTGCCTGTCTCCTACACATTCTTCTCCAGATGGGGTGTTCGGTGGAGGCTTGGAGAGACTGCAGGACAGAGATCTTTTTGCTTTTAGTTAGTTTCAGCTAGCTAGGGCAGAGAAGTTCCCTGGATTGTTGTTTTTTTTTTTTTTTTCCTTTTTTCTTGGAACTGTTTAAACCTGCTCTGGACTGGAAAACCCAGGGGAGCACTGGGGGCTTGCACCTGCAGCCCACCGGGGCCTGGACCTCGGCATTTTCCAGCAGCGCCAGAGGGACTGGGACTGATGAGAGACTGAAAGAGAGCCGAGCTACGTCTACGGCAAGAACTTTCTCATTTTGCTATTTCACTCTAGAACGAGAGGTTTTATTGTTTTATCTTATTTATACTTGTATGCACTTTGTTAAGTAAAATAGTTTTTTCCACTTTTCTCTGAAGAAGTTTTTTACTGGACCAGTTGGAGGGAGGGGCCATTTGGGTTTGCTTCTTGGAGGGATCTCATTCAGGGGTTTTCTCTTAAATTTGTCCTTAAATTAGGACAATACATTTTTATTGGCACCCAATGTGGGGCTTAAAAGAGTGGAAGAATCTTGTATTAATTATTAATTGCATTTTAGTTGTCCTTTGTGTAAAGATAAGAGTCAGTAGCCATGTTGCTCCTTAAATTCCTAATGTCTCTTAAAATAGAGTCTTTTTTGTGTTTATGTTCCCTAGGCTTTTAAAAAGTTTCAATACCTTTCTAGTCCCTAAGTTTATTTTCTTATCCAGAAATAGCTCCAATGTTGTCTCTAACACATAGCTTTTACACTAGAGATGCACAAATTAGAATAGCTATTTTGTTTAGCTCAGTGATTATAATTTACAAAAAGCTTATAAAGGTACTGAAGTTTGTGCTAAGTATATTTAATTTATAGTTTCTTCGTCTTACCCTGCGTCCTAGTTCCAGCAGCATGTTTTGGAGATTTATCAATAATTGCACCCAGTTTGTTAGAAGAAGAGTAGAGGATGAGGCTTTTTAACCTCTCCTTTCCTTCTTCTCTTTTGAGTCGGTTACATCACTTTTAAAGAATGTTCAAGGTCCCCTGAATGTTAGACACCACCTTCTTGGTATTTCACCTAGTGACTTTCCTCTATATAGTTTATAGCTTTTCTAGAATAAGTCGCACACTGCTAATTACTGTAAGGCAGCAGATAGAGGCAAGGGAGCAGGGAGATAAATCAGTCACTTAGGCTGCAGCCAACCCCACAGCTACTCAAGTTGCAACTAAACTCAACAGTGAAGCTAAGACACCAGCAGTTACTGCTGTAAAGAAAAGAAAGAAGCACATGCACAAAACCGATCGACTAGTAGACGATGATTCAAGTAAAAAATCCTCAGTGCCTCCTGACACCCAATCAGCAGCCAAACCAACTGACACACAGTCAAAAGCTGAACCAACTGATACAAAATCAGAAGCCCAACCAACTAGCACAAAATCAAGAGTCCGACCAACTAGCACACGATCAGGAACCTAATCAACTAGCACAAGATCAGCAGCCCAACCAACTGATACAAAATCAGAAGCCCAACCAACTAGCACAAAATCAAGAGTCCGACCAACTAGCACACGATCAGGAGCCTAATCAACTAGCACAAGATCAGCAGCCCAACCAACTGCTACAAAATCAGAAGCCCAACCAACTGCTACAAAATCAGGAGATACTATTAAGTCCTTTTCCCTGAAGGACCTTCGTAGCCTAAGAAAGGATTACACTCAATGACCTAATGAATCTATAATTAGTTGGTTAGTCCATCTTTGAGATACTGCAGGTGAGGCTACAATGCTAGATGGCACTAAAGCAAAGCATTTAAGATCCCTGTCACATAATCCAGTTATCAACCAAGAAATTATATGAGAGGCTCACTCTTGCAGTCTCTAAGGACAAGTCCTAAGAAGTGTGGCACAAAGATATCTGTGTGCAGATGACCTCTGTATGCAGCAAACCCAGTAGAAGACCAAAGGATTCAGCGCTTAAGAGAAATAGCAGTAGCAGAAATTGTCTTCTCAGATAACCTAAACACTAAGAACCCTGACTTAGTACCATGTGTCACCGAGACACACAAAGAAATCACACGCAGACAAGAGATTTTTGCAGAGGTTCTTCTGATCCAGCTCCCAGCTGAAAGAGCGGAGAGAAGAGACCCCTTTGTTTATTTTTTACTTTTTATACATTTGTGGGTCTAGCAGAAGATTGGCTTTTTGGGGTTTCCACCCCTCAGCCTCAGTGGCCAGACGAATTGTCAGTTACAATTGTTTTCAGGTTAGAAATATGCAAACAAAGGACAGAGAATGAAAAACAAAGGATTTGTTTATATTACTTCTGTGGGAAAGGTAGAAAACTGCTCTTATATTCTACAGTAACTAAAAGATCTGACTCCATTTATGAAAATCAAAAGGCTAATAAAGAAACTCAGAAAAACCAGGGTAACATCTCACCCTTTTAACTTTAAAAAAAGAAAAAACAGAAAAAGAAAAATGAACAAATTTACAAAGGGAATATATACAAGTTCAATCACTGTCTGTGGAGGAATCATCAGAGTGATCACTCGAGGATTCATCCACTTGGTGGTTTTCAAGTTGATCACGGCTTCCACCTTGCCTGTCAGCTGAATTGTGCCTCTGTGGTCGCAGGTCAGGACGGACACACTTTGAAGGTAGCCAGCGTGTCCCAGTGTCTGTGGACACACACGCATACCCTCTCCCCATAGCGATTAGGTCATAGGGTCCTTCCCATTGCTTGGTGACTAAATTTCGGACCCGTACCTTCGCTCGAGGCTGTTGCTCACCGTCCGAAGCCTGCAACGAGAGATGATGGTTCAAAATGACAGGATTATTTGAGTTCTGTGGCACTGTAAGGTGATTGATGGTGTACAAAGCCTTTGCCAACCAACTGTGTGGGGTTTCACCCTGCATTCCCCGTTTCTGCTTCTGAAGAACACGCTTGAGTGTATCGTGATTGCATTCTACAATCGCCTGTCCCATCGGAGAATGAGGGATGCCAAAGTTATGTGACACACCCCATGACTGTAGGAACTGCCGTACCTGCTGCGAGGCATAAGCAGGACCATTGTCGGTTTTCACAGCAGAAGGTATGTCAAGAACAGCAAAGGCCTGCCTCCAGTGGGCAATGACATCACGGGCTTTCTCTCCAGTGTGAGCAGAAGCCCACATCGCAGAGGAGAATGTGTCCACCGTGACATGCACATACTTGAGCCGGCCAAACTCGATGACCTGGGTAACATCGGTCTGCCAAAGCTCCAAGGCTTTAAGGCCTCTGGGGTTAACCCCTGCCGGCAATGGCGCACCAAGGATGTGACAGTCATCACACGACTCGACAATCTCACGAGCCTCAGTGGCCGTCAGTTGGATCTGCTTCTGCAGCGTATGCACATTTTGGTGGAAAAACCCATGCGATGCCTTGGCCTGCACGGGCACATCAGGCTGAGGGGCTACCCTCGCTGGGTTAGCCAACTTGTCAGCCCTTGCGTTACCTTCCGCTACAAACCCTGGTAAGTTAGTGTGACTCCGTACATGCAGAACATAGTATGGATGAACTCTGGCCTGAATTGCACACCACAGGGCCTTCAGTAAATCAAACAAGGCGGGGTTACTGACCTCCTTCAAAACTGAACAACCCAATCGCTGTGCGATGTCGGCAACATAGGCGGAGTCCGTGATCAAATTGAAAGGTTCCTGGGAAAATTTCTCAAATGCCATGACAGCAGCCTTTAGTTCAACCAGTTGGGCTGACCCATCCTCATGGCCTTCCAAAACCTGCCACTCAGATCCATCCTGCCAGGTAACAATGGCTTTTCCTGTCTTGCCCGAACCGTCAGTGAAGATGGTGGGACCTTGCACTGGCTCTTGGCTATTTTTGGGTCGTAGAGAAAATTGAGTATTTTTGGCCACTTGTAATGGCTTGTGACTAGGCAGATGATAAGTGATCTGCCCTAAAAAACCCTCGAGAGCACTTTGCAGCGAAACATTGTTCGCATAGCTCCAATCAAATTCCTCCCTCTGAACTGGGAGTATGATCTTTGAGGGATCTGCACCCATCAATTGCAAACAGCGTTGCCGGCACTTGATTATCAAGCACGCAATCAATTCAAACAGCGCCGTGGCCGTCTTATGCGGCTGATGAGGCAGGAAGACCCATTCCAAGACGTGCAGAGGATCAGTCCAATCATCATTCCATTGGCCGATGATACCTGTAGGATGTAAATCAGGAGTGGTGATGAACACAGTGACATCAATGGAAGGTTCAATGCGGTACACCTGGCAAGCCGAAACAGCTTGCTGAACCTCCTCCAGCACTTTTCGTGCCTCAGGGGTCAATTCACGAGGTGACTTTAAATCAGTGTCCCCTTTCAACAATTCAAACAAGGGAGACAGTTGTGCTGTGGTCAGTCCCAAGTAAGGACGTAACCAAGTGATAACACCTACCAGCTTCTGAGCATCATTCAGTGTCTTCACCGATTGCACAAATTGCACCTCCTGGTGACGGATTGTCCGTTCCAGAATTTTGACCCCCAAATATTTCCAGGGAGGTTGTTGTACCTTTTCTGGAGCCACCCGCAGTCCATGTGAATGCAGAGCATTCAACAACTGAGGCTGTAGCCTCAGCAGCTCATCCTGGGTGGGCGCAGCCACCAAAATCTCGTCCATATAATGATAGACGTGAGCACCAGGAAACTGCTTGCGAACTCCAGACAAGGCACGGGCTACATACCATTGGCATAACACTGGGGAATTTCGCATGCCCTGAGGCAAAAATTTCCATTGATACTGCTTTGCGGGCTCGGCATTATTTATTGTTGGTACCGTGAAGGCAAATTTTGGTCTGTCATTGGGATGCAGAGGGATCGTAAAAAAACAATCCTTCAGATCCACAATGAGGACCGGCCAGTCTGCGGGAAGCATGGTAGGTGATGGCATGCCCGCCTGCAATGTCCCCATGCCTTCCATCATGGCATTGATCTTTCGGAGGTCTTGTAGCAACCTCCATTTCCCAGACTTCTTTTTGATACAAAAGACAGGAGTGTTCCAGGGACTGGTAGATGGTTCCAAATGCCCCTGGTCCAACTGCTCCTGTACGAGTTCACGAAGGGTGATTAGCTTGTCATGAGGGAGGGGCCACTGGTTCTCCCAGATGGGTCTGTCCGCCAGCCACCGTAAAGGAGGCGTGGGACACTCTGTGCCCTTCATCACAGTGGCCCCAATCAAAAATCCGTTTCCAATCGCACCCCCCACGTGGCCAAAACATCCCTCCCCCAGAGGTTCTGAGCAATCTCAGTAACATGAGGCCAATTTATGGCTGTCTGTCCCTCCAGGTTCATGATGGCCACGGGATTCTGGCTCACGTAGCATTGCTTCGTTCTTCCTAAGCTCACGATCGATGCCTTTGCCAGGCTCAAAGGCCACTGTGGGGGCCAAGCAGCCAGGGAGAGAATACTCACGTCGGCCCCGGTATCTAGGAGGCCACAAAGGTGAATCTCTGATGGCGTGGCACCAGCCATGGACACGGTACACAGCCTCTCAGGATGGTCTTTGGTCAGGACAGCAGTCCAGCGCGCTTGAGGCGGCCCAGTAGAGCCGAAGCCACTGTCACCTTGGCACCAGTCCTCGGTTCTGGAAACAGAAGACTTAAAAGGAACAAGTTGAGCAATTCGTGTGCCTTTTGGGATAGTCAGAGGGGGGGTGGGTGTGGAGACCATTGCATGAATCTGTCCTGAAAAATCCGCATCAATCAGTCCCAGGTGCACCATGATACCCTGAATGGTGGCACTGGACCTCCCCATCAGGAAGGCACTCATGCCATCACCCAAGGGACCAAAGGCATCCAGGGGAACCTTGTGTATTTTGTCCGAATCAAACACGACAGACTCGGCTGTGCAGACATCAACACCTGCTGAACCGCGGGTGCTGGCTGCAAGCCTGCTGAGCAGATCTCCATTGGTTGGGGCTGAGGCAGAGACATTTGTGTCGGCACGCGTCTGGCCTTCACGCTCTGTGTCACGTTTCCCGAACTGACCAACGAATGATCATTCACGTGCACTGTTACTTTGCACGCATCCGCAGTGCGTGATTCGGCCTTCCACATTATTACACAAAAAAACGAGACAGCCGTAGGCTTCTGTGCCTTTCTGTCCTGTTTCTTCCTGGCCCGAGCACCCCATTGCTGCTGGTGCACCCCCTGGGGAACAACCCAAGCAGGCTGCACAGCAGCAGCCACAGCCGGTTGCACGGCTGTAGGCATGGCTGGCTGGACAGCTGTAGCCACCATTGGTTGGACAACTGTAGTCATGGCTGGCTGTACAGCCGTAGCTATGGCAACCATCTGTTGGCTGGAAGGGACTACCCTCGCACAGGCCTCAACCATCTCTGACATGGATGGTTCCCCAGGAAGCGCCTCAATTATCCTCTTGCAAACAGCATTGCACTTGCTTCGAGCAAGGGACTAAAGCATGAGCTTCCCTGCTGCTGGATCACTCACCTGCTTCTCAACCGCAGCAGGTAACCTTCCTGCAAAGCACAGGAAGGGCTCATCAACTCCCTGGACGATCGTTGCAAAGGACTGCTGTGGAGTAGCCAGCTGTATGTTCTGAACCAGGGATGCCATGCCTGTCTGCTGGCACTGGTCCTGGACCAAGGGGTCAAACCAGCCTGCCGTCGGCCCTGGTATAATTGCCTGTTCCCATTAGCATATCGGTATTCACCATACGCCTAGGATCCCCTGGACCCAGTGTCCTATTCCGTTCCACTGCTCTGACTGTCAGCTGAGTCCATTTATGCTCAAAGAAGTCATATTCAGTTGGTGGGAAAAGGGCCCCAGCCAAGCTCCGAATGTCAAAGGGCATCAAAAGACTGGCATTAAAATAACAGAGAACCTGCATCACCTCGGCTGAGCCCAAACCATATTTCCCGACTGCATCACGCAGTTCTGTCAAGGCCTGCCAAGCCAAGGGTTGATAGGTGTTATGAGTAGCACCCTGAAGGACAGGGAAGGCCTGAAGACCCTCAGATGAAGCAGCAGCACCTGCCATATCCTGCCCTGTGGGCCCCACAGGGTCAGAGGCAGGCACTCGGCTGGGGACCGGCTGAACACCAGACACTGCATGTCCAGCACCAGCATCAGCACCATCGCTCAGTCCTTCAGCCTTAGCTTTCACTTCCCCCCAGAACCGCCCGTGGTCTTTCGGGCGTACGGTCACCTGACAGGGGGGGAGAGTCCAGGCTGTGGATGAAGAGCCAACGGCGCAGGGCCCCTTGCTCATGTCAAAGACCGGCCACATTCCGGCCGTGTCCCCATTCGCGCTGAACTTAAACACCCCGGCACCCGCAGCAGCCGTAACGTTCGCAGCGGGAAGCGGAGGCGGGGCTGGACCAGCCACTGGTGCTGGGCCCGCCGCATCCTCAGCGGGGCTGGAGCCCGCCAGCAGCGCCACGGCATCGGCCGCCGGAGACCGGTCAAAGGGCTCCGCGGCAGGCACACATCCCGGTTCAGCTGGGAAGCTTGGGCTGCGTTCAGGCAGAGACGGCGACAGCAACTCGACCATCCCAGGGGTCGCGCCGTCCCCCGCCCGCAGCCCATTAGAGCTGGCAGTAACAGAGTCTCTCCCCGCCCCGCGAGCACCGCCCCCAGCCGCAGCCCACGGGGCTGGCGCGGGGAGCGGAGCATCCGGGACCCCCCCGAGAAGAGTCCCTGCGAGGGGGTGGAGGCCTGCAGGCACCGCCACCCCCGAGCGGGGCAGAGCTGTCAGCCCGCCCCTGGGGGTGGTGTCCATCGAAGGACTGACCGGGACCTTGCCTCCGGCAGCGTCCCCGCCCCGCGCCCCCTCATCAGGCGGCGCGGGGACCGAAGTGGCCAACACACCCCCCCTCCGGGCCCGGCCCGGGTGGCAGAGTGGGGTGCTCTGCTCCACCCGGCTCCATTGGATAAGTGATGGTCGTGCGGCAGTACGGACAGTGCAGAGTGACCGAATCCCGGTCAAACGACAGTGGGGGCTGCACCCCCGGGCCGTCCCCCCCCACCAATGCCGGAAAGGCATGGAAGGGAGGCGGCCCTTCCCCGCTCCGGCGGCTCCGCGGCGCGGGGACAGGCGGGACCGGCCCCGAGCTCGGCGGGGCCTCGCCCCCCCGCTGCCCAAGCAGCGCCGACGGGGTCGGGACGCGCCCCCCCGCTCGGAGATCAGCGCCGGAGCCCGAGGAGAAAAAACCACCTGGCGCAGGGACCGGGGAGGGAGGGGTTGAGTCCGTCTCACAAAGGAGCTGAAGCTCGGACTCAGACAATACTTCCGGGTCTGATATAATGACCCCGCCCCCCTCCTGCTGCCTGTCCTGCTTCGAAACGGGGGAAGGAGCCTGCGAGCTGGGGGGGGTCGGCCTCCACACAGCCCTCTCAAATAACTTCCACTGCAGCAACAAACTTGCAATCTCCTCATCATATTGTATTTCAAGGGTGTGATATATGTCCTAAAGTTAATTCGTGTTGATAGATAAAAATGTAATATCATCTAGATAAATGTAAGTTTTGTTTTAATCCAACAAACTATGAGTCAACTCAGAGGAAAGCAGCTCAGAAAAGGTGCAGGAATTTCTCTCGCTTGAAAGGACAAGGGAGGGGGAAGCACGAGACATAACATGATTAAGAATTACCAGGAGGGAGACACAAACATGCATTAGCTACCAGGAGAGAGACACAAACATGCTTTGGCTACAAATCGTTAAAAAGGAATGTAACATCTGCTCTGAAGTTACTTCATGTTAATAGAATATAAATTGTAATACTGAATGTATGATTATAAGTCCTGTATAAACTAGCATGTTAGAAGTTAGGTTTTGTTTTAGCATTTTGTGGGTTAACTTGGGAAGAAGGGGATTCAACAGAATACAAAAATATCCCTAGCCTGAAAAGGTTTGGGAGGGACACGGAAAGAGCTTGATTGGAATTACCAGAAAGGAGGACAGAAGACTGTCACTGCCAGGAATCGCTGAAAGGAAACAAAGGGCAACGGAACACAGAGATGATAGCCCGGAGAACCCGATGATGGTTTCAGATCTGTATCTAGATGGTCTCCGGCCAAAATTAGCATGTCTACACCACACCTGGAACCGACCATCGACAGCATTGTCCTCCTCCACTGATCCATTCAGACTCTTAGAACTGAAACTTGCATACTTAATGAAGCTGCCTCGGATGGAGGACTTACGTCATCTCAGGCCTCTCTCCGCGATCCAGTGTATAAAAAGAGGCTGCTGCAAACCCCAGATGTGAACTTGGGGGATAACAGACTGGCAGTGTGTTATCATTGTTCACCCGGCGCCGACCCCGGGCTCCACGCTGTCCTTTTTAATTGTGGCTGTCCGAGACTGTTATTTTGTCTCTTAATAAAATTCCAAATTTTGATTTATCGAATTTGGTCTTCTCATTTATAACAAAGGGCATCCATCAGACGTTCCCTCAGGAGGAACCACACCTCCCGACTGAGCACAGCGCTTGGCGTGGGAAAGAACCCACGCTCTCTGCCCCACGCAAACAGACGCTGAAGCCCCTCTCGAGAGACCTCAGCGTGTTTCTGCTCCAAGAGGTCCCCCCAAAGCTCCACTACCAGAGCGTCCTGCATGGCAGGCACAAAACAGGGAAGGAGGGGAAGGAAAACCTCACCAGACTGTTTCTTCCACACATCGGAGTCACCACTTGTGGCCGGGATACGCAAAGCAATCACACAGAGACAAGAGATTTTCACAGGGCAGAGGGTTCCTCCGAGCGAGCCCAAGGCTGAGCCAAGCCCAGAGCCCCCAGCCTGTTTATTTCTTACTTTTTTATACATTTGTGGGTCCGGCTGTAGATTGGCTTCTGGAGTTTTCACCCCTCAGCCAAATGGCCAAACCAGCTGTCAGTTACAATTGTTTTCAGGTTAGAAATATGCAAACAAAGGACAGAGAATGAAAACCAAAGGATTTGTTTATATTACATGTGTGGGAAAAGGTAGAAACTGCTCCTAATATTGTACAGTAGATAAAAGGTCTGACTCCATTTTATGAACAATCAAAAGGCTTTAAAAAACTCAGAAAAACCAGGGTGACAGAAGTGTTTGAGAAAGGAGAGAAGATCATCCAAATTCTGGAAGCCAGTTTTGCCATCAAGAAGAGCAAGGTCAAGGGACCTGCCCGAGAGATCCAGTTCCTGGGAGTAAAGTGGAAGGATGGACGGCGTCAGATTCCCACTGAGGTCATCAATAAGATCACTGCGATGTCTCCACCGACCAGCAAGAAGGAAACACAAGCTTTCCTAGGCACCATAGGTTTTTGGAGAATGCACATTCCTGAGTACAGCCAGACTGTGAGCCCTCTCTACCTGGTTATCTACAAGAAGAATGATTTCCACTGGGGCCCTGAACAGCAACAAGCCTTTGCCCAGATCAAGAAGAAGATCGCTCATGCTGTAGCCCTTGTCCTAGTCAGGATGGGACCAGATGTGAAGAATGTGCTCTACTCTGCATCCGGGAGCAATGGCCTGTCCTGGAGCCTTTGGCAGAAGGTGCCTGGGGAGACTTGGGGCCGACCACTGGGATTCTGGAGTTGAAGCTACAGAGGGTCCAAAGCCAACTACACTCCAACAGAGAAGGAAATTTTGGCCACCTATGAAGGAGTTCAAGCTGCCTCAGTGGATGTTTAAAGGAAAGGTTCCCTCTACCCACCACGCCACCAGCGCTACATGGAGCAAATGGATTGCCCTCATTGTGGCTTGTCTCTCTTTCTCCTGGATAACTCAGGAGACAAACCACAGTTGGAAGGATTTTTCCTGTGTCCCAAAACCCAGGAGCGGCTGTGAACCTTTTCCTTTGGGGAGAGAGCAAGTCCCCGTCGATGGCAAAGGAAGGTCTGCACTTGATCCGAGGGTGAAACCAGGGCTTTATTCAGTCTTTCTTCTGTGGTCCTGCCCCAGCCTGGGTCAGGAGCCCCTTCCCACCCCCGGAGCCAAGAGGGCTTCCCACGTGTCTCCTCGGCTTATATCCAGGGAAGGGGCTAAAGGTGGGGACAAGCCACTGCCCAATCAGGGATAAGGTGGGAGTGGACTAGGGTTGCACTACATTCCAGGAAGGGAACAATGTGGGAGAATGGGTGGGGAAAAAGGGCAGGGGCAAACTTCAGGATGTAACATTTTCCAGGGGAACAGGGGGTTCAGAAGAAACCATTACAAAACCCAGTATAAAAATTAAATACAATATGAAACCAAATAAGACACAGCAACACCTCATTACACAGCGCGCCCATATTGGAAACCCGAATCACCCTGGGATTTTGGAGATGATTACAAACTGGCCGGAAGGTGAAAACTTTGGTCTCACAGATGAAGAGGAACAGGAGCAAGTGATATGTGCTGAAGAAGATCCACCACACAACCAACTGCCAGCAGAAGAAACATGCTATGCTCTTTTCAACGACGGTTCCTGTCACATCGTAGGGATGAACCGGAAGTGGAAAGCAGCCATAGGGAGCCCCACATGACAGGTTGCACAAGCCACTGAAGGAGAAGGTGGGTCAAGCCAACTCGCTGAACTCAAAGCCATTCAATTGGCCCTTGACATTGCTGAAAGAGAAATGGCCAAAGCTCTACCTCTACACTGATTCGTGGATGGTAGCAAATGCTCGGTGAGGTTGGCTGGACAGGTGGAAAAAGGCCAACTGGCAGAGTAGGAGAAAACCAATCTGGGCCGCAGATGAGTGGAAAGACATTGCCACTCGGGTAGAGAAGCTACCTGTGACAGTCCATCATGTAGATGCCCAAGTCCCCAAGAGTCAGGCTAATGAGGAGCACTGAAACAACAAGCGGGTAGATCAAGCTGCAAAGATAGAGGTGTCAAAGATAGACTTAGATTGGCAACACAAAGGAGAGTTGTTCCTAGCTCGATGGGCCCATGATGCCTCAGGCCATCAGGGCAGAGATGCCACCTATAAGTGGGCACAAGACCGAGGGGTGGATCTAACCATGGACAGTATTTCTCAGGTTATCCATGACTGTGAGACATGCGCTGCAATCAAGCAGGCCAAGCGGGTGAAGCCGCTATGGTATGGCGGGCGATGGTCCAAGTATAAGTATGGGGAGACCTGGGAGATTGACTACATCACCCTTCCCCAAACCCGCCAAGGCAAGCGCTATGTGCTGACCATGGTGGAAGCCTCCGCTGGATGGCTGGAGACCTACCCTGTGCCTCAAGCTACTGCCCGGAACACCATCCTGGGCCTTGAAAAGCAAATTCTGTGGAGACATGGTACCCCGGATAGGATTCAGTCCAACAATGGGACCCATTTCTGAAGTGGATCTCTCTCCCTCGGAGCCCGTGCTCCATTTTTGCCTCGGCTAGCTTGAGAGAGAAACCACGCCAGAAGGAATTTTCGTTTAGGGTCCCAAAAGCTACCCAGAGGCTGCAAACCTTTTTCTTTAGAGAGAGCAGGTGTCTGTCGATGGCAAAAGGAAAGAGTCTGCTCTTGGTCCAGGGGGGAATCACAGCTTTATTCTGGGGTCCTGCCCCTGCAGAGTCCAGAGCTCAGTCTGGTCCCCGTCCCAGTCCCAAGAGCCAGCAAGAGATCCCCACGTGGTCCCAGGGCTTTTACCCAGGGGGGAAGGGGCTAGAGGCAGGGACAAGCCACTACCCAATCAGGGCTAAGGTGGGAGTAGAACAGAGTTGGGTTATATTCCAATGTGGGAGGATGGGCGGGGAGAAGCAGCAGGGACAAACCTCATGATACATTTTCCAGGGGAACAGGGTGGTACAGAAGAAACCATTACAAAACCCGATATAAAAATGAAATACAATATAAACCAAATTAATGCACTACAACACATTTCAAGAATAGCCTTATAAACACCTGGGCTAGAGAACATGGCATTGAATGGATATATCACATCCCTTATCATGCACCAGCTGCTGGGAAAGTTGAATGGTGCAATGGCCTGCTTAAAACCACCTTGAAGGCAATGGGTGGGGGGACTTTCAAGAACTGGGAGATTAATTTAGCAAAGGCCACCTGGTCAGTGAACACTCGAGGTTCCACCAACTGAGCAGGCCCCGCCCAATCTGAGCCCCTGGGAACAGGAGATGGAGATAAGGTTCCAGTGGTACACGAGAGGTATGCTGGGAAAAACTTTGGATTAATTCTGCCTCCAGCAAAGACAATCCCCCCCGTGGGGTTGTTTTTGCTCAGGGACCTGGTTGCACATGGTGGGTGATGAAAAAGGATGGAGAGACCCAATGCACACCGCAAAGGGACCTTGTTTTAGGGTGAACACTGTGACTGTGTCTCTATCCATATCTGCATGTATATATGTATATAATTTAAAGGTTTAAATTCAATATAATGTGTTGTTATGGGAAAAAAATCGGGGTGGATAATGTTGGGGGTTAGGTTTGTTCCTTTTTTTTTTTTTCTTATAGATTTTTTCCCCATAAGTTGCTAAGAGACTAAGTACTGGTGCTTAGATTGTGCTTGACCAACACAAAGGAGGTGGCTAAAAGTCAGGAGGGGGAGATCACGTGAGTTTTTGGGGCAGGAAAAGGACAGAGCTGGTGGAGCTGGGGGCTCTTCTTGCTCTGGGCATCGGAGAGGACGGCCAGGCTGCAGCTTGCTGCGGGAGGAGTCCACTGTCAACAGAAAGTCCAGTCCTGGGAAATCTACCATCATCTGCTGGTGTGCTCATGAATACTGAGCTCCTTTGCCTGCCCTGCTGGAGCTGGGCCAGCTCTGTTCAGCCGTCACGGTTTCCTTCAGCACTTCTCTTTTTGCTACGCTGTAGCCCTGCACCCCCTGCCTGCCAGGGACATCCTGCTGTTCCAGCCACCAGCCCGGGAGTTTCCACTGCTCCAGCTTGGTGCTCTCGAAGTCCCAAGGGATCAGACTGCCCCAGGATTTGTGAAGCAAAGACCCTTGAGGTTCCTGCTTCTGTTTATTATTAATGCTGTAGTTGTTGCTTGCTTGCCTTGTTATACATACTAGTCAAGAACTGTTATTCCTTTCCCCATATTTCTGCCTGAAAAGCCCCTTTAATTTTCTAAATTATAATAACTTGGAGGGAGGGGACTGTAATTCCCCATTCCTGGAGAGGCCCCGCCCCTCCCTAGCAAATACCTGTCTTTCAAACCAAGACACCTGACAAGGCAGCTTTTAGGGTAATGAGACCCAAATTAGTACTTCCTTGTTTTGCTGGACCTCACCTTTCATCTGCTCTATCTGTGCAAGCATCATTATGGAGAACTCTCCTGCCCATATGGTTGTGAGACACAAGCATAGGTTTTAATGGCCTGAGTCTGGTTAACCCAGATTCTTTGCTTGACACTTTTCTGTACTAGAGGGACTGTGCACAAAAATTTCATATAAACCTTTGTGCCCATCCTTTCTTACTAACTGGTAATAAGCCTTTACTCACCCATGACACTTCCTAGCACCTCCATGACACTTCTTAGCACCTGGAGACACTTGTCTCTGGGACACTTCTTATCGCATGAGACTGGACAACTGACTGTAACTTAAATATGGATTTAATTGAAAGCATTGGTGAGGTGAGATTAGGAACCACACAACATTACCTGGGCCACCCTTAGGAACCACTAATCTTTCCTGTCCTCTGTGCCTCTGAACAGTTGTTAAGGCTGTGATGTGCACCATGTGTGAGACACATATTGAGTACTGTGCTGCAGGAGAGCAAGCAGAAAGTTTTAACTTAAAGGGGAATTGTGATACATGTCCTAAAGTTAATTCGTGTTAAAAAGATGTAAGATGTAATTCAACCCCTATAAATATAAGTTTTGTTTCTAATCCAGTATACCAAGAGTTAACTCAGACGAAAGCTGCACAGAGAAGGGTGCAGGAATTTCTTTTGCCTGAAAAGACACAGGAGGGACACAAGAAAACTATGATAGGAATTACCTGAAAAAGGGACACAGGGATACCTCTGCCGGGAATCGTTAAAGGGAGAACAAAGACAACGGAAAAGGGAGATGGAAGCCCGGAGAACCAGATGATTACATCAGATCGATATCTCATCCGTCTCCTCCTGAAATTAACATCTCCACACCACACCTGGACACAACGATTAAAGGCATTGTCTTCTCGAGCAACTCTATTCAGAACCCCAGAACTGGAACATGAATGTCTAATGAAGCTGCTTCAGAAGGAGGAACCTCGGAGTCCCGAGTTTCTCTTAGCGATCCAGTGTATAAAAAGAGACTGATCCAAGCCAGAAATGTGAACTTGGGGGGTAACATACTAGCTAAGTGTGTTGCCGCGTTCACCCAGCGCCGATCCCGGGCTCAACGCTGTCCTTTTAATTGTGGCTGTCCGAGACTGTCATTTTGTCTCTCAATAAAATTCCAAATTTTGATTTATCGAATTTGGTGAATTGTATTTATTACAATCTGGTGACCCCGATGTGATTGGTGTGATACCGGGACCCCTGGACCCCTGTCTCTGACCAGGAGGCGCCCTGCTGAATTCAGCGGCCTGGCGGAGCCGGGAGGCCGGGTGGAACCGATCAACCACATGATGGACTTAAAAACAAAAAAGCCACACTTAAAAGGGAGTTAGGCGAGGTCAGAGCTCTTGGGGAACTTGGGGAGGTCTGGGGAACAGAACCTCTGGAGCCACAGCGAAGAAGATCAACTCGTAAAAATCTACGTGCACAAAGAACCCACGCAGGAAAAGGATCGTAAGTATTGTGTGGTTGAGTGGGAGTGACCAAGCGTGTGAGTGAGACGTGATTTTATCACGAAGCGAGTGGGACCCCAAAACCGCAGTTCCACTTCCCCGCGAGGGGTGTGGTCGGTTGCGGGGGAAGCGAACGTTTTGGGGGTAAACACGCACCTCACACATCAAGCCCAGAAACTCGGGGAGTTTTGGAAGGGGGATCAGTCACAGGAAGGCTGAAAGGGAAGGATACGTCCTTAAAAGAGTTCTGGGACTGGTAAACCTTTCAGCCTAGGACCAGGAACAGTCCAGGGGAGAGAGTAAGTAGTAGAAAAGAGAGCTCGTAATCACCAGGGAAAACCTTGAAAGGGAGCGATCACCCTTAAAGGGCCAGTAACTGGTGGACCCACATCACGGGACAAGGGAAAAGTAAAACCAAAGAAAAGGTCACAGGGAAGTCCAAGAAGGGAACCGTTAAAGGGATCCCTGAAATCCCAATTGAAAGTCCTTTGGGATGGATGTTAGAGCATTGGGAAGAGTGCCCTATAAGAAAAAGGAGGTCAAAGAAACAAATGATACATTACTGTATGGAGGTGTGGGGAGGAGTGGAAGTATGGGACCACGTAATATGGCCTGTCTTTGGGACATTTGAAGAATGGATTTGTACGGCGCTAGTGAATTATGCAAAGGAGGGGGGGAGTAAAGAGGAACATGAGTATGCGCAGATCTGGGAAAGGATCGATGCTAGACTTTTGCCAGTAAAATTAAAGGGTCCAACGTCCCCCTTGGGTGATAAGTGGGAACCTTTAGATAATCTTCCTCTGCCCTACGTAGTGCCCTTGCCCCCTCCCCTTCCAAATCAGGGAAACCCCCAAGACCCCACAGGATCAAGGTATCCCTCGGGGCAAGGGATCCCTGGCCCCTCACCACTTCCATCTGCCCCTCCCCCGGAGTCACAGGCAGCGGCTCCGTTTCCACCGGTCGGGCTCCCTCCCCCACTAGAACCCATGCCAGCTCCCCGACCCTCAGGGGGGTTAACCCAAGTTCCCCAGACCCCGATCCCACTCCTAGACACCCAGCCGCTTGAACTAGATTTGGCGGCGTTCCTCAGCCCCGCAGCCCTGGCACGGCCGGTTCCATTAGAGGCTAAGCATACCCCACCTGCTAGGAGGACTAGAAGACAGTTAAAGAGGTTGAATGAGGCAGAAAGTGAAGGGGAAGGCGAGAGAGCTAACCTCTTTCCCTTACGGGAAGTGCCTACTGCCCCAGGAATTATCGGGTACGTAAATGTCCCGATTAATACCAGCGACGTAAGGGCTTTTAAAAAGGAAATGGGAAAGCTTATGGATGACCCCTTAGGAGTATCTGAGAGGCTGGATGAGTTCTTGGGAACAAGTATATACTCATATGAGGATCTCACGGCGATCTTAAGGTCTTTGTTCAACACAGAGGAAAGAGAAATGATATGGCAAGCAGGAATAAGGGAGTGGGAGCGCCGGAACCCCCAGAGTACCCCTGGAGATCAAAAATGGCCAAGCCAGGATCCCCGGTGGAACGCCCAAACTGAAGAGGGTAGAAGGAATATGATTGATATGAAAAACATAATAATCCAAGGAATTAGGGAGGCGGTACCTCGGGGACAGAATCTGAGCAAGGTATTTGGGGAATGTCAAGGGAAAGAGGAGACCCCTACGGAGTGGTTAGAAAGATTAAGGAAAAGTCTCCAAATATACTCTGGGACAGATCCTGATTCTCCTGTGGGAGAGGTATTGTTGAAGACCCAGTTCATAGCTAAATCATGGGAGGATATACGGAAGAAATTAGAGAAAATCAAGGGGTGGCAGTGTTGCCCAACGAAGAGAAACACAAACCACAAAGTAGTTTATGCGGTGCTTTATTCGGGCCCGGGGACCCGGGGACTAGCGTCCCAAATCAGAATCCCACCGACCCTCATTTTCTTACAGGTTTTATACTATTTCTTACAGATTACATCATCAACGTACGTGCTATACATGACATTTCAGTTTAACATTAATCTTCTAATTTCTATAGACTATATCCCGTTCCCACAACACCTGCTTCCCTATCTCTATTTACACAAAGGCTCCCACCATAAATTCTATTCTTCTTTGACCACCGTGAGCACCTAACCGCGACGTCTTGGTCCGTTCCTCATGCTTCGTTTGTCAGCACATTCTTTCCTTGTACTTCTCCTAGCAACATGGCTAATTTCCAACAAGTCCCCCCTCTTGAGCATTCTTCAATTCCGTTGCAAGGATGCTCAATTTCTTAGGTTTGAGTCTCAGCTACACGAGGTTGTATCACTTCTCTTCGGGTAACTGCTTGTATTACCCTTTTGGTGTGAGCCCCTTCTTTCAGAATCATTCCTAAAAGACATCTATATACAATGATCACTACAATTATCACGATTACAAACATTATTACATATTGTATTATAGATGATACCCAACCGGAAACCTGGATCCCTAAGGAGCTCAACAGGGCTCCTACCCAATTATGCTCAGCATCTTTTTGTATTTCCTTTGTTTTGGACTCTATTTGTTCTAATTGATCTATATCTTTTTCTATTTCCTCCGTCACGTTTGGGATGTGCACGCAGCAATGGTCCACTCTGTTTCTTAAGTATCCACAAACTCTATGTTCCTTAAGTAGCAGCAAATCTAATGCCATTCTATTCTGTAATGTCATTCTAGTAGTCGCTTGCAGCTGAAGATTCAAGTCTCTAAAACCCTTTTTAGTTGTAGCTGCAAGCCTCTCCGTCTGTCCTAATAATCGGTACAACATCTCCCTGTTTCTGTAAGATGATATAGGGGCAAACAGTGATTCTAACATCCATCCTACTTTTACTCCATCATCAGGTTCATGCCAATCTTCCTGAATCGAAGCATCATCTTCTATCTCCCTTTTCTTTCTGCTTACCAATTCCTTTTCTTGCAGCTTAGAAGTTTTCCAGAATGGGCATAAGGTAGGAACCCCTAATGTAATTTGTGTAACTGCACCATCTATGGGCATGTGCGTAGTCCATAATCCATGTCCCATAACCCAAACTAAATTTCCTGGGCTCTTAACCGTGGTCGTCTTGCAATCCCAGGGCTCCTTTTCTTTCTTTGCAAGGGTGTGATTATATCCTCTACATTCACATCCCCACTGCAACAGCACTTGCACTGGTTCAAGTCCAATCTGCACTGGTGGAGTGTCACAGGTTAGTACCTGTGTACAATTCCATAACTCCATCATCTCCACCTTTTTCCTATATTGTTCTTTGAATAATGACTTCTGCCCAAAATCTTGATTCTTTTTCCCTTCCCACACTATGCACCAATTCACTTTCCCTAGGTAACTATAAGTTTCTAACAGACTAGGTCCCCAGATTGTTTTCCACTCCTCCATTGTCATTGTCTCAGTGGTATTCTGACATACTTCTTCTATCTTCTTTCTCTTATTCCGAACTCGGATCTTATCGCATGGCTCGGACACTTCTCCAATCACCAAACAATTTCCCTTAAGCTTGGATCCTCTATCCATCCATAATATCCTGGTATCTGCTGACAATTTTGAATCTTCTATCCATCTATAATATCCTGGTATTTGCTGACAATTTTGCTTACTAGTCTTTCTTCGTAACATACAAACCTCTACCCAGTCTAAAATCTCCTTAGACACTATTTCACAGTTCCAGGTCACATTCGCGGTGGCACTTGGCATCTCCCTTATGGGTATAATTCCCCACGGGATCGGGTCTCCAGCCGCTTGAGGAAGAGGCAGGCAGGCTGTTATTGAAGTTGTATTTTGCATTCTTCCGAAGTCTCGAATTAGTCCTACTATTAAATTTTCCTGTCCTTCTCTTATTTTTAGGGTTTGATTTCTCTCTGGGACCTGTCTGGTAACTCGTATGTCCCTTACTCTTAACGTTACCTGACTGTGACCCCACCAATTATCTCGGGCTATCCAACACCAATATTCTCCTTCGTCATCCCCTTTCTGTACATTAGTAATCTGCAATGCTATTTCCTTTTTCCCTGCTGTGATTTTATACTTTGATCCTGGCCTAATCCTTGTTTCATGCCACCACCCATACTCAGTGTAATTTTGGGATATTGTACAATTTAAAGCAATATTTTCTCTTTCTACTGCTAAGATCGTTCTTTCAGTTGCTCCTATTCCCTGATCCGGGTTTGTTCTAGCGACCACTTCCCGAAGTCCAAATCCTCCATCTAATCCACACTTACCTATACACAGATAATTCCCTGCCATAGTTGTTGAAGCAAAAGATGTGATATTATACCACCCGACCCCTTTAGACTCTTTCTTCCACTCACTACTTCCTTCCTTCAATTGATCCCATTCCATCTCTCTCTCTTTCCACCAGCTAATCCTTATTCTTCTTTTGCAATTATTCTTCAAGGTGTATTGACAACTAATTCTCAATGGCGGGCCCAACCAAATATCCTGGCTTGTTTTCAAGGGTGCTACTATTACCGAACCTGCACTGGTATAGTTTTCATTTATAATTTCCAACTCAAAATCCCCATAATCAAAACTACTTTTTATCCATACTACACAGGTGTATCTACCTTCTCCAGAAGTTGAGATTTTAGGAATCCTTAAGGTAGTGTTTCCTGATTGCTGATGGTCATCCCAAAGTGTTATTATTCCTTTACTTACGATGTCAAGGCCTTTTCTCCATCTCACATTAATTTCATGGGATCCAGCTTTCTGGTTGTCAGAAAACAAACAGGTTAATTCAACATTTCCACTTTCCGGTACTAAGACTAAAGGGTCTGGTACATGAATTATAACTGCTGAGGCTACTAACTGACAAACAATCAGTATCAAGATGATCAGGGCTTTGTTCGGAATACCATCCGGGTGTCCGTTATGGGCTGCACCTCCCATCTCGTCGGTACCTTCTTCACCCTGGTGTAGTGTATCCAGTTATCAATCCCAGCGACCTTGACGGCGGTGTACGTGGTCATCAGCACTTGGTAGGGACCATTCCATGACTCCTTCAGAGGCTCCACGCTCCAATTTTTCACGTACACATGGTCTCCCGGCGAGATGTCATGAACTGGGTTCTCTAGTGGTAGCGGGCGGTTCCACTGCAAGGCTCCCCGTACAGCTGCAAGAGTCTTATTCAAAGATAACACATAATTTAATAATACCTGGTCTCCTGTCAAATGGGGGTCCCCCTGATAGGTTGCAGCATGATAAGCTTTACCATACAATACTTCATACGGACTGACTCCTATCCTCTCCCTGGGTTTTATTCGGGTGCGCAATAATGCTATTGGCAGAGCTTGGGGCCACTGAACTTTGGCTTCCTGGCAAATCTTTTTCAACTGATTTTTCAATGTTTGATTCATCCTTTCTACCTGGCCACTAGACTGCGGTCTCCACAGAGTGTGTAAATCCCATCTAATCCCTAGCGCCTTGGCTACACCTTGAATGATTCCTGCCACAAAATGCGGTCCCCTATCTGATGACATTCCTAACGGGATTCCAAACCGGGGGATTATTTCTTTCAAAAGGGTTTTAACCACTTCCTTTGCCTGATTCGTGCGACAGGGAAACGCCTCCGGCCATCCTGAAAAGGTACATACATACACTAAAAGGTATTTATTACCTTGGGCTTTAGGCAGCTCCGAAAAGTCTATTTGCCAGTAGTCTCCGGGCTGTGGGCCTACCTTTAACCCTCCCATCTGAACCTGTTTTCGCACTAGGGGATTATTTTTCACACAAGTGGGACAGGTTGCATTAACCCGCTTTGCCATTGTTAACATCTGATTAGAGATTACCTCATTCTTTAAAAATTTTACCAAGGCCTCCGCTCCCCAGTGGCACTTGTAATGTTCAGTCTCCAAGATTGCTCGCATTATCTTCGCAGGTACTACTACCTGCCCAGTTGCTGTTACATACCACCCTTTGTCATTCTTCTGAGCTTTCACCAGGTGGGCCAGCTTCACGTCATCTGGTAGGTATGGAGGCTCATCTTTCATGTAGGAATCCGCCGGATTTCCCTTAGCTGGAATAAGAGCTGATTGAATCCTTATTTCCTTCGCTACTCTTTTAGCCGTTTTATCTGCCAATCGATTACCTTGGTATATCTTTCCATCTTCTCTTCGGTGTCCTGGCACATGCATTACTGCTACTGCCTCGGGTTCTCTTACAGCCTCTAACAGGAGTAGGATCTCGTCCCTATGTTTTATTGTTGACCCTTGAGACGTTAACAATCCCCGCTCTTTCCACAGAGCTCCATGTACATGCACCACCCCAAAGGCATATTTTGAATCAGTCCAAACATTGACCCTCTTTCCTTTGCTCAATTCGAGGGCTCGAGTTAAGGCTCTAATTTCTGCTTTTTGAGCCGAGGTTCCAGGGGGAAGAGCCTTTGCTTCTATTACTTGAAGAGTTGTGACTACCGCATAACCCGCATACCTGGTGCCGTTCTCGACAAAGCTGGACCCGTCGGTGAACAACTCCCAGTCTGGGCTATCGATCGGTGCATCCTTCAAATCTTCTCTGCTTGCATAGACCTGCTCAATTATCTCCACACAGTCATGGACGAGTTCCCCTTCCTCTCGCTCCGACCTGAGGAATTCTGCTGGGTTTAAATGGGGTGTTATTTTCAGTTCTATATCATCTTGTTCCCGCAGCAACGCCTGATATTGCAACAGACGGCTGGATGAGAGCCAGTGACCTCCCTTTTGCTCTAAGACTGCAATTACCATATGGGGCACATATACTTCCAGCTTCCTTCCCAAAGTCAGCTTCCTTGCTTCTTGTATTAGCAGCACCGTTGCCGCTACCGCTCGCAGGCATCCTGGCCAGCCGGAGCTAACTGTGTCCAATTGTTTAGAGAAATACCCCACAGGCCGCTTCCATGGCCCTATTTTCTGTGTTAGTACCCCTAATGCCAATCTGTGTCTTTCAGTAACATATAGCTGGAAATCTTTGCTCAAATCTGGCAATCCCAGCGCAGGGGCTTCCTTTAAGGCCTGCTTTAGTTCTAGGAAGGCTTTTTCCTGTGCACGTCCCCAAGTCCAGTGCACTTCTTTGAGGGCCTCATATAGGGGCCGTGCCAGCAGTCCAAAGTTCAGAATCCACAGCCGACACCACCCCACCATTCCGAGGAAAGATCGGAGTTCTTGATGGTTTCGGGGGACGGGTATGGCGCAGATAGCCGCTATGCGGTTAGTCCCCAATTTCCGCACCCCCTTAGAGATTTCACACCCAAATAGACAACCTCTGTTCTTACCAGCTGTGCTTTGTCTCGCGAAACTTGATATCCTCCTTGTCCCAGCATGTTCAGAAGGCTTATGGTTAATTGGGAGCAGATGTCTCGTTCCGTAGCTGCTAGGAAAATATCATCCACATATTGGAGAACCACATAGAACATGCTTGGTACTGTTACCTGGGTTGTCTTCCACTCTTCTAGTTCCCGAGCTAGTTGGTTTCCAAAAATGGTAGGGGAGTTCTTGAATCCCTGTGGTAGTCGGCTCCAAGTCAGCTGCCTTCTTCGTCCTGTGTCTGGATTTTCCCATTCGAATGCAAAATATTTCCTACTTTCAAGTGCCAGTGGGATGCAGAAAAAGGCATCTTTTAAATCAATCACGGTAAACCATTCAAATTTCTCTGATACAGATGTCAACAAGGTATAAGGATTAGCAACTACGGGATGAATATCTTTGGTTATCTCATTTATTGCTCTTAAATCCTGCACTAACCTATACTTTCCATTAGGCTTTTTAACTGGAAAAATAGGAGTATTATATTCGGACTCACACTCCTGCAAAATGCCTAAATTTAGATATTGATCAATAATTGGGGCTACTTCTCGCCTGACTTCAGGTTTGATTGCATACTGCTTCAGTCGTACTGGTTCTTTCCCCTCTTTTAGTTCTACTACTACTGGCTGTGCTGCCTTTGACTTTCCGGGGGTCCCAGTTTCCCATACCCAGGGAACTACAGCTTGCTCAATTTCTTCTCTAATGGGTTGGGGCTCTACCTCCTTAATAATGAACATTTTACCAATATTTTCTTCCGGAATTTCTAACTTGACCCTACCTCCTTCAAAAATAATTCTGGCCTGTAACATCGACAATAAGTCTCGTCCTATCAATGATTCAGGGCTATTTGGCATGTACAAAAATTGATGATCAAATTCCTTTCCCCCAAACTTTATATCTACTGGCCGAAGAAATGCCCTTTCTTCAATTTTTCCAGTAACCCCCACTACTTGTATCTTTGTGTCACTTAATGACCCTACCTGTGTATTAATTGCAGAATATGTGGCACCTGTATCTATTCTAAATTCTAACGGTTCTCCCTCTACTTCCATGATAACCTTGAGATCTCGGTCTAGTCAGCTCTGATTCTGATATTCCCCCATTACCAGCGCCTGGGCGACCTCTGCTGACGAATTCCCAAACTGCCTCGGAATTCCAATCCCACTATTCAACGGGCACTCATTTTTCCAATGTCCTTTATTTTTACAAAGGGCGCATTGGTCATATCCCAATCTCACCTGGCCCCCGCCACGACCCCTACCGAATCCTCCTCTGCCTCGAGCACGCCCCCTCCCATTACCTTTCCCCACAGCTCGCTGGAGTACTGCCAACATGCTAGCTTGTTGCTTCCTGACTGATTCCTTTTCCCGATTGTTATAGACCTTCCAGGCAACTTCCAACAATTTTTCTAAATTACGGGTATCCTCACCTTCTAGCTTCTGCAATTTCTTTCTAATATCCTCCTGGGACTGCCCCATAAAGATTAATGCCAATTGTAACCTTCCCGCTTCCCCCTCTACTTCCAGACTAGTATACCGTCTCGCAGTTTCCTTCAATCGTTCTAAGAAAGCAGAAGGGGATTCATTCTTTTCTTGTTTCACTGAATAAAGTTTGGACCAATTTACTGTCTTTGGAATGCCTGTTCTAACTCCTTCCATTAACAACTCCTGGTATCCCTTCAATGCTTGGTGTCCCCGTGCTGTATTGGGGTCCCATTCAGGGTCTTCCCTTGGTACTAATTCATTCAGAGTTCCATCCGCCACCCGCAACCTTATCATTTCTCTCGCCTTTTCCGTCATAGCCCGCAACACCATTTCCTTTTCAGTAGAGTCCATCAAAGTATCTAATAAAACCTGTAAATCATTCCAATCAGGGTTCTGAGTTTTTATTACCATTTTTACTACCCTGGCAGTACGGTCGGGATCCTCCCTATAAGATCCTGCAGATTGCTTCCAGATCATCAGGTCATTTGGGGAAAACGGAACTTTCACCATTACTCGATCTCCCTGGGGTCCCACCGCCTCTCTCAGCGGGGCTATTACGTGTGTTCCCCCCTCCCGGCCCCCTTTCTTAGAGACTAGGTGACCCCTTGTTCGTTTAGATATCGGGGTATGCCGTTTACTCTTGCCATCCCCTTTTTCCCTTGTTTCCCCACCCTCTTCTCCCTCTTCTTCCGAAGCGGTTTCAGGTGGGGGAGCACTAGGGGAGACCAGTAGGGATACATCCTCCTCAGGGTCTTTATATTTAACTAGATAGTCCGCCTTTTGATCCCGATTCTCGCAACCCCGACACTTCTCATTTGCCACAGTTAGAACCATTATTCCACATTCCTTCTGCCAATCAGTTCTCCGTCCCAAGTAATAAAACAGATCCAAATATGGTATTTCTTCCCATTTACCATTATCCTGTAAATAATGCATCATTGGAGTAATAATATCATGATTCAGCGTCCCATTCCTAGGCCACTGCATTCCCGCGGTGTCATATTGCGGCCAAACATGATTACAAAAATCAATCAACTTATCTTTAGCTAATTCTTGACCAAAATTCCCTTCTTTCCATTTCCTTATTAAACAACCTAGTGGTGAGTCCTCCGGGATTTCAATCCCTGCCGAGGATGTTTTAAACCCTTTAAATGGCATCTTTTTTTTTTTTTTTTTTTTTTACCACTTTATATCCTTTACCACCTTATATCCTGCTAGCAGGTATTGATCCTACTCAACTTTCGTCGAGATTTACGGTCAATTTTTTTCCACCAACCTGGGACGTCCAAGCCCAACCGTGCGGATCGTAGGTCCGTCTTAATCGGCAGGCGTCTAAAATCCTTTAAGAATAAAGCACCTTTTGGGCTTACCTCGTAGTTGTCCGACAGGCGCGGGGTCGGGCACGGGTTGATGTCTCCCCAGAAATCACCTGGTGCCGGCGTGGAGTAGATCACCTCGCGAACCGCCCCAGCAACCTTCGGAGTCCTGCCGCGGTCGCCAGAAAACTGTTGCCCAACGAAGAGAAACACAAACCACAAAGTAGTTTATGCGGTGCTTTATTCGGGCCCGGGGACCCGGGGACTAGCGTCCCAAATCAGAATCCCACCGACCCTCATTTTCTTACAGGTTTTATACTATTTCTTACAGATTACATCATCAACGTACGTGCTATACATGACATTTCAGTTTAACATTAATCTTCTAATTTCTATAGACTATATCCCGTTCCCACAACACCTGCTTCCCTATCTCTATTTACACAAAGGCTCCCACCATAAATTCTATTCTTCTTTGACCACCGTGAGCACCTAACCGCGACGTCTTGGTCCGTTCCTCATGCTTCGTTTGTCAGCACATTCTTTCCTTGTACTTCTCCTAGCAACATGGCTAATTTCCAACAGCAGGAGAAGGGATTGCAAGAATTACTTAGGGAAGCCCAGAAAATATACATGAGGAGGGACGAGGAAAAACAGAAAATACAAGCTAGGGTACTGGTAGCAGCTGTAAGGGAAGCCCAGAAGCAAGGACATCCCCAAACCTTGGAAAAAACCTTGAGAAGGGGACCCTCGAAGGGACCAGTGCGTCCGCAAAAAGGGACCCCTGTTAATCAAGGAGAGGGACCGGAATGTTTTTATTGTAAGAAAAAAGGGCACATGAAAAAGGATTGCAAGAAAAGAATGAGAGGTGAAAAGATATTTCAGGAAGATTAGGGACGTCGGGGGCTCTTCATTTTAGGGTCCTTAACATCGAGGGAGCCCGTGATAACCTTAAAAATTGGACCCAAGGGGACAGAAATGGATTTTTTACTAGACTCTGGGGCTGAAAAAAGCACGTTTAAACAGTTGCCTCCAGGGTGCCAAGTAAGCAAGGAATTTATGGTAGTTATAGGGGCTAAGGGAGAGCCCTTTAGGGTTCCCATAGTAAAAGATGTAGAGATTGAATCTGAAAATAGAGTCTGTTTAGGGGATATGTTGTTGGTAGAAGAAGCTGATTATAACCTATTGGGCAGAGATTTGATGGTTGCACTAGGTATTAGTTTAATTGTGAAGGATTCACGGATAGTGGTCAGTATATATAAACTAACCTGTGAGGATGAGGAGAAAATTAACCCCGAAGTGTGGCATACGGGAAGGGAAGCGGGGAGGCTGGACATGAACCCGATTTCAATTGAAATAGAAAGACCTGAAGACCCCATAAGGGTGAAGCAGTATCCTATCCCCCTGGAAGGGAGATGAGGACTGAAACCTATAATAGATGACCTAATAAATAAAGGCATTTTGGAACCGTGTATGTCCAGACATAATACCCCAATATTAGCCATTAAAAAGACAGATGGGAGTTATAGGCTAGTGCAAGATTTGAGAGCAATAAATGAGAGAACAAAAACTCGATTTCCCGTAGTTGCAAACCCATACACACTTCTGAATAGGGTCTCCCCAGAAGATACATGGTATAGTGTGATAGACCTAAAAGATGCATTTTGGACCTGCCCTTTAGCCGAAGGCAGTCGTGACTTCTTTGCATTTCAATGGGAGGACCCTGAAACTAATCGTAAGCAGCAGCTGAGATGGGCCTCCCTGCCTCAAGGATTTGTGGACTCGCCCAACCTATTTGGACAAGCCTTAGAGCAATTGTTAAGTCAGTTTTCCCCCAGAAAAGGGACAAAAATCTTGCAGTATGTAGATGACTTGCTAGTTGCTGGAGAAACTGAGGAAGAAGTAAGAAAATGCACCATTCAATTATTAAACTTTTTGGGAGAAAAAGGTTTAAAAGTATCTAAGCAGAAATTGCAGTTCACCGAACCTGAGGTGAAATATCTGGGGCACTGGATTATCAAGGGAAAGAAAAAGTTAGACCCAGAAAGAGTATCTGGTATACTAGAATTACCCCCCCCCCCAAAGAATAAAAGACAGATACGCCAGATGTTGGGGCTTTTGGGTTACTGTAGACAATGGATAGAAGGGTATAGTGAGAAGGCAAAATTTCTATATGAGAAATTAACCATAGAAAAGGTAAAATGGACTGAGCAAGATGACAGAGAATTACAGCAACTAAAGGAAGCTCTGATAACAGCCCCTGTCTTGAGCCTCCCTGATGTGAACAAAAAGTTCCAGTTATTCGTGGATGTAAGCAATCATACAGCTCATGGGGTCTAAACACAAGATTGGGCTGGAGATAGAAAACCTGTAGGTTACCTTTCTAAACTACTGGACCCTGTAAGCAGGGGATGGCCCACATGTTTGCAAGCTATAGTGGCAGTTGCCCTATTGGTGGAAGAAGCCAAAAAGATCACGTTTGGGGCTCCCCTCATAATTTACACCACACATAATGTGAGAACTATTTTACAGCAAAAAGCAGAAAAATGGCTTACGGATGCAAGGCTCTTAAAGTACGAAGCCATTCTTATTCATGCCCCTGAATTAGAATTAAGGACAACAAAAGCTAGCAATCCAGCAGAGTTTCTTTTTGGGGAAGCACCAGGAAGGCCCACCCATAATTTCTCTGACTTAATAGAATTGCAAACAAAGGTAAGGGCAGATCTGGAGGATGAGGAACTGGAAGAGGGAGAAAAATGGTTTGTGGATGGCTCAGCCAGAGTCATAGAAGGAAAGAGGAAATCAGGTTATGCCATCATAAATGGGAAAACAGGGGAAGTAATTAAATCAGGCCCGTTAAGTGCTTCTTGGTCAGCTCAAGCATGCGAGTTGCTTGCAGTATTACAAGCTCTAAGAGAGCTAAAAGGAAAAGTAGGAACCATTTTTACTGATTCCAAGTATGCTTTTGGGGTGGTACATACCTTTGGAAAGATTTGGGAAGAGAGGGGATTAATAAACACTCGAGGGAAAAGTTTAGTGCATGAGGATTTAATAAGACATCTTAAAGGCTATAAGAGAACCAAAAGCGATTGCCGTTGTATATGTAAAGGGGCATCAGACAGGACTACAGTTTAGAACTAGGGGTAATAACTTAGTTGATCAGGAGGCCAGAAGGGCAGCTCTTCTTACCCTTAGCATCCCTGAAAGCCCCAGGGGTGACCCCCAGGAATTTCCTCCTCATCCTACGGAAAGGGAGATTGAAGAGTTCAAAAAGATAGGAGGAACATTGGAGGAAGGAAAATGGAGACTACCTGATGGTCGAGAATTAATCCCCAAAACTTATGCCCGGACAATACTAAAGAGATTGCATTCCCAAACCCACTGGGGAACTCAGGCATTAGCCGAACAACTCCTAAAATTTTTTGGATGCAAAGGTATCTTTGAATTAGCAAAACAGGAGGTCCAAGGTTGCATGGTATGCCAGAAGATTAATAAATCCAGGATCAGGCAAGCTACACCGGGGGGACGTCCCTTAGCATACCGCCCCTTTGGGAGAATTCAGGTGGACTTCACCGAACTACCAAAAATTGGAAGGCATAGGTATTTATTAGTAATAGTAGATCAATTGACCCACTGGGTGGAGGCATTCCCCAGCCCTAGGGCAACAGCCCAGACAGTAGCACGAAGGTTATTAGAAGAAATAATTCCTAGATATGGAATCCCAGACTCCATTGATTCGGATCAGGGAACACACTTCACCTCCAAAATCACAAAACACTTAGCAGATGCCCTTGGGATCAGATGGGAATATCACACACCCTGGCACCCCCAGAGTTTGGGACAGGTAGAACGAATGAATCAGACATTAAAAGCGCAGTTATCAAAGCTTATGCTAGAAACTAAGATGTCATGGGTAAAGTGCCTACCCTTAGCCCTCCTTAACATTAGAACTCAACCCCATTCAGGATCTGGTCTGTGATAAACATTAACTATTTTTTGTTCACTGGAGATCAAATAACTCAAGATAACAGGAAGTTACTATGTTACTATCTAAGCTTATAGGCAAACATACCCTTGCCCAATTTCTTTTCTCTCTCTACTTGCTTAATCAGCTTTAAGTTTCAGGAATTCCAGCTTAGTTACCTGTCATGGGGTGACTGTGTATCCCCAATCGTCTGTTGGGTGCAGGGGGGAGGGCAAGCGCGGTTTGTTTTTCCCCAGGAAAACTCTGCTCATCGGAGTGACCTTGAAGCGGGGGAGCTGGAACACGGCAAGACAAAAGAAGCTCTGTTGTTTTTTTGCCCCGGCAGTTAGTTAGTTTAGTGCTAGCGTAGTTAGACGCTGTAGAATAGCTGAAGCTTTTTGCTTTTTTTTTCTTTTTCTTTTTTTGTCCTTTTTTCCTTCCTTTTTGCTTTTTTTTGTCCTCTCCTCGGAACTGTTCCAACCTCTCCGGACTAAGGACCTGGGGAAGCACTGGGGGCCTCCACAGGGGACTCACCCCACCAAGATCAGCCCTGCACATCTCCTTTTCTCCCAGCGTCAGCAGAGACGGAGCGGTGGAGCACAGTGACGACCCTCGAGGAGACTTTCTTTAAGTTTGTTATCCCTCCGTAAGCGGCACAAAGCTCTTGTCATCGGGTATTGTGCCGGGAGTGCTTTGCCTGTTTAATAAACAGGTTTTTTCCACTTCTCTCTGAGGAAATCTTTTTTTCCCGAACCAGTTGGAGGAGGGGAGGGGGGCCCCGTGGGAGGGTTTCTCCCAAAATCTGCCTGAAACCACCACATTACCATATAAGGAAGAGGACAACTACAGCCTTCATCTCTGCGACCACCGAGGGACAGAAAGAGACCCTCCCAGCAACACGTCACACATACATCATCGGAGGAAAGAAGCAAGATAAAAGCAAGACTGAAAAACCTGCCAATTCACGGCAGTTGGTGGAGCGAGACTCCCCCTGCCGTCCAGCGCTGTATTTGCCTTTGCTTTGCTTGCTGCAATGTAATAAATTCCTATTTGAACTTTTCTTCGTGTTCATAGTCTATTACAATTTGGTGCCGTGACTCGGATCCACCTGCAAGATAGGACTTTTGGTTCTGCCTGGGGGACGCCCCACCAATCAGTCGGCGGCCCTGGTAGACCCGATTCCTGTCTCGGTTGGACCAACGAACCTAAATTCAAGGCATTAGGCAAAGGAAGCCGGCAGACCCTATAAACTTTGTGCACAAAGGTCCGGACGAAGACGCAAGACGCGTGAGTATCTGTGTGGAAGAATCCGTTCGGTCTGGGTCGGATATCCTGGAGTGCTGCGAGTGTGTGTGTGTGTGAGAGGAGAACCGGCAGCTCGGATTTTCCAAGTGATTGTGGACCCTCAGTAGTGCGGTTCTCATTGTCCGAGAGGGCGTGAGCCACGAACAAGGGGAAGCGAGTGACTTCTGCACCACACTTGTGTGAGGGCACTCCAGAAGATGGGACAGGGGAAGAGCAGGCCCTCTACTCCCATAAAACTCCCCCCGGTGCCTAGAGATAGCCCACTGGGGTTCATATTAGACAATTGGAAACATTACCCTAACACAGGGGGTAAAGATAAAGCTAAAATGATCCATTATTGTGTAGTAGTATGGGGTGGAAAGGAGATTTCCCGGAATATTTTTTGGCCTATTTTTGGATCATCAGAAGATTGGGTGAGGCAAAAACTCAACTTGTGGGTAAACACTAAAATTCCTTTTAGTCAGGAAGAAAGTGAATATGCTAATGTATGGGTTACAAGACCTGGGGGTGAAGTGCTCCTGTTTCCCCTCAAAGAGGGAGGACGAAAGAAAGACAGGAGTAAAGAGGAAGAAGCCTTACTGATCCCACCCCCTTACATACCCCCTCAGAACCCCCAGATTCCGGATGCACCTCCAGTGGAGCCTCAGGAAGCAGGAAGTAATCCCGAGCCCCCCGAGGAAGTGCAGGGACCCATAACCCGAGGTCGGGCTAGACAGCATAACCTATATCCCCTAAGAGAAATGCCTGTGGGGGGGGGCCAGGGACCTCACCCAGCGATAGGGTTTGTTTCAGTACCTTTGAGTTCTGGGGATGTTCGGGAATTTAAGAGGGAGATGGGGAGCCTCCTGGAAGATCCTTTGGGGGTGGCCGAGAGACTGGACCAATTTTTGGGACCCAGTATTTATACTTGGGGCAAGTTGCAAGCCATAATGAATATTCTCTTCACGGCCGAGGAAAGAAATATGATTAGACGAGCGGGGATGCGGATATGGGATTCACAACATGCACAAGGACCTTTAGCAGACACCAAGTGGCCTTTGCAGGATCCCAATTGGAATCATCAGCAGCAGGATCACAGAATCAATATGCAGGATCTGAGGGGGATAATAGTACAGGGGATCCGGGAAGCGGTGCCTAGGGGGCAGAACATCAACAAAGCATTTAATGAGAGACAGAAAAAGGAGGAGACACCTACGGATTGGCTAGAACGCTTGAGAAAAAACCTGCAGATGTACTCGGGCTTAGATCCTGAGACACCGTTAGGGCAAGCACTACTAAAAACACAATTTGTGGCTAAATCGTGGGAAGATATCAGAAAGAAGTTAGAAAAATTAGATAATTGGCAAGATAGAGACCTAGATGAGCTATTGAAAGAAGCACAGAAGGTATATGTAAGAAGAGATGAAGAGAGTCACAAGAGACAAGTAAGAATGATGGTGGCAGCAGTAAGGGAAACTAGGAGAATTGATGCCCCTCCCAAAACAAGTCAAGTGGCCCAGAGAAATGGGGGAGGGGTTCCCCGGGTAGAGAAAAAGGATGGAGGCGTATGTTTCTACTGTGGAAATAAAGGACACTTTCGGAGAAACTGCAGGAAGCGGCTGAGGGATGAGAGAGTCTTCAAAGAGGACTGAAGGAGTCAGGGGCTTCATTTGCTGGGGACACGGAAACATCAGGAGCCCTTGATAAAATTAAAAATAGGTCCTCAGCAGCAGGAATTTGAGTTTTTAGTAGATACTGGAGCTGAGCGATCGACAGTCCAGGTACTACCGGAGGGATGTAAGATATCAAAGGAAACTGCTCAAGTGGTAGGGGCGAAGGGGGAGCCCTTTGAAGTCCCTGTTATTAAGAATGTACTGGTGGAATCGAGGTCCAAAATGGGAATAGGGAACTTTCTGCTGGTACCAGAAGCAGATTATAATTTGTTAGGGAGAGACTTAATTATAGAAATGGGTATTAATATAGAAGTAGTAAATGAGGAAATCAAAATAAAACTCTGTCCCTTGAGGGTAGAGGATGAGGAAAAAATTAACTCAGAAGTATGGTACACTCCTGATAGTGTAGGAAGGTTGAATATACCCCCCTTCTCGGTAATCATTAAAGATCCAGAGACACCGATAAGGGTTAAACAGTACCCCATCTCCCCAGAGGGAAAGAATGGGTTGAAGCCCGAGATTGAGAGGCTACTAAGCAAAGGACTCTTAGAATCTTGCATGTCTCCTTTTAATACCCCCATTTTGCCAATAAAAAAGGCAGATGGATCATACCGGTTAGTGCATGACCTAAGAGAAATAAACAAAAGGACAGTAGCTTGTTTTCCGGTGGTAGCCAACCCTTACACCCTGCTAAGCAGACTTGGTCCCGAAAAACAATATTATAGTGTAATTGACCTTAAAGATGCATTCTGGGCATGTCCTCTAGACGAAAAGAGTAGGGATTACTTTGCATTTGAATGGGAAGACCCAGTCACTCATAGGAGACAGCAGCTAAGGTGGACCGTGCTCCCCCAGGGGTTTACGGAATCTCCTAATTTGTTTGGACAAGCTTTAGAACAGATTTTGCAAGAATATCAGACTGGGGAAGGAGTGACCCTTATCCAATATGTAGATGACCTCCTGATTGCTGGGGAAGCAGAGGACAAAGTACGGGCAGAAAGCATTAGATTACTCAACTTCCTGAGTGCTAAGGGGCTCAAAGTATCTAAGGCAAAACTACAATTCGTGGAAGAAGAAGTAAAGTATCTTGGGCATTACCTAAGGAAGGGGGAGAAGAAAATAGACCCTGAAAGAGTAAAGGGGATACTATCCATACTGCCTCCAAAGAGCAAGAAGCAAATTAGGCAGTTGTTAGGTCTCATGGGGTATTGCTGACAGTGGATTGAGAACTATAGCACCAAGGTTAAGTTTTTATATGAGAAATTGAGCCAAGGAGGGCTAGTGAAATGGGATGAGAAAGATGACAAGCATCTGAAAGCTCTGCGGCATGATTTGGTCAATGCCCCTGTGTTGAGCCTACCCGATCTGAAGAGACCCTTTTATCTATTTGTAAACACAGATAGTGGGACGGCTTATGGAGTACTGACCCAGGAATGGGCTGGGAAAAAGAAACCTGTTGGGTACTTATCTAAGCTGTTAGACCCTGTAAGCAGGGGTTGGCCTACATGTTTGCAAGCTCTAGTAGCCTGCGCCCTGCTTGTGGAGGAGGCTAATAAAATCACTTTCAACGGGGAACTGAGAGTATTATCCCCTCATAATATCCGGGGAATTTTGCAACAAAAGGCAGAAAAATGGATAACGGATGCCCGACTCTTGAAGTATGAGGGAATCCTATTAGACTCCCCAAAATTAACCCTGGAGGTTACAGCCTTACAAAATCCGGCCCAATTCTTATATGGAAGGCCAAGTGAGGATGGATTGGCCCATGAGTGCTTATCTACCATAGAAGAACAAACCAAAATAAGACCAGACTTGGATGAAGAAGAATTAGAAGAGGGGGATAGGTTGTTTGTAGATGGCTCATCGCAAGTAATTAATGGAAAAAGGGTCTCTGGCTATGCAATAGTTGGGGGAGAAGGACTTGCAGTTATCGAATCAGGCCCTCTAAGTGGATCTTGGTCGGCGCAGGCCTGTGAACTTTATGCTGTACTGCGGGCATTGCAGTTGTTGAAGGATAAATCAGGTACCATCTATACTGACTCAAAATATGCCTATGGGATTATACACACTTTTGGGAAAATATGGGAAGAACGGGGGTTGATAAACTCCCAGGGAAAAAACCTGGTTCACCAGGATCTAATCAGGAAACTGCTGAAGGCCTTGAGGGGACCTAGGAAAATTGCTGTTGTTCACCTGAAAGGGCATCAAAAGGGATTGGATTTTAAAAGCAGGGGAAATAATGCAGCAGATCAGGAAGCAAGAAAGGCTGCTTTGCAGACGTCACAATCTACCCCCCAGAAAGATCTGAAGGCTGAAAGAAAAGAGCGTGAGAGCAGAGGGAATTTGCAAAGGAGATATAGTTTTACTATGCAGGAAAAAGAAAAGATGAAAAGAATGGGGTTGAGAGAAGACCCAGAAGGGGAATGGCGACTTCCAGAGGATAATAGAACTGTACTGCCTAAATCCATAGCTATGGATATTATGAGGAGAATACATAGCAAAACACATTGGGGGGCACAAGCATTGGTAGATCAATTTGCCACCAAACATATGTGTATTGGGGCAGATGACTTGGCAAAGCAGGTAGTGAGGGGGTGCGTTACCTGCCTAAAGGTAAATAGGGCCAATTTAAGAAAAACCTTAATGGGGGGACGACCTACAGCATACCGGCCATTTGCTAACATCCAACTAGACTTTACTGAGTTACCAAAGACTGGGAGGTATAAATATCTATTGGTAATAGTGGATCACCTAACCCATTATGTAGAGGCATTCCCTACGGCAAGGGCAACGGCACAAACAGTGATCAAGACCCTATTAGAGCAGATTATTCCCAGATATGGGGTCACGGAAACCATTGACTCGGACAGAGGCCCTCACTTTACATCCAAAATAATTAAGGAAACCATGGCAATAATGGGAATACAATGGGATTATCACACCCCCTGGCACCCCCAAAGTTCGGGAAGAGTAGAAAGAATGAATGGGGAAATTAAAAAACAATTGACCAAACTCGTGATTGAGACCAAACTGTCATGGGTAAAATGCCTACCATTAGCATTGCTAATATCCGGACACAACCTAGATTGGATATGGGAATATCTCCATTTGAAATGTTGTATGGAATGCCCTACAATATAGAGGAACCACAAGATCATCCGAAGTTGAGGGATCAAAATATGAATGTATACATTACCAGCCTAATGAAATATAGGGAAAATCTATGGAAAAAGGGAAGGTTAGCTCAGAGACCCCCACTAGATTTGAAACTGCACCAGGTGCAACCAGGAGATTGGGTAATGATAAAGTCCTGGAAAGAAGCAACCTTGGCCCCACAATGGGAGGGCCCTTACCTTGTATTGCTTACTACAGATACTGCAGTCAGAACAGCAGAGAAGGGAGGGACCCATGCTAGCAGAATTAAAGGGCCAGTGAGCAAACCGACTCCTGAGTGGCAGGTGACAAGCAATCCCGGAGACCTGAAGTTACGGATCCAGAGGAGAGATCATCAATGAATGGACACCGTGTAGAATATGCACCAGAACCACACTACACGGAGGAAAGATTAATTTGTAACTCTGATGTTAAGATAAGGTGTAGAGACCCAGAGTGCAATTGTTATCCTTTTGTTTGTTATATTTGTAAAATCTGCGGGGACAGGTGGTGGAGTCATTGTAGGCGAGGAATCCCTCCTAGAGGAATTTGCAGCCCCTGTTGGGTACTGCAGCGGAACATAACTGATTGGATTCTAGAATATAAAGTTAAATATGAGGGATTAGTAGAAGAATCAGAAGAGTGGTGGAAGATTTTTGCATTAGGGATTGAACCAAAATATTATTGTTATCACCCTAATGAACCCATCCCCTTCATAGCTGAAATTGTTGACTGCACCTGCCACACACGCCTAAAGGGAATCCGGTGTGATACACCCCCGGTTAAGTATCAGAACTGGGATTCCTATGTCAAGAGGCAACAGAGTCGCCCCCGGGGACCTCCTGAAGAATATCCCTGCTGCCGAGAAGATGATACCCCCCGTGGCTCGAGGCAACCGAGTCGACGGGAAAGGCAGAGGGGTAAAAAGCTGTGGAGGAAAGAAACCCCAGGGTAGGACAACAAAACAATATTTGAGGAATTGCCTCAAGAATAGGAATAAGAGCAAAGACCCTGGGCAGAGAGACAGGTTGCAGTCTATGAAATGGAACAATCCTCAGATATACTCCCATTCCTATGCCCCCAATGATGCTCACCACGTGACCCAGCCGATTACTTTTCTTTTGCTGATGTTATACTTAAGAGGGATTAAAAACCCAAAGCAAAAACAAAAAGCAGATTGGTTGCTCCCAGCTCCCAATACTCGATGGGTTTGCCAGAGTATAGGAATTACTCCTTGTTTATCTTTAAAAATTTTCAATCACGCCCATGACTATTGTATTCAAGTAACTATTATACCGAAAATTACTTATCATCCAAAAGATTATGTCCTTGAACAGCACACAACCCCAGAACATCACCTCATGAGAAGAGAACCTTTCACCGCCCTGACTATAGCAACTCTTCTAACTGTAGGAGGAGTAGGAGCTGGAACAGGGATAACCTCATTAGTCAACCAACAGAAAGAATTTAGAGCACTAAGAATCTCTGTAGATGAAGATTTAAGTAAAATAGAAAAAGCAATTGATGGGTCAGTAAAATCAGTGAGATCACTGTCAGAAGTAGTATTACAAAATCGAAGGGGTTTAGATCTGCTGTTTTTACAACAAGGGGGCCTTTGTGTAGCGCTAAAAGAGGAATGCTGTTCGTATGCAGATCACACAGGAGTAGTAATCAATACTATGAATGAACTAAGGAAGCAGATAGAACAGCGGAAAAGAGAAAATGAAGCACATCAAAATTGGTATGAAAATTGGTTCAACCACTCCCCTTGGTTAACCACACTGCTTTCTACTATTGCGGGGCCAGTAATTCTGGTGGCACTCGGGCTTACCTTTGGACCATGTATATTTAATAAACTGATTACTATAGTGAAAAGCCGGCTGGAAGCGGCACATCTTATGCTTCTTAGGACTAAGTATGATCAGATACCTGAAGAAGAAAATTAAAAAACTTTAGAGTTAGCTAGACAAGAACTGCAAAGATACAGTGAACAAAAATAAGTAAGAACAAGAGAAATGGGGGGAATTGTGATAAACATTAACTATTTTTTGTTCACTGGAGATCAAATAACTCAAGATAACAGGAAGTTACTATGTTACTATCTAAGCTTATAGGCAAACATACCCTTGCCCAATTTCTTTTCTCTCTCTACTTGCTTAATCAGCTTTAAGTTTCAGGAATTCCAGCTTAGTTACCATATAAGGAAGAGGACAACTACAGCCTTCATCTCTGCGACCACCAAGGGACAGAAAGAGACCCTCCCAGCAACACGTCACACATACATCATCGGAGGAAAGAAGCAAGATAAAAGCAAGACTGAAAAACCTGCCAATTCACGGCAGTTGGTGGAGCGAGACTCCCCCTGCCGTCCAGCGCTGTATTTGCCTTTGCTTTGCTTGTTGCAATGTAATAAATTCCTATTGGAACTTTTCTTCGTGTTCATAGTCTATTACATGGTCTGTCCCCTTTCAAAATGCTATATGGAATGCCATATGAACATGGAATGCCAGTGGGACACCCTCGAGTAGAAGATTGCCAGATCCAGTCTTATCTTGTTTTAATTAATAAAAATTTACAGCAACTCAGAAAACGCAGACTAATAGCACAAAGCACACCCTTAGGATTCACCATTCACAAAATCCAACCAGGGGACAAGGTGCTAATCAAGACGTGGAAAGAAACCCCGTTGTCACCTCACTGGGAGGGACCTTTCCTCGTCCTCCTCACCACTGACACGGCTGTGAGAACAGCAGAAAAAGGCTGGACCCACTCGTCTTGGGTGAAAAGAATTGAACCACAAGACAGCTCTCCGCAGTGGAAAATCACCTCGACTCCGGGAGATTTGAAGCTGAGGATTCACCGGAAAACCCAATGACCAGCGCTTATCGGATAAGTTGTAACCAGGCAGGGTGCCCCTGCAATCCATTTATTCACTTTAAGTGCGGGTATTGTAAACAGATTTGGGTGACTCATTGTTACCGGGGAGCCAGGCCTTGGGGTTTGTGTGAGAATTGTTTAGAGGAGGAAAACAGGCTCACAAACCTTTTTCTATACATTGCCACAGAGTCGGGCCTTTTTGAATTGGATTCTCTTGAGTGGTTCCATTACTTCACAAACGGGATAAGGGGAAAATTGAATAAAAGAGCGGAACCACTAGTAATTGAGTGTAGGAGGACAGTGAAAGTACCCTGCATAGCTGACACGATAAAAGTAGCCAAGTGGGAACAGTACAAAAGACGGTATGCTCAAAGGAGCACCCATGGGGGTCCGGAAGAATATCCCTGCTGCCAAGAAGATGGTTTACCCTGCCGCTGGGGGCACCCCAACGGGCGTAGGGTCGGGCAGAGAGATACACCTATGGGTAACCCTGGTGATCCTGAGCCTAGCCGTGTACCCCACGAGTGGCCTCCCCAACCCCAAGGAGAGAATGGGGAAGGGAACTGACCTGCAGGAGACTCAGTTAGAGCCTGCCTGGGGCCAAGACATAGAACCCAGGGTACGTGTAGACTGTCCCAAATTGCAAAGGGGGGGAAATTGCAAATATAATGATAGTGGGCTCCAGATAAACAAAACAAAAGAAAAAACCAATAACCCGATGGCAATGTCCAGGAAAAGGAGAGGGCTAAGTAACTTGCCCCTAATCCCCACGTGTAGAGATTGTAACAAAACGGTGTGGATTGGGGGTAAAAGGGAATCTACTTTTGTGGGATATTTACAAGTAAACAAATTATGTTATGATAAGAACAAATTAGAAATGTGCACCCTAAATGGGAAAACATATTGGGTGGGACAGAATGAGAAACTTCAGACAGCCTCCTTGAACGGAGGACCCATACTACTGGATTTATTAAGTGACAGCGATGAAAGGGTATGCCTGAAATTAGAAAAAGTATTCTGTTTTTCTAAGGATGAGGAAGGGTTAGACCCAGAAAATAAGATACAAAAGGTAGCCCTAAAACTCAAGAGGCAGGTATTAGAAGCAAAAAGAAAAAAGATGGAGCAAGAGAGAATGAGGACACTTAGCGAACAATATGAACAATTAGAAAGACAGTCTAGTGATTGGAGTTTATCTGCCTCTAGCAAAAACCTCTTTTTGGATTTAGTACAAGAGATTACCACAGAATTAGGACTAACTAACTGTTGGATTTGTGGGGGACTAAAATCAGCTGAAAGATGGCCCTGGAAGGGGGAAAGTTTAGCTCCTGAACAACTCCTAAGGTGGGATAGCAAAATCCTAAAAACAATGACTCGGCCAGAGGGATGGACACTAGATGAAAGAATAATAGGAACCATTTGCATTAGCAGGGAAGGAAACACATACAGTGAAACAGTGGGCTACACCCCATGTCTATCCACACTAACAGTGAACTCTAACAATAAGTCTAGAATGTGGCAGCCCGAACCACCAAATGGGTATTGGGGCAAAGAAAGAGAGAAAGGATGTAACTGGATAGAGGAAATTGGACTATGCTGGCATAGATTAGCAAATGCTAACCCCTACTACTCCCTGACAGACCTTAAGGAATTTTGGGAAAAACCAGAAAATATAGACATAAATGGAAAGCCCCGAGTGGAATTTACTGGATCTGCGGGAAAAAGGCTTACAGCGAATTACCCCGAAAGTGGAAAGGATCCTGTACCCTGGGGATGATTAGACCTTCTTTCTTCACGCTACCCAGAACCGGCAGTAACCTGCTAGGGGCCCCATTATATGAGACTATCAGCCGAAAAAGACGAGAGATAAAAAGGGAACTCCCGCAGGCAGGGGGAAACCAGAGATGGGGGGATGAAGAATGGCCTGCGGAATGCATAATAGAATACTATGGCCTCGCCACCTGGGCACAAGACGGAAGCTGGGGTTACCGAACCCCGGTATAGCTACTAAACCGACTAATTCGGCTGCAAGCTGTAGTAGAAATAGTTTCAAATCACACCTCAGATGCACTAGAACTCTTAGCCCGACAGCACTCACAAATGAGGGCTTTTGTTTACCAAAATAGAATTGCCCTGGACTATCTGTTAGCAGAGGAAGGGTGTGTGTGCGGGAAATTCAATGACTCAGAATGCTGCATAGAGATTAACGGCTATGGGGAAACAATTAGAGATTTAGCCACTGAAATTAAAAAGGTTGCCCATGTGCCCGTGCAAAAATGGAACTCTATACTTCAAGCTTCCTGGTGGGACCGATTGGTGGAAGAAAGTGGGATGTTTTTATTCTATGTTCGGTAGCTGGGTTAATCTTCCTACCCTGTCTGATACCCTGTCTCATCAGGTTGATTCACACAGTAGTCCAGGGAATGCAGGTTGCATCACTTCCTATGGACCCTGAGTTGGCCTCAGGGGGACTAAATAAAAATAGTGCTGTTTCGAAAATCATGAAATTAAACGAGAAAAAGAGTAGGGCTGCAGAGATGCTTGCAAAATTTGAAGCCCGAGTACAGGAAGAGAATGTAGAAAAAAACTTATTGGAATGAAGCAACTGAAGGAATACTGCCAGAATAATAGAGTGGTTAAGAGGCTTTTTATCTTGAAAGAAAAAAAAGGCTATAACCAAAACACGAATTAAATAGGTGAAGATAGAAGGGGGGGATTGTGATATATGTCCTAAAGTTAATTCATGTTAAAAAGATGTAAGATGTAATTCAACCCCTACAAATATAAGTTTTGTTTCTAATCCAGTATACCAAGAGTTAACTCAGACGAAAGCTGCACAGAGAAGGGTGCAGGAATTTCTTTTGCCAGAAAAGACACAGGAGGGACACAAGAAAACTATGATAGGAATTACCCGAAAAAGGGATACAGGGATACCTCTGCCGGGAATCGTTAAAGGGAGAACAAAGACAACGGAAAAGGGACATGGAAGCCCGGAGAACCAGATGATTACATCAGATCGATATCTCATCCATCTCCTCCTGAAATTAACATCTCCACACCACACCTGGACACAACGATTAAAGGCATTGTCTTCTCGAGCAACTCTATTCAGAACCCCAGAACTGTGTCCTAGGGTAACTTTATGATGCCTGTATCCCCAATCGTCTGTTCTGTTTGTGCTGTATATTGAGTCCTGTGCCTTTAAGACTGGTTCTAAGAGCAAGGAGAAGCGCGGAGTTTGTTTTGAGAAAACTACCTGACTCCTCCACATTCTTCTGCGGACGGGGTGTTCGGCGGAGGCTTGGAGAGACTGCAGGACAGAGATTTTTTTTTCTTTGCTTTTAGTTAGTTTCAGCTAGCTAGGGCAGAGAATTTCCCTGGACTGTTTTTTTTCCTTTTTCTTGGAACTGTTTAAACCTGCTCTGGACTGACAACCCAGGGGAGCACTGGGGGCTGCACCTGCGGCCCACCGGGGCCTGGACCTCGGCATTTTCCAGCAGCGCCGGAGGGACTGGGACTGAGGAGACGCTGAGAGAGAGAGCCGAGCTACACCCACGGCAAGGACTTTCTCAATTTGCCATCTCACTTCAGAAGGAGAGGTTTTATTGTTTCATACTATTCATTCTTTATACTTGTATGCACTTCATTTGTTTAGTAAAATAGTTTTTTCCACTTTTCTCCAAAGAGGGTTTTGGTTTTTTTTTCCAGACCGGTTGGAGGGAGGGGCCACGTGGGTTTGCTTCCTTAGAGGGATCCTATACAGGGGTTTTCTCCCAAATTTGTCCCAAACCAGGACAAACTGGAACATGAATGTCTAATGAGGCTGCTTCAGAAGGAGGAACCTCGGAGTCCCAAGTTTCTCTTAGCGATCCAGTGTATAAAAAGAGACTGCTCCAAGCCAGAAATGTGAACTTGGGGGGTAACATACTAGCTAAGTGTGTTGCCGCGTTCACCCAGCGCCGATCCCGGGCTCAACGCTGTCCTTTTAATTGTGGCTGTCCGAGACTGTCATTTTGTCTCTCAATATAATTCCAAAATTTTTATTTATCGAATTTGGTGAATCGTATTTATTACAGGAATGTTAGCAGGATGATTACAAACACAATGACTAAAAATAAGATTGTAAAAGGATAAGTAATTACTGGTTTTGATTTTCATATTTTAGACTGTCTTTTATCAGTGTATGTTCTTATTTTGCCCAGTAGCATATGTATGATATATATATAATATGTATATAATGCAAATGTATTTTAAATGTATTTTAAATCCCTCCAGGGATGGTGACTCTACTGCTTCCCTGGGCAGCCTGTTCCAATGCTTGACAACACTTTCTGTCAAGATTTTTTTCCTAAAACCATTGTAGGTCCCTTCCAACTGAACGATTCTATTCTATATACACAAAAAAATGCTAATTTTGACCTGAGATTTCCTCTGATATATTTTGACGCTAAGATACACTAGGTATTCAAAGTAGTTTCTTTCCCCCCTTCTTGTGTAGTTGGTTTTATTCCCTCTTTACACATGACATTGAGAAGTTATGTAAACCATCCATCATTAAACTAAATCATGTAGAAGTAAAGCAGACAGCAAAGCAGGTACCACGTTCTTAACTCTTCGGTCTGCATTGGCATCCCCACTTCGTCGCGGGCTGCAGTCTTCTAGGTCGCTGAGGGGTGCTGTGGGTGCGTGGCCGCAGCTGTCCCGAGGAGGCCAGGCTGAGGCTCTGCTTCGCCCTTTGCCTGTCGGGGCTGCTGGAGCGTTCTCTCTGGTTTCGGGTGGTGGTGGCGAAGGGCTGTGGAAGAGGCGCCCCATTTTCCCATGCCCGGAATTGAGGGGCTCGCCTTTTGTCGCCCCCAGGCTCTTGACGGTGTGGAACGCACTGGGGAAGAAAGGCTGACGGCGGCGCTGGCGGGCGGGGCGTGCGCGGCGCTAGGACCCAGGAGGACGCAAGGCGGCTCTTAGAGCCAGATTGCAAATTCGCCGTGACTCTGCGTGTACTGGAGCAGGTTAGTGCTGTTCTTATGTGGGGCCGTGCTCGGGTGAGAGCAGGCCGGGCGTCATGCAGCTAGCTAGCTAGCGTGCTTGCTCGCTTGCTTCCCCCCTACCTTCTTTCCTCCCTTCCTCCATCCCTTCCTCCCTCCCTTCCTTCCCGGGCCTGCCGCGCCGCTAATCGCGGCCTCTTTGGTGTTTTTTTTCAGCAAGCCAAGATGGAGTATGAGTGGAAGCCTGACGAACAAGGGCTTCTACAGATCCTGCAGCTGCTCAAGGAATCACAGTCCCCGGACACCACCACGCAGAGAGCCGTTCAACAAGTATCCTTGGTCGAGGCCTACGCCGCGGGCGGGCGGAGCAGGCAGAGCGGGGCCGCGGCCGTCCGAGCAACCGCTAGGGAGGCTGGGGGCTCCGGGTAGGGGCAGCGCGGCCACAAGCCAGTGCTGTGGCAGGCGGGTGGCAGCCAGGCCTTTCCGGGGAGCCGCCACAACGAACTCTGGGCTGAGCCTCCGCTTGAGCGGGTGGCCGTGGCGCGGCATTTGAACCGCTAAGGCGGCCTGTGGGCCGCAGGGCCGCGCCTTCCCCCGCCGAGATCCTAGGCACCTGTTGCGGACCCCGAGCCAAGGTTCGTGGTTTTCTTTTTCTTTTTTTTTTTTTTTTTTATTTTTGTTTGTTTGTTTGTTTGTTTTCGTAATTTTATTTTTAAAGCCCTGACTCCTTTGTGGCTGCTTTGGTACCTGCTGCTTTTTTTTCCAGATTACTCCATGCTGAATCGCTGCCAGCACCTAGCCCTCATCCTCAGCAGATCCCACCGAGAAGGCTGGAGGGGGGGGGGGGCTCTGCTCGCCAGGCTGAGTTGATGATGCGGCGCGGGTTAGCTGTCGCCCCTGTGGCAAAGCAGGGGTGAGCAGGGGCTTCCTAAACTACGGGCGAAAGCCGTAGCTGGTGAGAGGAGTGTTCCTGGTGGAGCCGACTGCACGCTCTCGGTGACCTGCTGGCTCTGACCGTGTTTTGCTGTGTTGTGAGGATGTTTCTGCCTGCCTAGAATCCTGAGCCTGAAATACTGTTCGTTACACTTTTTGCATCTCACAAGAAGAGTGGAATCTACCCTATGTGGCTTGTGCAGCTTTGCAGTGCATTTTGTGTTAGTGTTGTGGATTCTTGGTTTGTTGTTTGGGTGTCGAGTCGTTTGTTCCCCCCTCAGGTCTCTCTTGATTGTAGAAGTGATGAAATAACAATGTTTTAAGATACAAAGATTGAAAAAGGAAAATTTTACATTAAATCTAGTAGAAGCATAAGTCTTGAAAAATAAAGCTCTCATCTACTGTCTTCTGTTCCTTGAGCTAACTATAGAGGTGCTTTAAAATATCTAGAAGTCCTGAAAGGATATCCTCTTATGAAGAATATGAGTTTAGCATCTTGATCCCTTTTTATTTAAGGCATTTGCTTGAAGGTCTTCACAAAAGGCAACAAAACTTATGTAGGTAAGAATATGTATGTATGTTGTGTTGGAAGTTAAGCTTGAAGCCAAATTTGCTTGACTGGCTTTCCCAGTAGATGTGGTCAAACCTTGGAATGCTTCTGTTCTTACCTGAAAGGTGAAGGTAGATTTCACCTTGTTTTTGCAGCCGTGTTTCAGATTCTTAAGGTGGTATTGCTTCCTATGAAAAATACTATACAGAAGTTGCTGAGTGCTCTTTTAGTATTTCAATCACAAAAGTGATTATAGCAACAGTGATTATAGTGTAGCTTTCATGTAAAATTACATTTTAAAGGTCTGCTTCAAATAATGGCATCTGGCTACTGATCAGCAGAAGGGCCATCAATGTCAACATAAATATGTATGGCTAGGGTTTAGCAACTTTGAATATTTAGAGCTTAAGCTGTACAGCAAGTAAAATAAATGCCTATGAAGGAAATAATCCTACTAGTTCTAAAAATAATTTTTTGTTAAATGTCTTCATTGTTTGCCATACTGATGATATCTAGTATATTCGGTAACTGCATGCTTATGACTTAAAATATTGTTGAGAATAATAATAATTAATACCAGGGTGTAAGAACAAGATACAAGGAAAATGCCAGAATGCTGTTCTAGGAAAGCAGTGGCAGAATACTTAGAAATTTGAGGCAAAAGTAACAACAAATTTTAGAAAAACAGCTATGTACCTTCTAACTGTTCAGAAACATAATTCTTGCAGTTGCCCCAGAGAGCACAGTAAAGAGGTTGGTATTAGCTAGTAAGATGCTTTTTCAGAGAGGTGTCACTAGAAAATTGTTTTGTGTACAGGATTTTTTTTTTTTTAAGAGAGCATGGATCAACATGAACTTCTTTGTACAAATATCTGGGCATTTACAATGAAACAGCTCACAGTTGAAAGCTCAGACTGGGTAATTAGCATCATAAAAATGTATATGACTAATATTAAAGTGACTAGCTTATAAAAATCATCATAGTTGTATTTTAATGCTGAAATGCTTTTATTTATTGTGGAGAAAAAAATTATGTATTATGTGATTGTGTCTCAGTGGATTCCTTAGGTTTTGTTGGTTTTTAGGTGTAAATTTTGAAATCTAAAATTGTACAGAGGAATGTAGGGGGTTTGGGGAGAGTGGAAATTTCTGTGTTTGTTCCTGGATTCTTTTCTCCGATTTCAATATAACTAAAGCTACTTCTTCAGTATGAAAATTACTGAAATTGTTTTCAAATTATTCATAGCCTGTATGTTGTGAGCTTATAGTCATAGAATTTTTAAATGATGCAGTAGTACATAGTTCACTTAATCATAGTATTCAGAAAGCTATAAATGCTGTGTGTGAAGATTATAATTTCCTTAACAGTTTTTCTCTTTAGAAACTAGAACAGCTCAATCAGTATCCAGATTTCAACAACTACCTGATTTTTGTTCTTACAAAGTTGAAGTCTGAAGGTAAGTTATTGGGATATTGACTGGTTTATTCTATTGTTTTTTTCTTTTTAAGAATTTTATTTTATTTAGCTTGAAAGAAAAACGAAACTGATTTCTGTACTCAGTGTGCTGGTGGGTTGACCTCCATAGTCATGTAGAACTCTTTTTATCCACTTGGGAATCTTTGTGGAAAAAGATCTGATAACATGGTGCTTGTAGTTTCAGTCTTGAAAGATATTCCATTTTAAAAGTCCAATGAAATCTTTAAAAAAAAAAAGTGGGAGCATCATACTTCTATCAGACTAGAGTGAAATTGTGGAATAACTTTGCACATCATGGTGATGAATCATGACTATATACATTATAAAACATGCTGCTAAATCCAGTTGTGATTGTGATCTCCCTAGTAATCAATCTATTAAATATTTAGAAGATTACTGTTGCAGCTACTTGCTCAACCCCCATCTCACCCCCCCACCCTGGTAGAATGGGGAGGAGAATAAAAAGTAAAACTTGTATGTTGAGATAAAAACAGTTTAATAACTGAAAATAAAGTAAAATACAGTAATAATGGTAAATGATAATAATAATGATAATAAAAAGGGAAAAACAAGTGATGCACAATGCAATTGCTCACCATCTGCTGACTGATGCCAGATCCCCCCTTCCCGAACCCAGATCGGCCACCCTTCTGGGTAACTCCCACCAGTTTATATACTGGGTATGCTTTTCTAAGGTGTGGAATATCCCATTGCTCAGTTTGGGTCACCTGTCCCAGCTGTGCGCCCTACCAGTTTCTTTTGTGAACCTCCTCACTTGCAGAACATGAGACAAGAAAAAATTCCTTGACTTAGGATAAACATGAGTTATCAAAAAATGAAAATATCAGTGTGTTATCAACATAATTCTCATTCTAAATCCAAAACACAGCACTGTAACAGGTACTGAGAAGAAATTAACTCTACCCTACCTGAAACCACACAATCACATCTTAGAGTTGTCCAAGTATTATGTCTGTAGAATCTTCATTATGAAGCCTTAATTCTAATATAATGTAGTTATTTACTGTTGGCTTATTTTTATGGACATTTGTACTAACTGTTTATGGCATAGTGTAGCTTCTTCCAGTTGGAAAAATTCAGGCAATTCCTTGGTAATGATCAGTAATGACTATCCACCCTCAGGGCAGATCTCTTAATAACCTTGCTAAAACCTCTTTCTTAACTCTAAACATGGTGTGGACTGCACTGAGGAGACCTGGCAAACATAGCAACAAGAACATGCTTTCCTTAACATCCAGCGGGAATTCAAAATTCCCAAAAATTGTTGTAACAGGCCTGAAGGAGGAAAAGGAGGTTAAAGGCTGGGGAAAATCATCCTTCCCTGTTCCCTCCAGAGACTGGGTACAATTATTAATGGACTCCCAAAGGTAGCACCCAAGGCCAGGGTAGGAGAGCAACACTGAATACACATCCCAAATGACCCTCATTGCACTTGATGTTATCATGTCATAAACTGATATCCTACAGTACAGCAACAAAGCAATCCTGATCCCTCTCCCTGCTCTGAAAAAGAGCACCACAAGGAGCATATCTGGGAACATACACAGGGTTAGGCACCACACCCACATGAACAGACCAAGCAACATTGTGACCAGTGGCTCTGCACCTAATACAACAAATGGTTAGATCAAATTAGTTTCCAACCTTCTCTGGTCAGATCTGTTGTTATCTCAACCCTTTGTGCTGCACATTGGGCACCAAATAAGGCTGCCATGGTTTAGGAATTGTATGCTACAATTTAGTTCTCCCACTGTGTCATAAATGAGTGTTTTAAGATTGCTTAAAGACTCGCTGGTAAAGGTATCAGTAAAAACAGGTTTAAAATAAAAGCAAAAGCACAACAACCTTTGTTGGCAAGGTTCACTCTACTAACTAGATGGTTAAGGCACACGGAAGAAAAGCAAACAAAAAAATTCCAGAGTCAATCAATCCAAACTGAAATAAACCCAAAATTATCGGGGGGGGGAGTGTGGGCAGGAGAAAGACAAAAGTATAGAAAGGGTAAGGATAAAAACTAATATGGCCTAAAGGCCCAACAGCACTTAAACTTAACAGTTCTTAAACTTATCAGTACTTATCCTAACTTAAACTTGACAGCACCTTAACAGCATTTAACTTAATTTATAACTTAAACAATTTAGCAAAGGATTCATGTAGGATTTACTGTAGCACAACAGTAACTTGCTTACAGGCCTAATTTACAAATCTAAAGTACTTAAGTATCTCAGAAAGCAGTGTTTTTTCCACATTTGCTATAGCATATGCATACTTACATGCACACAGATATCAAGAGTCTGTACAAGGTACCTGTGAAAAATTCCTCTCAAAGGTAGTGAAACACTCACTTCAGATGCCTTTGCATCTTCTCAATGGGTGAAGGGTCAAGCTTTGAGGAGTGGGGGTACCAGCCCAGGATTTATCATTGTTCGGCAGTCCTCCGGGTATAGAAAACTTAATAAATTTGCTGCGTCTCAGAGGTCTCACTCAGGGAGGTTGCTGGTTGCAGCTGCTGTGGGCCAGGAGAGTTCAAAGGGTCTTACTTTGGACTGCTGTTTATAGGGTTGCAAGAGAGAGCTTTGATCATAATTTTTCATCCTGGCTACACTTCAGGTCCTGCCATTGGATTGCAACAACCCCCTGCAGCACTACAGGTTTGGGGAAGAGTGGCTGGAAAGTGGCCCCGTGGAAAAGGACCTGGAAGTGGTGGTTGACAGTAGCTGAACATGAGCCAGCAGTGTGCCCAGGTGGCCAAGAAAGCAAATGGAATCCTTGCTTGTATCAGAAATAGTGTGGCCAGCAGGACCACGGCAGTGCTTGTTCCCCTGTACTTGGCACTGGTGAGGCTGCACCTCAAGTACTGCGTTCAATTTTGGGCCCCTCACAACAAGAAATGCATTGAGGTGCTGGAGCATGTCTAGAGAAGGGCAATGGAGCAGGGGAAGGGTCTTGAGCACAAGTCTGATGAGGAGCAGCTGGGGGAGCTCAGGGGGCTCAGCCTGGGGAAAAGGAGGCTCAGGAGAGACCTTATCACTCTCTATAACTACCTGAAAGGAGGTTGTAGCCAGGTGGGGGTAGGTCTCTTCTCCCAGTTAACGTGTGACTGGATGAGAGGAAATAGCCTCAAGTTGCACCAGGGGAGGTTTAGGTTGGGTATTAGGGAAAATTTCTGCAATAAAAGGGTTGTCAAGCCCTGGCATAGGCTTCCCAAGACAGTAATGGAGTCACTGTCCTTGGAGGGATTTGAAAGCTATGTGGATGTGGCACTTGAAAACATGGTTTGGTGGTGGACTTGGCAGTACTGGGTTAATGGTTAGACTTGATGATTTTAAAGGTGCTTTCCATCCTAAATGATTTTGTGATTCTGTCTAACTGTGGCTGCTAAAATTAATGCTTTCATTGTGGCTTGCAAGGGCTGTAAATAGTGTGTAAATGAAAGGAAAACTCCTTTGGCTTCCTTCCTGGCCAGATACAACATTAATTCTGAATAACTACTTATGGAGGACTGGATTTCTTGGATATGTACATATCTATCAGTGGTTCATAGATATGCAAGTAAATCATAATTGGACATAATAAATTAGTGTAATAATTAATGGAGAGAGTTTACCTTGAATACAGAGAGCATTTCAGGTAAACCTGAGACTGATCAAGAGTTCAAGTAAGAATGTCCACCTTTAGGATGTTCTCCACCTGACCTTTGTTATTGACATTCAAAATTGTAAGTAAAATGATAAAATTACTTCATTTGACTTGCCAAGTGTCCTCGTTTGGGGACAAATTTGGGAGAAAACCCCTGTAGAGGATCCCTCTAAGGAAGCAAACCCAAGTGGCCCCTCCCTCCAACCGGTCCGGTAAAAAAACCTCTTTGGAGAAAAGTGGAAAAAACTATTTTACTAAACAAATGAAGTGCATACAAGTATAAAGAATGAATAACATGAAACAATAAAACCTCTCCTGAAGTGAGATGGCAAATTGAGAAAGTCCTTGCCGTGGGTGTAGCTCAGCTCTCTCTCAGTCTCTCATCAATCCCAGTCTCTCCGGCGCTGCTGGAAAATGCTGAGGTCCAGGCCCCGGTGGGCCGCAGGTGCAGCCCCCAGTGCTCCCCTGGGTTTTCAGTCCAGAGCAGGTTTAAACAGTTCCAAGAAAAAGGAAAAAAAACAGTCCAGGGAACTTCTCTGCCCTAGCTAGCTGAAACTAACTAAAAGCAAAAAAAATCTCTGTCCTGCAGTCTCTCCAAGCCTCCGCCGAACACCCCGTCCAGAGCAGAAGAAGAATGTGGAGGAGTCAGGCAGTTTTCTCAAAACAAACTCCGCGCTTCTCCTTGCTCTTAGAACCAGTCTTAAAGGCACAGGACTCAATATACAGCACAAACAGAACAGACGATTGGGGATACAAGCATCATAAAGTTACCCTAGGACACCAAGTAATAATAATAATGCTGCTAATAATGATAATAATGATGATGATGGTAATAATAATAATAATAATTGTCACATCTCATAACCACATTCTGTAGTTGACAGAGGTATGTCCACTCATCTAGTTTTTGGTAGTTTTTATTTAAAATTGTAAATCTATTCTCCTAGAAAAGTTTTTGGCCCTTGAAATGCAGTGCCCTGCAAGAACTTTTATTTTTACATTGTTTAGAAGTTGGTAGGTATTTAAAACCTGTACTATAGGCAAAGGTATAGAATTCTTTTAAATATATCTGCATCAGGTAGATTCCTGGTTTATGAAGTTACTGAATTCTATGTAAGAGCAATGTTTTTAAATCAATATTTATAGTTACAGAGAATGAAAATTGGTGCTTTCTTAGGAAGACTGAAATATACTTTTAAATCTTGTTCTAATACTCGTATACAGCATTCTGGTTTTGGAACTCATAATCAGTTGATTAAAATTAATTTTAGCAGTAGCCCCTCTTTTTAAAAGTGCCATTTTTGTTCAACTAGCACTGATTGCACTAGAAAGTATTTTTAATGGCCCTCAATCAGTCATCACGGGTATGTCGTGTTATGATGCACTAACTTTTAGTTTTAAAATATTTTATATTTGAAAGTTATGTCTCTTATTTTTCTTATATTTCCTTGGGGTTGTTAATAGTTTTGAAGGCCTAGAATAGATCTGTGTGTAAACTGTAACTCGTGGTGCAAATGAATTTTAGACATCCTTACTTCTTGCCAAAATCGGGGCTTCTGTTCTGGTTTGGGCTGAGGTAGAGTTAATTTTCTTCACAGTGGCTGGTATGGGACTGTGTTTTGGATTTGTGCTGGAAATAGTGATGATAACACAGGGATGTTTTTGTCCCTGCTGAGCAGGGCTTACCAGAGCCAAGGCCTTTTCTGCTTCTCACCCCACCAGTGGGTAGGCTGGTGGTGCACAACTGACCAAAGGCTAAAATACTGATTAAAATTAGCTTTATCAGCTGATTAGGATTGCTGTAAACTTTAAATTTAAATTTTCTTGTACTATGAACTAATCCTTTCTATGTAGAACATCCACATTTCACTTTCAGCATGCTTCAGAAGTAATACCAAGTTAGCTATGCCCTTGGTTGAAGAACTAAACATGAATCTGCTCACAAGTGAACTCTGAAACTAAAAGACTTTGCTACGTAAATTGATGGTTGTATTTGGGAGGAGGGATAAGGAAACAGAGATTAATATTTATCACTGTAATCTTTGATCTTGTTGCATTGTTCTGCAAATCTACTTTATCCGAAGAACTGATGGAAGTTATAAACGCAATTATTTTCTGTTGCAGATGAGCCGACACGTTCCTTGAGTGGTCTCATCTTGAAGAATAATGTAAAAGCACATTTTCACAACTTTCCAAATGGGGTAACTGACTTCATTAAAAGTGAATGTTTGAACAATATTGGTGATGCCTCCCCCTTAATTAGAGCTACTGTAGGTAAGTTAACTCTTATTACTGTATTCTGCACACTGAAAATGTTACTGATATGAGAGCTGTGCTAGTGAGAGTTATTAAACTACTAAAATGGTTTGCTTCTGTTAATTGTCACAACTACACCATGATTTGATTCTGATATTAATCTTCAGTGTGAATATGCAAATATATTTTTCCTTCCTATTCTCTTAAAATTGAATTAGCAATTCAGTTTGTATCTCTTGAAATGAGACTGAACAGAAGTTTACTTGAATCTGCTCAAATTTAGCTTGCTGCCAATTTTTATACCTAAAACCAGGAGTAAGGTAAAGGTTCTGACTTCAGAACTATTTCAGCACTCCACTTGCATTAGTAAAACACTTCTGTTAGCTGATTTCCTCTTTGCTCCCCCATATGCACACCTCTTCAAGGAATCATTACACCAGATGTTACATACATTAACATAATGAGTTTGTTTTTTAAATAGCTTCTGTCAGAAAAGAGTAGATAAAGGGTGGTGATCAGAACATCAGCTACAAGTGTTTTTGTTGTATTTTTTTTTATTTCCTAAATCCTATGGTTTAGTACACCTCTTCCATTACATGAATATTTGTTATTTTTACTTATTTCTAGGTAATGTTGCTTTTCTGTCTGCTCTTTGAGAATATGATTTCCCCCCAATTATTATAATTGTAATTTTCCTTGTCCACTCCAAAAACTGGAAAAAAGTGAAATAAATGTATATTTAAATACAGTAGAAAAAAAAACAAAAAAAACCCACCAGGGATTGGGTGCAAGTTCAGAAAGGCATTCAGCTTGTATCAGCTGATTTCTGTTATAAAATAATGTCATGGTTTCCCCCCTAAGTAACTAAGTACCCCACAGATGCCTGCTCACTCCCCCATCTGTCCCCTCAGTGGGGAGGAGAATCAGGTTGAGATAAGAACAATTTAATAATTGAAACAAAATAATAATTTCAATAATAAAAATATACAAATAATATTACTAATAATTGTCACGAGAAGGACATAGAATTACAGAAGCCAAGAGTAACAAGTGATGCACAATACAGTTGCTTACCATCCACTGACTGATGCCCAACACATCCCTGAGCAGCAATTGGCCCCTCATAGCCAACTCCCCCCAGTTTATATACTGGACATGATGGTCTATGGTGTGGAATATCCCTTTGGCCAGTTCAGATTAACTGTCCCAGCTATGCTCCCTCCTGGTTTTTTTTGTGCAGCTCCTCACTGGCAGAGCATGAGACTGAAAAGCCCTTGACTCAGGGTAAGGACTGCTCAGCAACAACCAAAACATCAGTGTGTTATCAGCATTATTCTCATACTGAATCCAAAACACAGCACTGTACCAGCTACTGAAAAGAAAATGAACTCTCCCAGCAGAAACCAGAACATTTTCCACCCCTAATTCCATACCATTTAGATCATGCCAGGTCACACAGTTCCCAGTACTCCATCGCCTGTCTTTTGATAGATCTGCATACAGATATACTCCCTTAGTCTGTGGACTATGGACCGTGTAAGTCTGTTGAGTTCATTCACTCCAAGTGCCAGGTCCTGCAACTCCATGCAGTGCTACACACTTGGGGCAGAGTGTCTGTGTTGCAGCAGTGGGACAGCTTCAGACAAAGTTAATTAGAGAAGCCCTCTGGTTGAGTCACGAGGTGCAGAAAGGACTGCCTTGCTTTCTAAAACTCCTCAGAGAGAGGAGCCTGGGTGCAGCTGGATCCACTCATAGCCCCAGACTTGTTTAACGGCTTACGTCTAAAGGATTCTATGGGTGTAATTGAACCTTTATACAACTTTGTCCTGCAGGATTAAGGATGACAAACCAGATGTATTTATATAAATATATATGACTTATTATGATAATGATTAGACAAAAATATCTTAATCAGAATTGTTTACTGCACAGTATAGGAGCTATAACTACTAGTATAGTATAGTGCACTATTTTGAAGTAATATTAAAGCTATCATAAACAATTAAGTAGAGACTGATGTTACTTACCTGTACCAATGATCATGGGCAAATCTCTTTTGCTCAGCCTCGAGGAGTAACCTTGAGAGGTGTCCCAATTTAAGGGAGTAATCTCCACAGATACACTCCAAGAAGGGGTATGTTAAAAGACCTTGACATTAAAATTTGGGACTGGGCTTTTATAGTATAAAGTGATTGACTGTCAGTCATATGTCTCCAGACCAGCTGTGTCAGCTCAGTAGCTTTAGATAAGTTATCAGTAGTATAATTTGTTCCTTTATCTGGGTATTTTACCAGGTCTACCACATCTTCATCTCACTGTCAGGGTGTTTAACTTTGGGATTGATGAGTCACACTGGTTTCAACATTGTTCAACACCAAAAGCAGCAGGACTCCCCCTTTTTCATTTATCTCTGATAGCTTTGCAAATAGGACATGGTTTGAGTTGTTTTCCCCATTCCAGGCAGAGTATCCTGCTACACTCTACCATATGACTTCAGTCAATCATTATCTCATGAAATGGTAATGCAGGTATCTCTTGCCTTCATGCTATAAAAGCATCCACTGCATATGTGTACATTATCCTTAAATATGTTGAGGTACATCAATCTCTTAAGGTTTACTATTTTAACTTAACTCATGTGGTTTGATAGTATTATCTATTTTATAATTATACATTACATGTTTACACACAAAGTTATTATCAAAATCAGTGAGAATTTAGCCAGAAACATTAATCTGCATAATACAGTGGTAGCTATTGATTCTGGCAAAAAACCCACTTATTATTTCAATTCATATACTTCTGGAAGGGTTAGTGTCCTTATTTGTTGGATTAGGGTTGGATTAAGTACCACACATATATACAATGATTGCTAATAAAAAAAAGATTCCGATTAATAACAATATTACAACAACAGGATCAGGATGTAACATTAAGTCCAGAATGCCCATTGCAGTTGGAGACCATCTGTGTGAGTTGACACAGGCAGATGGCCAGAACAACCACAAAACAATAGCTGAAATGCAAGGAATAAATTTATTTTATTACCTCACTAAGTGGAGGATTCCAAAGCAACACCTGGGTGGAGACACACAAGCAGTAACACAGCACCGTCAGGCTCAGTCCTTCCTAGTGAGTGGTGGGGCTGCTGTTTGCACTCATTTATCAAGAGCCTACACATGCATAGTTTACCACCATGCTGTGATCTCCTCTGTGCTTTTTATGATCTCTGAGCTTTGATCTTCCATTTCCTAAGACTGGGAGCTCAAGCATGTCTGTGAGAGGGCCTCCAAGTCTCTCCAAACATCTCTACACAGAGATTCTACTTCTCAAAACAGACAGAGGATAAACAGCAGTAGGCATAATACATGGAGTTTGCCACACTGTTATTCTCCAGGCCTTGGCATTCCCAGCTGCAAGATTCCTTGAGCAAATCTATCATCCTTCTCACCATTCTTCTGCTTTTACCTGTTTCCTCCCAACAGCATCCAAACAAGTTGTCCTGTTACATGATGGTCGTGGGTTGGAGACAGACGCATGACACAGTATACACTGAGGGTCATCAGCAAACAGCCTATTTTATTGTTCAAAGCTCCCTTTTATAGGGAGTTTGAATTTCCCAGGCCTGGACAGCTGATTGGTTGAGAATCTCTGTACTGCCCAGATCTCTGGCCAGTGATGTGTCTGCATCCAGGGCTTGGATGGGGTTGGCTGAGGTCTTTGTTCACCTAGGGACTTCTAGAACAAGCCAGGTTAGCTGAATTGGATTTGTTATGATCAGATTTATTTTGTCCAGCTACAGACCAGCTGTACACTGCTAAATTGTCCCTCTAGTTATGTTCTCCATCCCTTTTCATTTGCTCTAGGACATGATTGTCTTGGTTTTGAAAAGACAGGTGTCTGCTAAGGAGAGGCAGGCCTCTCTAGGAAATGAGGAATTCAAATCCTTCCCTCCGTGTTATTATAATTTGGAAAATCAAAAATAAAACTTTTCAGTCAGAGCTATGGGTAAAAGGAATAACAGTCCTTTACTAGTAAATATAACAGGACAGACAAAAAACAACAGTAATTATAACAATAGTAGAACAGAACCAAGAACCCCGAGGGCACGCGGTGGAGGCTCCGGCGCTGATGGCTGGAAGCCGGGTGTGGTGGATTGTCCTCCGCAGGCAGGGGGTGTCCTCGGCAGGCAGAGGTGGCAGTGCCGGAGAAGCCGCAGCGGCGGGACCCGGTCTCACCCAAAATCCAGCAGGATAGCGAAGAAACTCCGAATTCCTGGATACTCCAACAGATGGTAGAATTCCCAGGACCAGACTCCTTCGTTAACTGTGGACTCCAACAACCGTGGCCCGCTCGGTGCTCCCCCCCGGAAGAAGAAGAGAAAAAACCGCGAGATCCCCCCACCCTCCGCTCTCTCCGGGAGCCTTTTTTCCCTCCCCCAAAACTAAGTTATCAGTTCTTTTGTCCAGGTTAAGCACTCAGCACTTAGTCTCCTAGCAACTTGGGAGGGGGAAAAAATTCTCCAGGAGACTTAAACCCCAACATTATCCACCCCGAATTTTTTTCCCACACCAACATATTATATTGAATTTAAATCTTTAAATAATATACATATATATACATGTGAATATAAATACAGACACAGTCACAGTGTTCACCGAAAAACAAGGTCCCCTTGAGGTATGCAGCGGGTCTCTCCATCCTTTTGCATCACCCACCATGTGCAGCCAGGTCCCTGAGCAAAAACAACCCCAGGAGCGGGATTGTCTTTGGTGGAGGCAGAATTAATCCAAACAGTTTTTCCCAGCATTCCTCTCATATGTACTACAGGAACTTTATCTCCATCTCTTGTTCCCAGGGGCTCAGATTGGGCGGGGCCTGCTCGGTTGGTGGAACCTCGAGTGTTCACTAACCAGGTGGCCTTTGCTAAGTTATTCTCCCAGTTCTTAAAAGTCCCCCCACCCAGTGCCTTCAAAGTGGTTTTAAGCAGGCCATTGCATCGTTCAACCTTCCCGGCTGCTGGCGCATGATAGGGGATATGGTACACCCACTCAATGCCATGTTCTCTAGCCCAGGTGTTTATAAGGCTGTTCTTGAAATGAGTCCCATTGTCAGACTCAATCCTCTCAGGGGTACCATGTCTCCACAGGATTTGCTTTTCAAGGCCCAGGATGGTGTTCCGGGCAGTAGCATGAGGCACAGGGTAGGTCTCCAGCCATCCAGTGGTGGCTTCCACCATGGTCAGCACATAGCGCTTGCCTTGGCGGGTTTGGGGAAGGGTGATGTAGTCAATCTGCCAGGCTTCCCCATACTTATACTTGGACCATCGCCCGCCATACCATAGGGGCTTCACCCGCTTGGCCTGCTTGATGGCAGCACACGTCTCACAGTCATGGATAACCTGAGAAATACTGTCCATGGTTAGATCCACCCCTCGGTCTTGTGCCCACTTATAGGTGGCATCTCTACCCTGGTGACCTGAGGCATCATGGGCCCATCGAGCTAGGAACAACTCTCCCTTGTGTTGCCAGTCTAAGTCTATCTTTGACACCTCTATCTTGGCAGCTTGATCTACCTGCTCGTTGTTTCGGTGCTCCTCATTAGCCCGACTCTTGGGGACATGGGCATCTACATGACGGACTTTCACAGGTAGCTTCTCTACCTGAGTGGCAATGTCCTTCCACTCATCTGCAGCCCAGATTGGTTTTCCCCTACGCTGCCAGTTGGCCTTTTTCCACTTCTCCAGCCATCCCCACAGAGCATTGGCCACCATCCACGAATCAGTGTAGAGGTAGAGCTTTGGCCACTTCTCTCTTTCAGCAATGTCCAGGGCCAGTTGAACAGCTTTGAGCTCAGCGAGTTGGCTTGACCCACCTTCTCCTTCAGTGGCTTGTGCAACCTGTCGTGTGGGGCTCCATACAGCTGCTTTCCACTTCCGGTTCATCCCTACGACGCGGCAGGAACCGTCAGTGAAAAGAGCATAGCGTGTTTCTTCTGCTGGCAGTTGGTTGTATGGTGGATCTTCTTCAGCACGTGTCACTTGTTCCTGCTCCTCTTCATCCATGAGACCAAAGTTTTCACCTTCCGGACAGTTTGTAATTATCTCCAAAATCCCAGGGCAATTTGGGTTTCCAATGCGGGCGCGCTGAGTGATGAGGGCAATCCATTTGCTCCATGTGGCATCGGTGGCATGATGGGTGGAGGGAACCTTTCCTTTAAACATCCACCCCAGCACCGGTAGTCGGGGTGCCAGCAGGAGTTGTGCTTCTGTGCCAATCACCTCTGAGGCAGCTTGAACTCCTTCATAGGCGGCCAAGAATTCCTTTTCTGTTGGAGTGTAGTTGGCTTCGGACCCTCTGTAGCTTCGGCTCCAGAATCCCAGTGGTCGGCCTCGAGTCTCCCCAGGCACCTTCTGCCAAAGGCTCCAGGACAGGCCATTGTTCCCGGCTGCTGAGTAGAGCACGTTCTTCACATCTGGTCCCGTCCTCACTGGGCCAAGGGCCACTGCATGAGCGATCTCCTGCTTGATCTGGGCAAAGGCTTGTTGCTGTTCAGGGCCCCAGTGGAAATCGTTCTTCTTGCGGGTGACCAGGTAGAGAGGGCTCACAATCTGGCTGTACTCAGGAATGTGCATCCTCCAGAATCCTATAGCGCCTAGGAAAGCTTGTGTCTCCTTTTTGCTGGTTGGTGGGGACATTGCAGTGATCTTATTGATGACCTCAGTGGGAATCTGCCGCCGTCCATCTTGCCACTTTACTCCCAGGAACTGGATCTCTCGGGCAGGTCCTTTGACCTTGCTCTGCTTGATGGCAAAACCAGCTTTCAGGAGAATGTGGATGATCTTCTCTCCTTTCTCAAACACTTCCATTGCCGTGTTCCCCCACACAATGATGTCATCGATATACTGTAGGTGCTCCGGAGCCTCACCCTTTTCCAGTGCAGCCTGGATCAGTCCATGGCAGATGGTGGGGCTGTGTTTCCACCCCTGGGGCAGTCGGTTCCAGGTGTACTGCACGCCCCTCCAGGTGAAAGCAAACTGAGGCCTGCATTCTACAGCCAGAGGAATGGAGAAAAAGGCATTAGCAATGTCAATTGTGGCGTACCATTTTGCTGCCTTGGACTCCAGCTCGTACTGGAGTTCCAGCATGTCCGGCACAGCAGCGCTCAATGGTGGAGTCACTTCGTTCAAGGCACGGTAGTCCACAGTCAATCTCCATTCTCCGTCAGGCTTGCGCACAGGCCAGATGGGGCTGTTGAAGGGTGAGTGGGTTTTGCTGACCACCCCTTGGCTCTCCAGCTCCCGAATCATCTTGTGGATGGGGATCACGGCATCTCGATTTGTCCGATACTGTCGGCGGTGCACCGTCGAGGTGGCAACCGGAACTCGTTGCTCTTCTACCTTTAGAAGTCCTACTGCAGATGGGTTCTCCGACAGTCCAGGCAAGCTATTCAATTTCTTAATGCCCTCTGCCTCCACAGCTGCTATTCCAAAAGCCCACCTGAATCCCTTAGAGTCTTTGTAATAACCATTCCGGAGGAAGTCTATGCCCAAAATACACGGGGCCCCTGAGCCAGTCACAATTGGATGTTTCTGCCACTCCTTCCCGGTCAGGCTCACCTCGGCTTCCAACAGAGTCAGTTCCTGTGATCCCCCCGTCACCCCAGCAATGGAAATAGGTTCTGTCCCCACATATTCCGATGGTATCAGGGTACACTGAGAACCAGTATCAACTAAAGCTTCATATTTCCGTGGCTCTGATGTGCCAGGCCATCGGATCCACACCGTCCAATAGACCCGGTTTTCCCGTGCCTCTCCCTGGCTAGAGGCAGGGCCCCTCTAGCACCGGTCATTATTCCCCTCCTGGGCATACATGGTAGAGGTTCCTTCACGGGGATCTGACATATCATCCTCACTTCTATAATACCTGGCAGCCTGGTCGTGCGATGTCGAGGCTACCTTCATCTTAGTGGAACCCCCTCGGTTAGTGTTTCTCTCCTTGAGCTCACGCACCCGTGCTGCCAGGGCAGAAGTGGGTTTTCCATCCCACCTTCCCATGTCTTCCCCATCGTCACGCAGAAAGTACCACAGGTCAGCTCGTGGGGTGTACCCTCTCTCTCTAGCTGGGGGCTGTTGAGCTCTGACTCTGGGGCCTGTAACTCGCACCGGTGCCACATGGGAACTGTTCGTCCTCATCTCCTCCCTCATCTCCATCATCTCCTCTCTGAGTTCCTTAGCCACAGCAGAGACCTGAGCCTGCATTGGGCCACAGATGATACTCTCATAATTTCTAAGCTTGTTGGCTACAGAACCGACTGTCTCTCGGTTGGTATCAGGATGAATTGTTGCAATGTATGTGGCGTATTGAGATGGTCCTAGAGTTGCCAGATTCCACAGCATTTGCCCTGTGCACCTGACTTTGTCGGGGTCATTATCATGCTGACCACCCCTCCCAAAGAGTACCTCCAATACCGCCACTTCTCTCAACTGTTGGATCCCTTCCTCAAGGGTCTTCCAGTGCATTCTATGATGGTGCTCCTGCATTCTTTCTCTGTGGACAAACCTCTCCCGTACACTCATTAAAAGCCGCTCCCAAAGGGAAAGGGGCCCTGGCTCCCTTACGAATACCTGATTCACACCTGAGTCCTGGGTCAAGGGTCCCAAATTCCTTGCCTCACTACTATCTAGCTACACGCCTGTACCTATAAGGTCCCAGACCCGAAGTAACCAGGCTGTATAAGCCTCACGTCCCCGCCGTGCAAGATCTTTTTGCAGATTACGGAGACTTTCATATGTCAGGGACTCAGTGATGATCTCAACCTCTGACTCCCCCGCGGGTTGTGAGGGCCCTCCTTTCTTATCCTTGTTGCCTGGGTGCTCTGATTTCACCTTATACTTCTTTGTTTCCACAGGGGCCACTGCTGCTGGCTGTGGCTGCCCCTGCGGTTCAGCTGGAACCTGGACGGTTGTAACGTCTGTGGGTTCTGCTGCTGCACCATCAGACTCTCCTTTGTCGGGGCAGGGGGAGGGTTTCCCAGCAGCTGGGGCTAATGAGGCTACTACAGGGGAAAGGTACTCCCTCAGCATCTGACCCATCTCACGGATCTCCTTCACCAAATCTGGGTGGTTTATTCCTGAGGCAGGCTGTGGGACAGTGTCAGGCTGTGGGACGGGCTCAGGCTGTGGGGCAGGGTCAGGCTGTGGGGCAGGGTCAGGCTGTGGGACGGGGTCAGGCTCTGGGGCAGGGTCAGGCTGTGGGACGGGCTCAGGCTGTGGGGCAGGGTCAGGCTGTGGGACGGGCTCAGGCTGTGGGGCAGCATCCTTATTCTCTAGGGTAGGTATCAGGGTAGTTATCCAGGTCAGTCTCCCCTTATCTCTAAATGCTAAACAGAACAGGCATACCAGCAACACCAGCCACTGTATGATGTCATTAACATTCAGAGATTTGAACCCTTCAAAGACTGGTGGAGTAGGCCCAAAGAGCTGGGTGAAGGGTTGTGAAAAAATTTCCCCCGGTGTCATTTCTTCACAGTAGGTACCGTTGTTAAAGTAACTCCAGAAACACACAGTTAGTGTATGATAGCCCTGAATCCATGTGCCTGCCTTCCAGAGGAAATTAAAAATCCACGATTTCCTCACTTCGTTAACCCATATAGCAAGATTGATGACAGCCACAGTAACCTTAGTTACAGGGCCCATGTTTAGAAAAGGGCCTGCAAATGGGAGAAATACGGCCACACCCACATGCCACCCAAACCAGGTTAAGCCAGACCACATGATATCCAGTACACAGCAATGTAGGCACTTAAGAACTGTTATTCCTTTTTCTCTCAATGCCCCACGATCTGGGCGCCAAATTCTGTCTTGGTTTTGAAAAGACAGGTGTCTGCTAAGGAGAGGCAGGCCTCTCTAGGAAATGAGGAATTCAAATCCTTCCCTCCATGTTATTATAATTTGGAAAATCAAAAATAAAACTTTTCAGTCAGAGCTATGGGTAAAAGGAATAACAGTCCTTTACTAGTAAATATAACAGGACAGACAAAAAACAACAGTAATTATAACAATAGTAGAACAGAACCAAGAACCCTGAGGGCACGCGGTGGAGGCTCCGGCGCTGATGGCTGGAAGCCGGGTGTGGTGGATTGTCCTCCGCAGGCAGGGGGTGTCCTCGGCAGGCAGAGGTGGCAGTGCCGGAGAAGCCGCAGCGGCGGGACCCGGTCTCACCCAAAATCCAGCAGGATAGCGAAGAAACTCCGAATTCCTGGATACTCCAACAGATGGTAGAATTCCCAGGACCAGACTCCTTCGTTAACTGTGGACTCCAACAACCGTGGCCCGCTCGGTGCTCCCCCCCGGAAGAAGAAGAGAAAAAACCGCGAGATCCCCCCACCCTCCGCTCTCTCCGGGAGCCTTTTTTCCCTCCCCCAAAACTAAGTTATCAGTTCTTTTGTCCAGGTTAAGCACTCAGCACTTAGTCTCCTAGCAACTTGGGAGGGGGAAAAAATTCTCCAGGAGACTTAAACCCCAACAATGATGTATTTTGTCCACATCATTTGGGACAGTGATTAGTGTAATAGACTATGAACACGAAGAAAAGTTCCAATATGAATTTATTACATTACAGCAGGCAAAGCAAAGGCAAATACAGCGCTGGACGGCAGGGGAGTCTCGCTCCACCAACTGCCGTGAATTGGTAGATTTTTCAGTCTTGCTTTTATCTTGCTTCTTTCCTCCGATGATGTATGTGTGACGTGTTGCTGGGAGGGTCTCTTTCTGTCCCTCGGTGGTCGCAGAGATGAAGGCTGTAGTTGTAAGCTGGAATTCCTGAAACTTAAAGCTGATTAAGCAAGTAGAGAAGGAATGAGCAAGGGTCTGTTTGCCTATAAGCTTAGATAGTGACATAGTAACTTCCTGTTATCTTGAGTTATTTGATCTCCAGTGAACAAAAAAAATAGTTAATGTTTATCACAATTCCCCCATTTCTCTTGTTCTTACTTATTTTTGTTCACTGTATCTTTGCAGTTCTTGTCTAGCTAACTCTAAAGTTTCTAAATTTTCTTCTTGAGGTATCTGATCATATTTAGTCCTAAGAAGCATAAGATGTGCCGCTTCCAGCCGGCTTTTCACTATAGTTATCAGTTTATTAAATATACATGGTCCAAAGGTAAGCCCGAGTGCCACTAGAATTACTGGCCCCGCAATAGTAGAAAGCAGTGTGGTTAACCAAGGGGAGTGGTTGAACCAATTTTCATACCAATTTTGATGTGCTTCATTTTCTCTTTTCCGCTGTTCTATCTGCTTCCTTAGTTCATTCATAGTATTGATTACTACTCCTGTGTGATCTGCATACGAACAGCATTCTTCTTTTAGCGCTACACAAAGGCCCCCTTGTTGTAAAAACAGCAGATCTAAACCCCTTCGATTTTGTAATACTACTTCTGACAGTGATCTTACTGATTTTACTAACCCATCAATTGCTTTTTCTATTTTACTTAAATCTTCATCTACAGAGATTCTTAGTGCTCTAAATTCTTTCTGTTGGTTGACTAATGAGGTTATCCCTGTTCCAGCTCCTACTCCTCCTACAGTTAGAAGAGTTGCTATAGTCAAGGCGGTGAAAGGTTCTCTTCTCATGAGGTGGTGTTCTGGGGTTGTGTGCTGTTCAAGGACATAATCTTTTGGATGATAAGTAATTTTCGGTATAATAGTTACTTGAATACAATAGTCATGGGTGTGATTGAAAATTTTTAAAGATAAACGGAGTAATTCCTATACTCTGGCAAACCCATCGAGTATTGGGAGCTGGGAGCAACCAATCTGCTTTTTGTTTTTGCTTGGGGTTTTTCACAGTGATGTTACACAAATGTTCTCTATTAGGGGGAACAGTACCCACACACCGTCCCTGTCCGGTTACTTGAGAGAGTGTTACTCCTTGAGTACTTTCTTTAGTCTTTTTCCAAAGGCATTCTTTTGGATTAGTCCCATTTATTCTTCTTGCTTTAGCCGTTACCCCAATGGCTTCATAAAAAGGAGGTCGGATGTTATAGCAAAGCCAGCATTCTCTTGTTAAATCAGGGTTTGTTCTATTTAGAATGCCATAACTAGCTTGCATTATTTTCCACAGAGTACCATATTTAGAGGCTTCTTCAGGGGCATCAGCCTGAGGCACTGTTAATTCTCCCGATCCCCTGCTATTTGCAGTGTTTGTCCTGCTCTGCCTTACTACTAGTGCTGGGTTTGGTCCTACACCTCCCCCCCCCCATCTCTGGCGAATGGGGAGCGGGTTCCTTCTTTATTTGGATGATATTCCCCCTATCTCTCCCGGGTTCCTAATGTCTAACTCCCCAATTTTTACCTAATAGCCATTCTTGTTTCTCTGGTTGGGTGACATTGAGATAAACAAACGAGCAGTCCCCTATATAGGTTATTTCTCCTGAAGGACCCCTCCATGGCTTTGTGCATCCTGCTGGTCCAAAGTCTGCTTGCAAATATTTATCATGCCCTCCCCTGGGTGTCCAGTCAGAGGCGATTGTTTCACAGCCCCAATATCCACAAAAATATTCCCCAGGATAATTACAATATCCTTTACCGTGATTTGAGCTTGGGCACATGTAAAATCCCGTTAGGTTCAGTGTTTTTCCACAATGATCTATGTTGGTCAGATCACACAATCCTACTCTGAAACTGGGTGCTCCTACAGTAGTTACAGTTTGCAAAATCTTATTGTCATCCCATCGCCATAGTGACCATTTAAAGGGTTGGTGTGGTAGATTGTCTAGGGCATTAATCCCTCTCAAGTATAACATCAGCAAAAGAAAAGTAATCGGCTGGGTCACGTGGTGAGCATCATTGGGGGCATAGGAATGGGAGTATATCTGAGGATTGTTCCATTTCATAGACTGCAACCTGTCTCTCTGCCCAGGGTCTTTGCTCTTATTCCTATTCTTGAGGCAATTCCTCAAATATTGTTTTGTTGTCCTACCCTGGGGTTTCTTTCCTCCACAGCTTTTTACCCCTCTGCCTTTCCCGTCGACTCGGTTGCCTCGAGCCACGGGGGGTATCATCTTCTCGGCAGCAGGGATATTCTTCAGGAGGTCCCCGGGGGCGACTCTGTTGCCTCTTGACATAGGAATCCCAGTTCTGATACTTAACCGGGGGTGTATCACACCGGATTCCCTTTAGGCGTGTGTGGCAGGTGCAGTCAACAATTTCAGCTATGAAGGGGATGGGTTCATTAGGGTGATAACAATAATATTTTGGTTCAATCCCTAATGCAAAAATCTTCCACCACTCTTCTGATTCTTCTACTAATCCCTCATATTTAACTTTATATTCTAGAATCCAATCAGTTATGTTCCGCTGCAGTACCCAACAGGGGCTGCAAATTCCTCTAGGAGGGATTCCTCGCCTACAATGACTCCACCACCTGTCCCCGCAGATTTTACAAATATAACAAACAAAAGGATAACAATTGCACTCTGGGTCTCTACACCTTATCTTAACATCAGAGTTACAAATTAATCTTTCCTCCGTGTAGTGTGGTTCTGGTGCATATTCTACACGGTGTCCATTCATTGATGATCTCTCCTCTGGATCCGTAACTTCAGGTCTCCGGGATTGCTTGTCACCTGCCACTCAGGAGTCGGTTTGCTCACTGGCCCTTTAATTCTGCTAGCATGGGTCCCTCCCTTCTCTGCTGTTCTGACTGCAGTATCTGTAGTAAGCAATACAAGGTAAGGGCCCTCCCATTGTGGGGCCAAGGTTGCTTCTTTCCAGGACTTTATCATTACCCAATCTCCTGGTTGCACCTGGTGCAGTTTCAAATCTAGTGGGGGTCTCTGAGCTAACCTTCCCTTTTTCCATAGATTTTCCCTATATTTCATTAGGCTGGTAATGTATACATTCATATTTTGATCCCTCAACTTCGGATGATCTTGTGGTTCCTCTATATTGTAGGGCATTCCATACAACATTTCAAATGGAGATATTCCCATATCCGATCTAGGTTGTGTCCGGATATTAGCAATGCTAATGGTAGGCATTTTACCCATGACAGTTTGGTCTCAATCACGAGTTTGGTCAATTGTTTTTTAATTTCCCCATTCATTCTTTCTACTCTTCCCGAACTTTGGGGGTGCCAGGGGGTGTGATAATCCCATTGTATTCCCATTATTGCCATGGTTTCCTTAATTATTTTGGATGTAAAGTGAGGGCCTCTGTCCGAGTCAATGGTTTCCGTGACCCCATATCTGGGAATAATCTGCTCTAATAGGGTCTTGATCACTGTTTGTGCCGTTGCCCTTGCCGTAGGGAATGCCTCTACATAATGGGTTAGGTGATCCACTATTACCAATAGATATTTATACCTCCCAGTCTTTGGTAACTCAGTAAAGTCTAGTTGGATGTTAGCAAATGGCCGGTATGCTGTAGGTCGTCCCCCCATTAAGGTTTTTCTTAAATTGGCCCTATTTACCTTTAGGCAGGTAACGCACACCCTCACTACCTGCTTTGCCAAGTCATCTGCCCCAATACACATATGTTTGGTGGCAAATTGATCTACCAATGCTTGTGCCCCCCAATGTGTTTTGCTATGTATTCTCCTCATAATATCCATAGCTATGGATTTAGGCAGTACAGTTCTATTATCCTCTGGAAGTCGCCATTCCCCTTCTGGGTCTTCTCTCAACTCCATTCTTTTCATTTTCTCTTTTTCTTGCATAGTAAAGCTATATATCTTTTGCAAATTCCCTCTGCTAGTCTCACGCTCTTTTCTTTCAGCCTTCGGATCTTCCTGGGGGTAGATTGTGACATCTGCAAAGCAGCCCTTCTTGCTTCCTGATCTGCTGCATTATTTCCCCTGCTTTTAAAATCCAATCCCTTTTGATGCCCTTTCAGGTGAACAACAGCAATTTTCCTAGGTCCCCTCAAGGCCTTCAGCAGTTTCCTGATTAGATCCTGGTGAACCAGGTTTTTTTCCCTGGGAGTTTATCAACCCCCGTTCTTCCCATATTTTCCCAAAAGTGTGTATAATCCCATAGGCATATTTTGAGTCAGTATAGATGGTACCTGATTTATCCTTCAACAACTGCAATGCCCGCAGTACAGCATAAAGTTCACAGGCCTGTGCTGACTAAGATCCACTTAGAGGGCCTGATTCGATAACTGCAAGTCCTTCTCCCCCAACTATTGCATAGCCAGAGACCTTTTTTCCATTAATTACTCGCGATGAGCCATCTACAAACAACCTACCCCCCTCTGGGGAGATGGGGTACTGTTTAACCCTTATCGGTGTCTCTGGATCTTTAATGATTACCGAGAAGGGGGGTATATTCAACCTTCCTACACTATCAGGAGTGTACCATACTTCTGAGTTAATTTTTTTCCTCATCCTCTACCCTCAAGGGACAGAGTTTTATTTTGATTTCCTCATTTACTAGTTCTATATTAATACCCATTTCTATAATTAAGTCTCTCCCTAACAAATTATAATCTGCTTCTGGTACTAGCAGAAGGTTCCCTATTCCCATTTTGGACCTCGATTCCACCAGTACATTCTTAATAACAGGGACTTCAAAGGGCTCCCCCTTCGCCCCTACCACTTGAGCAGTTTCCTTTGATATCTTACATCCCTCCGGTAGTACCTGGACTGTCGATCGCTCAGCTCCAGTATCTACTAAAAACTCAAATTCCTGCTGCTGAGGACCTATTTTTAATTTTATCAAGGGCTCCTGATGTTTCTGTGTCCCCAGCAAATGAAGCTCCTGACTCCTTCAGTCCTCTTTGAAGACTCTCTCATCCCTCAGCTGCTTCCTGCAGTTTCTCCGAAAGTGTCCTTCATTCCCACAGTAGAAACATACGCCTCCATCCTTTTTCTCTACCCGGAGAACCCCTCCCCCATTTCTCTGGGCCACTTGACTTGTTTTGGGAGGGGCATTAATTCTCCTAGTTTCTCTTACTGCTGCCACCATCATTCTTACTTGTCTCTTGTGACTCTCTTCATCTCTTCTCACACATACCTTCTGTGCTTCTTTCAATAGCTCATCTAGGTCTCTATCTTGCCAATTATCTAATTTTTCTAACTTCTTTCTGATATCTTCCCACGATTTAGCCACAAATTGTGTTTTTAGTAGTGCTTGCTCTAACGGTGTCTCAGGATCTAAGCCCAAGTACATCTACAGGTTTTTTTTTTTTTTTTTTTTTTAATCAAGCGTTCTAGCTAATCCGTAGGTGTCTCCTCCTTTTTCTGTCTCTCATTAAATGCTTTGTTGATGTTCTGCCCCCTAGGCACCGCTTCCCGGATCCCCTGTACTATTATCCCCCTCAGATCCTGCATATTGATTCTGTGATCCTGCTGCTGATGATTCCAATTGGGATCCTGCAAAGGCTACTTGGTGTCTGCTAAAGGTCCTTGTGCATGTTGGGAATCTCATATCTGCATCCTCGCTCGTCTAATCATATTTCTTTCCTCGGCCGTGAAGAGGATATTCAATATGGCTTGCAACTTGCCCCAAGTATAAATACTGGGTCCCAAAAACTGGTCCAGTCTCTCGGCCACCCCCAAAGGATCTTCCAGGAGGCTCCCCATCTCCCTCTTAAATTCCCGAACATCCCCAGAACTCAAAGGTACTGAAACAAACCCTATCGCTGGGTGAGGTCCCTGGCCCCCCCCCACAGGCATTTCTCTTAGGGGATATAGGTTATGCTGTCTAGCCCGACCTCGGGTTATGGGTCCCTGCACTTCCTCGGGGGGCTCGGGATTACTTCCTGCTTCCTGAGGCTCCACTGGAGGTGCATCCGGAATCTGGGGGTTCTGAGGGGGTATGTAAGGAGGTGGGATCAGTAAGGCTTCTTCCTCTTTACTCCTGTCTTTCTTTCGTCCTCCCTCTTTGAGGGGAAACAGGAGCACTTCACCCCCAGGTCTTGTAACCCATACATTAGCATATTCACTTTCTTCCTGACTAAAAGGAATTTTAGTGTTTACCCACAAGTTGAGTTTTTGCCTCACCCAATCTTCTGATGATCCAAAAATAGGCCAAAAAATATTCCGGGAAATCTCCTTTCCACCCCATACTACTACACAATAATGGATCATTTTAGCTTTATCTTTACCCCCTGTGTTAGGGTAATGTTTCCAATTGTCTAATATGAACCCCAGTGGGCTATCTCTAGGCACCGGGGGGAGTTTTATGGGAGTAGAGGGCCTGCTCTTCCCCTGTCCCATCTTCTGGAGTGCCCTCACACAAGCGTGGTGCGGAAATCACTCGCTTCCCCTTGTTCGTGGCTCACGCCCTCTCGGACAATGAGAACCGCACTACTGAGGGTCCACAATCACTTGGAAAATCCGAGCTGCCGGTTCTCCTCTCACTCACACACACACTCGCAGCACTCCAGGATACCCGACCCAGACCGAACGGAATCTTCCACACAGATACTCACGCGTCTTGCGTCTTCGTCCGGACCTTTGTGCACAAAGTTTATAGGGTCTGCCGGCTTCCTTTGCCTAATGCCTTGAATTTAGGTTCGTTGGTCCAACCGAGACAGGAATCGGGTCTACCAGGGCCGCCGACTGATCGGTGGGGCGTCCCCCAGGCAGAACCAAAAGTCCTATCTTGCAGGTGGATCCGAGTCACGGCACCAAATTGTAATAGACTATGAACACGAAGAAAAGTTCCAATATGAATTTATTACATTACAGCAGGCAAAGCAAAGGCAAATACAGCGCTGGACGGCAGGGGGAGTCTCGCTCCACCAACTGCCGTGAATTGGTAGATTTTTCAGTCTTGCTTTTATCTTGCTTCTTTCCTCCGATGATGTATGTGTGACGTGTTGCTGGGAGGGTCTCTTTCTGTCCCTCGGTGGTCGCAGAGATGAAGGCTGTAGTTGTAAGCTGGAATTCCTGAAACTTAAAGCTGATTAAGCAAGTAGAGAAGGAATGAGCAAGGGTCTGTTTGCCTATAAGCTTAGATAGTGACATAGTAACTTCCTGTTATCTTGAGTTATTTGATCTCCAGTGAACAAAAAAAATAGTTAATGTTTATCACAATTAGTGTTTTCCAACTTTCACTTTTCAGTTGTTTTACCAGTTTGTGTAGATTAGGATGTTCCAACAGCTTTTTGACCAGGGTAATGTCCATTCCATTAGGTGTTGGAGACAAAGTGTCATATAACACAAAGTTGCCATATATGTTCTAGAACACAGTTTCTTGTAGGGAATAGTTGACATCACATCCTGCTATGTTAATAAAGTTATGAATACATAGGTTGGAGTGGTTAGAAAGCTGGATCTTTGTGTTATTTACTGTTAACATAAGGGATTCTTAAATATGCTGCACATCCTTGTCCTATGTATACCTGGACAGATTCAGGATCATCGTCGTGATGCCTTGGGAAGGCTGACCTGAAACTGAGACTGGACAGAGCTGGAGAATAAAGTAGATATTTATTGAAAGGCCTTTAGGGTACGCTTTGGGCAGGACAAGAACCTGATCAGGGCTACCCCCAAGGTGGACTTAGAATAGTCACAAAAATGCATGACCGGTCACGAGGTCTCACACTTTTATAAGTTTTGGTGTATTTGCATATTGGGGCCCAATTATCCAACCACAGCCTCAGGTCATGAGGTCTCATCCTTCTTGTTTCTCTCTTCAGTCCACTGTTGTTTATGCTTTTGGGCCTGAAAGTTGTACTTGTCCTTGGTCTTCAGGAGGAAAAGGATTTGTTTTCTCTACCTACTCTGTGAAGAGAGCTTACTAGCACTTAATATGAGGCTCAGAACTACACCCCATGGCAGCACAGAATCTGAAAAACATGAAAGCTTAAACTTAAGGCATCATTTGGAGTACATTTCAAAGTGACAAATGCTTTGTTCTGCTTCTAAACAGGTATTTTGGGCTTTTTAAGTGTTACTTTAACGTATAAGTCCCTGTCATACTCTCAGCATACAAGCATCTACCTCAGTTGTTTGCCGTGTGTGTGATTGATTTTGAAAGCCTATGTACAGTGTTGCAATGGATAGAGTATGGTTTTGTTGTGATTTAGTCCCAGTGTAATGATTTGGTATATGGTATTGTTGTGGTTTGGGAATGGTATTTTCAAATTTAATACTTCTGCTAAAACTACACACTGCTTCCCCCCACACACCAATTTGAGGTACAAAAGGCAAAGATCATGGGCTGAGATATGAACAATTTACTTGAAACAGCAATGAGATAAGAAAACCAACAGTAACAGCAACAATATTAATAATAAAAGGTGTAAGAAAAAGAAACTTATTTATATGGAAAGCCCCCGACAATAAACAATACCAGCCATGCCTCTTCCCTCCTACTGCAAAAAATTAACCCTGTCCTGGCCGTAACTAGGCTAGGTATACACTGAAGCATTTCTTATTGTCCATAAAAAAAACCTGTGGTCTTATTAGCAACTGGGTCATAGAAACATTTGATTGAAGATCACCAGGATTGAAATTCCCTCTGAAATTTAGTTACATTGTCCCAAATTACTTTTCAGATAAAGTACTGGAATAGTCTGCCCAGGGAGGTGGTGGAGTCACCATCCCTGGATGTGTTTAAAAAAAGACTGGATGTGGCACTTCATGCCATGGTCTAGTTGAGGTGTTAGGGCATGGGTTGGACTCGATGATCTTGAAGGTCTCTTCCAACCTACACATTTTGTGATTCTGTGATTCAAATTTCAATGAGTAAAAATCCATTTCCTCATTCTCTAATTATTGCAGCACTGGTAGTTTGTATCCATAAGTGAGCTTGGATACAGCTTAGTGCCAGACACATTACACTGAGTAATTCCTGAAGCATCAGCCAGTAATTCATGATTAGCACTTTGATATTTTTCTGCCTCTGAAAAGAGAGTTGAAGTGAACCACTGAGTGTTTCCTAAAGCGGATGAGGACTCTAAAGATTGTTCTGTAGTACTCAAATCACTAATGGTTGTACTTAATTTATTAGCCAGGGTTTCAAGATCAATGGTGTTTAATACTCCAATCCCAGTTCAAAATATACCAGTTACATCCCTCCTAAAACAAGTTAATGTCCTCTTGTTCAGCCTGGCATACCACCCAAGAAAAGAGGTATGTATAAAAGGCAAACACTTTGGTCTGATAGCTGTAACATCAGTTTGCATGGACATTTCTACTTTTTTTAAAGACCTGTCTTGGTTTGAGATATTTAAGGGGACAAACACTCCAAAATGAGTTACTTCCCATTTATTTTTAACCAATCTCTTTCCACCAATAAGGAGAAATGAATACAAGTAGATATAAATGAAAAAATAGCAGTTTACTAAAAAATGAAACAGCAACAGGCAAAAACTAACAGTAAATAATGACTAGATACAAAATTGCTAAATCTCATGGACTCCCCAGGATCAAAGAGAAACAAAATTGTGGAGAAACCCCTCCCCCAAATTGGCACTTTCCACTGATGACCCTGTGGCTTGAAAGACAAAGGGAAAATGGCAGACAAACCCTTCCCCCCAAGGTGGCATGTCGACCATGTGTGGAGAGACAAAGGGAAAATTACTGACAAACTTTGCTCGCCTCAACTTTACCCCTGGAACAAAAAACTGGGATGTAGGAGCTTACAAAGCAGTTCTGGTGGCAGATGGGAATTGCTGGCATTGTCTGGGAAGCTCTGGCCCTGCAGTGTCTGCTTCCTCCTCTTCTTTTCGGCAGCTGTGGTGGTGCATGTATGTGATGTCAGTGCTGCCACTCGCTGCCTCCTGCCACGCACTGGACTCAGCCAGAGTCAGTGCTGCTGTCTCCAGGATGTTGGTGTTTTGCAAGGGGGGAAGAAACGGTCTCTGTAAGCAGCGGAAACAGCACCCCCCAGGCCCGACTGGCTCTGGCTCGGTGCTGCCAACAGATGTTGCGGAGTTCACTCTGAAACAGTTTTAATTGCTAAATGCAGCTTCTCAGTTTGCTACATTTGCCAGTCTAGAGACCAGCCCAAAGCAATCCCTTCCAGAGGCCAGAGAGAAACAAAGGAAAACCAAAGGGGAGCCTCTGCCCACACTGCCTCAGTTCTCTCCCTGCAAGAAGGAAAGGAAAAGAGCCAGGACCAAGAGGCAAAAGAGCTCCTGCCTGAGTGCCCCTAACTTAATAAGATCGGTACTCCCCCAGCCCCAGGGTTTAATTTCCAGCCATGTTGCCAGGTCTTGAAGAAACACTAACAATTTTTGGCACAGATAGATATGGAATACAATCATTTTGGGTTACCCAGGACAAGACCAAGAGGGATTAGACAATATTTGTTGTCCTACCAATTTGACTACATAGGGCCCGACCAGTGAGATGTTTGGGGTCAGTTTTACAGGCTTTTTGATAATTTTGGTGACACTCGTGGGAGGAATGCTAAGTACCTTTATACACTCCAGGATATACTCTGCTTCTGTCATAATGAATTAAAACTGTTTTTCTGTTTCACTTTGCAGTCCTTTAGATTTGGGGTGAGACAAAGTGGTAATGTTCCATGTTTTGTGTTTCTATTTTGGCTGTGTCTTTAGTAGACTTTCAAAAGACTTCTACTAATGCATTACACCACCATCTACCAGTTGTAGGATGACCCTTGTAGACAGATACCTACTGGCCCATGGGATTTGTCTTGTTCGCAAGTCCATGCTTAGGCAGGCCTCCAAGTGTGTTGGAGGATATTGGTATCTACTGTAGTGTTCCTGATGTTACCATCAGGATGATCACCAATAGCAGCCATTGACCTGTAAAATAAAATAATGTTTATCTCAGCAGATGCACCAGATGGGACAGGTTAGTTTCCTCAGTTGAAAATGTGGTAAATACCCATCTGGAACTGATTCTGTGTTGGTGACCATTAGAGTCAGTAGCCACCCAGGCTAGTGGTGCTTGAGTGTCCCTTAGAGTCATAGGTACAATTCCAGTTTGGAGTAATTTGACCATGACTGGTTGGCCTAATTTTAAATTCTCATTGTTATAAATGAGATGGACCAAATTCGATAAATCAAAATTTGGAATTTTATTGAGAGACAAAATAACAGTCTCGGACAGCCACAATTAAAAGGACAGCGTCGAGCCCGGGGTCGCCGCTGGGTGAACAACGATAACACACTCTGCCAGTCTGTTATCCCCAAGTTCACATTTTTGGTTTGCAGCAGTCTCTTTTTATACACTGGATTGCGGAGAGAGGCTCGGGATGACGACGGTTCTCCCTCTGGGGCATCTTCATTAAACATGCAGGTTTCAGTTCTAAGAGTCTGAATGGATCAGCGGAGGAGGACAATGCTGTTAATGGTCGAGTCCAGGTGTGGTGTGGAGACCATTCCAGACGGAGACCATCTAGATACGGATCTGATACAATCATCGGGTCCTCCGGGCTATCATCCCCGTTTTCCGTTGCCTTTTGTTTCTTTTCAATGATTCCTGGCAGTGACAGTCTTCTGTCCTCCTTTCTGGTAATTCCAATCAAGCTTTCCTCGTGTCCCTCCCATGCCTTTTCAGGCTAGAGAAATTCTTGTATTTTATTAAGCCACCTTCCCCCGAGTTAACTCACAAAATGCTATTTTAAACTAAACTTAACTTCCAACATGCTAGTTTATACAGAACTTATACAGTTGGTATTACATTTTATATTCTATTAACGTGAATTAACTTTAGAACATATGTTACATTCCTTTTTAATGATTCCCAGCAGAGGCATTTTTGTGTCTCTCTCCTGGTAATTCTAATTATGTTTTGTCTCGTATCCCCCCCCCTTGTCTTTTCAGGCAAGAGAAATTCCTGTACCTTTACTGAGCTGCTTTCTTCTGAGTTAACTCATAGCATATTGGATTAAAACAAAACTTATACTTATAGGGATGGTATTACATTTTATATCTTTTAACACAAATTAACTTTAGGACATATATCACATCCTGAAAGGCTTTAATTTTATCATTTGAACTTGATTCAAGAGACATGGGGCTCAAGAAAGCTTGTGAAACAGGATTACCCATTGGTTCATATCAGTTATTTATCTCATATAATACAGAGGGTAACCTTTCATTTCATCCAGATTCGTGTGGTCTAAGGTAGTGTTTCAGCAAACCATTTGTATGCTTCACCATCCTGTTTGCTTGGGGATAATAAGGTGCATGAAAAACCAGTTTGATACTTTTCTTTCTGTGCCTGTCTTGCACCATCACACTGGTGAAGTGTGATTGTCACTCTGTATAGAATCTGGAATAGGGAGACTGGAAAACCAATTACAGAGTCCTTAAAGAGTAGCTTTGGTATCAGCTTGCCTGCTTTTAGTAGAAACTAACAGTCCAGATACCACTTCCATACCTTTTAGGATGTACTTGTAACCATTACATGTCTTCAGAGGTCCAATATAATCTATTTGCCAAGTGGACCACAGTGCCTTGTTATTTTTGATAAGTAAAGGCAGTGCCTGGTCTGGGTGATTTTGTGCAAGTCTTAATTGGCACTGGGGACATTGTGTGAGAATGCCTTTACACATCTTCCTGGTCAATGGCCAACCTCTACTTTGTTAGGCAAAACATAAAACCTCTAGTATGCCTCAGTTTACAGTGTAACCACTCACCTAATCAATACCAATGTTGTGGATCTTCCAAGTGATTAATTTTTATCTTTCTAATTTTTGCCATGTGATCCACCTTGGTGTTTCAATTGGTCTATAAGGCTTGAGTATTGGTATGAGCTTTGAACTATCCTTTGTGGGTTGGTTGGGATTGAGCCTGTAACAAGAACCATATACAATCTTCCTTCTGCCAAACCTCCTTTCCATTTACCTGCCAACCTAATGCTTCCCATTGACACTAGCACTGTGTGGCATTAGCCCAAACATATGTTATCCTTTCTTTCTCATTTACTGCAAGCAGTTCAGCCTTTAATTCTCCCACCTGTGCATTTCCCATTCCTTCTTCTACTTCCATTCCTGTCTGAAAGTTAAGAGCAACTGCTCTGTACTTCCATTTGCCATCAATCCATTTGGCTGAGGAGTCAGTGAACCGGTTATCTAACTTCAGAGTGTGAAGTTAATGGGGGAGCATCCTGTACAGGACTAGGCTTATATAGCTGTTGCAAAGCCAGCATATCTAGGGTCACAGGTAACTGCAACTTTGTAGGTTTTGTCGGTCCTTTAGTTATATCCATCTGATCTGTGAGTCCTGAAAAATACACATACCATTTGTGTACTGTTGCTTTTTGTGTAATCCCATTAGGCAGAGCACTGCCCTTTTCAATACTGGCTAACAGGTTAAAAGGTTCTTGGATTTGCACAGGTTGATGCTGTTGAATTTTCTCTACCTTTTTGAGGACTTGGGTCAGAGACAATAATCCCTTTTCCCAGTCAGCATATCTCTTTTCAGTATCTTTTAATGCTGTGAAACTGAACCCTTTTGGTTATTTGGGTCTGTGAGGGCATTTCTGAAACATATTACATTAAGTCCCATGTTCAGCAAAACCCCATTTAACTATTATAGGATCACTGGGATGAACTGGTCCAAGTGATTGATATGTTTTTAACTCTTCTATCAGTGTTTGCAAAGCCTGTTTGTGACTATCAAGCCACTCCTGTGGTCTGGGTTTTCCTCATTACTGAGTACAATGGCCTCACTATTATAGAAAATCCAGGAACATGGTTTCTCCAATATCCTAAAGTACCCATGATCTTTTGAAGTTCCTTTTTAGTAGTCGGGATGGGTTTAGCATCCAATTTTGTAATGGTTTTCTCTGGGATTGATTACAGCCTGACCAGAAATCCACCAGGCTTCCAGGAATTTTACCTCCTTAGAGGGGCCTTGGCATTTAGCAGAAAGCACTTCTATCCCCTCATCATTTAATTTATTCTATATATCCTGTGCTATTGTTCTTACCCTTCACCCCCTATCACCACGTCATCGATGTATTGATAAATTTGTACTCCTCCCAGGATTTCTGTTTGTTGAAGGAATTCAGCTAGAGCATTGTGTGCTATTGTGGGTGAATGCTTATAGCCTTGGGGTAGGCAATTAAAGGTATATTATGTCCCCTCCTAAGTAAATGCAAATTTAGGATTTTCTTCTTCCTGAAGTGGAACCATGAAGAATGTCTTTTACATCTAAAACTGCCATCCATTTATGTGCAGCTACTTGCAGGGTATCAGTGAGACTAGCAATGTTTGGGACACCTGCAGGAAATGGTCCTGTGTTAGCATTCAGCCACCAATAATCAGTAGTTAAGCACCAGCTCCCATTTCCTTACTGGCCTAACAGGAGAATTGTATGGGGAGTGTGTCCTAAATAAAATACCCCAGTATTCTATATTCCTAATTACTTAATTTGTCCCTTCTCTGGCTTGCAGGGGAAACAGGGTACTGTTTGATATTGGTTGCAGTCAAAACAGGTAAAACTGGAGACATTTTTAATAGATTATTTTTCCTATTTTCTCTATAAAATTTACTGTTTGGAGTTTTTGCAGGCCCAAATAACCAAACATTCACATTGGGTGATTGCCAAACTTTTCCTTTAAGAATATCGTATCCTAAAATATTTTCTTCATGGTCTGCAACTGCAAATGTGTGTGAGGTCATTCATTTTCCCCAGGTAACCATAAACGTAATTTAGCAGTATAACATATAATACTTTGTCCATTAAATCCTGTTAGATGGACCCTTTTTCTTTTAAAACTTTAGTTTTTCAGCATCTGTGGAGGTTATTAAAAATATTTGGGCTCATATATCAATTAGAAAATTCAAAGTTTGTTTTCTAGGTCCTACTGGTAAGTAGATATGGGGCCCATCCTTATTAGACTATTGATAGGTCATAATGGGCCACTGATGAGGCCCAAAGGTTTTTGCCCTTTTGTGTTTCTGTTGTCTCAAAAGGATTGGGTTGGGAGGGGTGGGGGGTGGTTTTCCTGTGGAAGGTTTTTGTTATTTGTGTTTCCCCCTTGTTGTTCTACTTTGACTAAGTCTGCTCAGAGCTGCACGGGAAATACCTAAAGTCACTGCCATCCTCCACAGCTCATTTCACTCTTCCCGGAAGTGAACAAGGGTTTTTGATCTTTCTATTATCTTGGGTGGTGTAATAAATCGACAAGCCAAATTCGGTAAATCAAAATTTAGAATTTTATTTTGAGACTTAAATTTAGTCTCCAATAGCCACAATTAAAAGGAACAGCGTCGAACCCCGGGGTTTCGGCACTGGGTGAACGTGGTAACGGACCCTATTGCTCTGTAACCCCCTCTGTTCACACTTTGTGCCTAGCACTGCCGGTTTTTATACAGTCTTTCGCTGAGAGTGGACGGCGACCGTAGAGCTCTTGCTTCGTGGTAGCTTCATTAGGTATTCATGTTCAGGTCTTGGGTCAGTTGAATAGATTCTCAGAGTGGAACAATGCTATGACTGCCGGGTCCGGAGAAGGTTTGGAAATGTTAAATCGGGCCGGAACAGATAAGATACCAATCTCCTCCAAATCGTTCGATCGTTAGCACGCCCATCTCCGGGGAAGGTACGACCATTCTCCCTATTTTCCATTCTTTTAGTTTTTTCCGGTTGTCCCGAAGCTGTTCCCGGCAGAAATTCTTTCCTTCCCCAACCCCCGTGTCCCTTTCGTGCAGTTTTAGTCTCAGTTAACCCTAAACACACTTTAGGTTTACAGATCTTAAATCAGACCAAATGCAGATTAATTTTATATTGCATATCACTACATTTCACCGTGAATTAATTACATATCACATTTCCTAACACGAATTAACTTTAGGTCATATATCACAGGTGGTATATGTTCACATTTCAGTTTTCGGGCTCGTCTCAATAGCCCAAGTTTGTTCTCCATTATGAGTTTCCCAGCCCATTTTCTTTTGCGTGGTTTATATCACGCAAGAGTCCTGCCCACATGAGGATAGGTCATCTCAGGGCTTGGGGATCTTGTAATGCTTCTTTATGCATTACATCTCTTCTAATTTCATCTCATTGCCCCACTAAATAAGTTTTTAACAATGTTGAGGCTCCTCTCAACAAAGGTCTTAATATATTAGGATACACCCCTGCAGAGATTGGTGTCTCCATTTGCACATCTGTACACTTCCCGAAGGCAAACCTGCCTTTGTATCAGTGGCAGCAATTTCATTAGCTGACTGTATGGGTATGGAAGCTGGTTCTCCTCTTTCCATAAAATCTATTCCTCCTGCCCAACATGCAACCCTGCTGGTTATGGAATGGGGTTGATTGGTAGGCTCAGGTCCTAGATTTAATAAGACTCTTGGCCCCCAGTATCTGTCAGCTTCATTTCCATCCATCAATATTCTGTCTTCCCCTGAGAAGCTCACTCGCCATAAATACTTAATTTCTGACACCCCTGGTTATTGTCCATATTTTTCCTGTAGATTTGCCAAATGCAGGGGGTCCCAGGGAATAGTTCTGACCATGATCCTCCTGACCTTGAGGTCCTTCAGACACTTTGGTCTTAATTATAGGTCTCATTTTTAATTCTGGAACCTCTTCCACTTTGAGAGCTAGTGGTACAATTGTTTCATCAGAGCTGGGGAAGGGTCTGGAGCATGAGTCTGATGAGGAGAAGCTGAGGAAGCTTAGGGTCTTAGCCTAGAAAAAAAGGAGACTGAGGGAGGACCTTATTGCTCTTTACAACTACTTGAAAGAAGGTTGTAGGCCAGGTGGGGGTCAGTCACTTCTCCCAGGTAACAAGTGACAGAATGAGAGGAAATGGCTTCAAGTTGTGCTAGGGGAGGTTTAGATTGGATATTAGGAAATATTTTTTCACAGAAATGGTTGTAAAGCATTGGAACAGGCTGCCCAGACAAGTGATGGAGTCACTATCCCTGGAAGTGTTCAAAAAATATGTAGATATGGCACTTGAGGACATGATTTAGTGGTGAACATGGTGGTGCTGCTGGGTTAATGGTTGGAGTTGATGATCTTTAATATCATCTTTTCCAACCTTAACGATTTTATGATTCTATGATGTAGTCCATGGCCTTGGGCTCTATCTGACTTAACAGTCTTTGAGATAGTAAAGATCCTGTGTCGTGTTGGATTGTTGTATCTTTAAGCCAGCTCTGTTTCCACCACCGCTGTGCTCATTCAGTCTTCTCCAAGTTCATTCTTCATTAATGTGGTGATTGAAGGGAAGTCAGGTTCAGATCCCCAAATTTAGAGTGGTGAAGATCTATGCTGTGACATGCCCAATGTGGTGATGCACATGCAGCTGCCACAGAGGTGATAATACATAGTGTTATACAGCAATTAACATCATAGAATTTAATTCATTGGCTATTCTCATCTAAAATCAAATCCTCTTTGAGTCACTGTTATGATTCCACTCCTGAAATAATGTTAGGGTCTGATTATTAAGAGGCCTCTGCCCGATTTCAGGTGCAAATGAGACCATATGCTAATGTCAATAGTATGGATTTTATTTAACAGTAAATTGTGAGGTAGAGAAAGAAAGAGGAGGGGAGAAAGAGACAGATTAAGTAGAAAGATAGTCACCACAACATGGGCCCCTGCAGCATCTCACTGGCCCTCCTTCTGGTCTTCTCAGAGGTGAGGCTCCCCTGAGTGTTCTTCTGGAGGTACCACTTTTATACAGTACAAGTCCAGGGTATCCACCAGGTGTATGTGCCATTCCCACAACTTAGGATGGCATGTGTGTAAGCAGTTGCTTCCTTTCTCACAGTTTGCAATGGTGGAAATTTTTGTTCTAATAGGTTACCCAGATCTGCCTCACCAGGCCTGGCATATTTCTGTTTTTGCTGTCTGTGCTTTTCCCACAGTCTGCACAGTGGAATTTTGTCTGGTGAGCTAATTCCAAACCTTTCACCTCCATGTAGGCCTGAAATTAACACCCTCCTGTTTGCCATCTATCTTGAGTTCTTGTTGTGATAGTTTCTCTTGTAGGAACTTCCTCCTTTGAAATTTTTTGAGACCATTTAACTGCATTCTTTAAGTCCTGACAGGCACTCACAGGACTTCCCCATCCTCCTGCATTACCCACCAAGTGCTCCCGGGTTCTTGAGCAAAAGTAATCCCACGGATGGGTTTGCCTTTGCCTGAGGCAGGAATAACCCAGAGTGTTTTCCCTAGCATGTTTTTAATGTGCACTGGCACTGGCAGGGCCAGCCCGATTGGCAGATCCTCTGGTGTTGACTAACCAGGTGGCCTTTGCCAAATGTGTATCCCAATGTTTGAGTGTAGGGAAAATGGGCAACTGAATAGCAGAATCAGTATGATTTCAGCAGAAGCCCTTTATTGTTTACATTAAACTCCAGTTATAGATTCTAGCACTACTGTCCACACGTACAGGTGTCTCTCGATTGGCTAAGCCACTTGTTCACGAGGCAGGAACACATCCTTCAGGACACCTAATTGGTCAAGAGTCCATCATTACATTGTGTCCTCTATCTAGGTTTTGCATTTTTTGTAGACAGTTTCTCAGGCTCTTGGTTCTTATTTTTAGTGCTGTTGTTGTCTCAGTAGCCTTGATGAATTCCTGAGAGCTCTGAAAACGAGACTGCAGGTGGCTTGTTATCTACAAACATTTTGGCTGGTACACAGAATGGTCTAAGTTATTCAGATACATCACTACATTTGAGGGTCCCAGCACACATTGTTCTCAGTGTAGTCTTTAACAGTTCATTACATCATTTGATTTTTCCATAGGCTGGTGCATAATAGGTAATGTGATACACCCACTCAATGCCATGTTGTTTGGCCCAAGTGTCTATGAGGTTGTTTCAGAAATGAGTTCCATTGTCTGATTCAATTCCTTCTGGGGTACTATGTCACCGTAAGACTTGCTTTTCAAGCTCCAGGATAGTGTTCCAAGTGGTGCCATGGAGCACAGAGTATGTTTCCTGCTATCTAGTGGTTGCTTCCACCACTGTATCATAGAATCATAGAATATGCTAAGTTGGAAGGGACCCATCATGATCATTTAGTCCAAGTCCTGGCCCTGTGTAGGACATCCCAAAAATCACACCATGTGCCTGAGGGCATCATCTAAAAGCTTCTTGAACTCTGTCAGGCTTGGTGCTATGACCACTTCCCTGAGGAGCCTGTTCCAGTGCCCAGCCACCCTCTGGGTGAAGAACCTGTTCGTAATATCCAACATAAACCTCCCCTGACACAGCTTCATGCCGTTTCCTCGAGTCCTGTCTCTGGTAACCAAAGAGAAGAGATCAGTGCCTGCCCCTCCACTTCCCCTCATGAGGATGTTGAAGACTGCAATGAGGTCTCCCCTCAGTTTCCTTCAGGCTGAACGGATCAAGTGACCTCAGCTGCTCCTCATAAGGCTCTCTCTCTAGACCTTTCACCATCTTCATGTCCCTCCTTTGGACACTCTCTAATAGTTTAATATCTTTTATATATTGTGGTGACCAAAACTGCACACAGGACTCAAGGTGAGTCTGCACCAGTGCAGAGCAGAGTGGGACAATCCCCTCCTTTGATCAGCTGGTGATGCTGTGCCTGATGCATCCCAGGACACAGTTGGCCCTCCTGGCTGCCAGGACACTGCTGACTCATATCCAACTTTCCATCAACTAGGACCCCCAGGTCCCTTTCTGCAGTGCTGCTCTCCAGCCTCTCGTTCCCCAGTCTATACACACAACCAGGGTTGTCTTTTCCCAGGTGCAGAATCTGGAACTTTCTCTTGTTAAATTTCATACATTTGGTGACTGCACCACTCTCTATTTTGTCTAGGTCTTTCTGCGGGGCATTCCTGTCTTCAAGGGATTTAACAGTTGTTAGCAAACTTAGTATTCCTTCAAGTCCTGTGTCTGAGTTGTTAATAAAGATGCTGAAGAGACCTGGGCCAAGGATGGAGCCCTGTGGAGCCCCCTAGTCACCGGCCACCAGTCTGATGTTACCCCATTTACCCCTTTGTGCCTGACCCATGAAGCAGTTGCTCACCCATCATGTAACATGGTTATTCAGCTGTGTGCTGGACATTTTGTGCAGAAGGATCCTATGAGAGACCGTATCAAAAGCTTTGCTTGAAGTCCAAAAAGATTATATCTACTAGCTTTACTGGATCAACTAGGTGGGTTACTTTGTCATAGAAGGAAATCAGGTTTGACAAGCAGGACTTTTTCCTCATGGCTGTGACCAATGACTGCGTTGGCCTCCAGCTGTTTTTCAATACCTCCCAGAATAATATTTTCCATTATTTTACCAGGTACTGAAGTGAGACTGACAGGCCTGTAGTATCCAGGGTCCTCCTTCTTGCTTTTCTGGAAAATTGGGACAACGTTATCCAGCTTCCAGTCAGCTGGGTCCTCTCTGGATTCCTAAGAGCACTCAAAAAATCATTGAGATAGGTTTTGCAATGACACAAGCCAGCACTTTCAGGATTCTTGGATGAATCCCATCAGGCCCCATAGATTTGTAGAGATCCAGCTGGAGCAGCAGATCCTGCACAAGTTTAGGGTTGACTGGGAGTTGATCATTCTCACAGTCATAGTCTTCCAGCTCAGGGCACTGAAACCCCCTTGGTCCATCATCAGTGTTGAAGACAGAGGCAAAGAATGCATTAAACGTCTCTGCTTTGTCCATGTCCCTGTTTGTGAGGTGACCATCTTCATCCTGTAATGGCCAATGATAATTTTACACTGCCTGTTGCCATTAATATATTTTAAAAAACTCTTTTTATTGTCCCCCACAGTTCTGGAAGCTTCAACTCCAACTGAGCTTTAGCCACATGAATTTTCTCCCTACAGTGGCAATCAGCATTTCTGTATTCCTCCCGTGTCACCTGAACTTGCTTCAACTGGCCATATACCTCCCTTTTTTGCCTTTTTTCCAAGTCTCTGCTCAGCCAAGCTGGCCCTCTGCCTTATGTGCTTGACTTCTGACACCTGGGAATTGCCTGCTCCTGTGCCCTTAAGAGGTGATGTTTAAAAAGTGACTAGCCCTGATAGACTCCAGCACCTGCAAAAACATTTTCCCAGGGGACCTTACTCACTAGTTCCCTGAGCAGCCTGAAGTCTTCTCTCCTCATGTCCAGAGTTGAGATTCTGTTGGGACTTTCCTCCTGTCAGCAGAGATTTTAAACTCAGTTGCTTCATGGTTGCTGTGGCCAAGACGACTGCCAATCTCCACTTTGCTCATGAGATCCTCTCTGTTGATAAGCAGTAGATCAAGGAGGGCATCTTTCTGAGTTGTCTCCCTTAGGACCTATTCCATAATGTTTTCATCCAGGTGTTTTAGGAATCTTCTGGCCTGCATTGTACCAGCTGTGTGGTGTTCCCAGTAACCATCTGGCAAGTTGAAGTCCCCCATAAGGACAAGGGTAGTTGACTTGGAAGCATCCCTCCCTTAGTTCCTCAAAGAATAATTCATCAGTGTCATTGTCCTGGCTAGGAGGTCTGTATTAGACTTCCATTATGACATCTGCATTATTTGTTTGTCCCTTGATTCTTACACAGAAGCTCTCAACTGTGCCATTTCCAACTGCAAGCTCCCTACATTCCAGCCCCTCCATTACATACAATGTCACTCCCCACCCCCCCATCTTCTGCCCTGCCTATCCCCCCTAAAGAGTCTGTAACCATCTATCAGGGCAGTCCAATCACAGGACTCATCCTGCCAGGTTTCACTTATACCAATGATGTCAAATCTCTGGGACTGGGCCAAAGCTTTGAGCTCATCTTGTTTGTTCCTCATGCTGCATGCATTGGTAGAGAAACGTTTCAGGTGTGGTACATTGTAGCCAACACCTCCTGAAAAATATTGAGGGATCCTATTAGTGCTCATTTCCTCAAGTTTTGGCACACCATTCAATTGCTCATCACTGGCAAGCCTGGTTTTGTCCCTTTTCTCCTTCCAAGCTAGTTTAAAGTTCTCTCAATGAGCCCTGCTAGCTCCTATGCTAGTACTGTTTTTCCCCTCTGAGACAGGTGCATCCTGTCAGGTCTCAGTAGACCAGGTGTTGAATAGATCATCCCATGGTCAAAAAACCCCAAATTTGTCCAATGACACCAGCCTTGGAGCCATGCATTGACTTAATGGATCTGTCTATTCCTATCAATATTATTCCATGTTACTAGAAGGATCAAGGGAATCAATACCTGTGCTCCTGATCCTTTAACCAATTGTCTCAAGCCTCTGAAGTCTTTTTTGATTGTCCTTGGATTTCTCTTATTTCATCGCTGCTGGGTTGAACAACCAATAATCGATAATAATCAGAGTGCCATACTAGACTGAAGAGTTTTCCACTAATGTCCCTTACCCAAGCCGCTGGGAGACACCAGACTTCCTTGTGAGTTTGGTCCAGCTCAGTCGGTAGAGCATGAGACTCTTAATCCCAGGGTCGTGGGTTTGAGCCCCACGTTGGGCAACAATCTGTAGATATCGCTCCGCTGGACCGGTTTGGATGAAATGTGGACGCGAGATCTCTGAAGTTGGGTTTTAGAAGATGAGGTTTATTATAAAGGATGTAAGGCCTTGCTTTGAGTTGCCAGGCGCAACTCATGGCAAGGCCTAGGGAGTGGGGGAAGGGAGATGTAGGGAGAGGAAATTCCAAGAGGAAGATCCTAGAGGCAGGATGCCAGACAAAGAGAGAAAGAGCCAATTTCTCAGCCCCCTTATCAGGGGGATTCAAGATGGGCTGGAACAAGACTTGGGCCAATGGGGTTACAGATACCTGATACTTCAGGGGAGGGTTACAGGTGTGGGATGAACCATACAATGGGGGGTGAGACAGAACATCCCATTTGACCTTTGGATCTATCTGCAGGTAACCTTCAGCTGACCATATCATTGTTTTCCCAGACATCCAGTAGCTAGGACATCTCAGACAATCAAAACTTTCAATTCTATCTCACTTATAGGTTTCACATTCTCAGAATCTAAGCAGTCATATTTATAGGGCTTTCTAGCTTCATCCTCCCCAACATCCCAGTCTGCATATCAGGCCCTCCATTCCCCTTAGAAGGGAGTCTCCTATTACAACCACCCTTCTTTTCCTCTTAACAGAGGTCATGATGCAGGGTACAGGTGGGGGTTTTTTAGGAGGTCCCTCTATCCCAGAAGGACCTTTGTCTACCTCATCAGTTGACTGGCCTTCTAGTTACAGAGCCTTATACCTGTGTAGAAGGTGCTAGTCCTACTTGTTAAATTTTCAGAAGGAAGAGGAACCTTCCTCCTGGTATGTGCAGTGACCTGCTTCCAAACCTTCACCTGACCCTTGACTAATTACCCTGCAGGGTTCTGAGTCCATCTGCTTCTTCACTTTAATGGAGGTTCAAGAGTCCCAAGAGTCATGAGACTGTAGTCTTTGAAAATAACTGGTCAGTCTCCTGCTTGTTTGCTCGAATACTACATAGCCTATTCCGTTCCTCCTGTAGCTCCTTTACCTGGTGACTCAGCTCATCAACCGCAGCATACCTTCTGCAAAGGGAATGATTGTTGGCCCCAGCCTCGCACAAAGACATCAGGCACTCCTGGCAACCTGTGACCTGGAGATCTACATCTACCATCAGCTGATCTGACTGTCTGGAGGCCTCTGATATGACTGGTTCAGTGACTCCATTAGCTACTAGGGAATGAGTGCTACAGTGTGTCAACACCATAACTGAGGAAGCTTATGCTTATGCTAGTATGCTAATAAGGCTGGGGCTGAAAGGATCTCTTGTGCTCTTACTCAACAGCTACTGAGTCTGCTGCCTCTGTTGGCTACTCCCAAATGTTTGGAGAGGAGCCCTTCCTGCATGCCCCACCTGCTTGCCCTGCTCATGCAAACTGTCATGCCACACCCCTGTTTGCCTGCTCCAGGTCACTCCTGCTCCCATTTAAAACTCCCATGGTGATCCTGTCTCTGTCCTCATCTCCTCTGATTGGCTGTTGTGCACTTCTAGGTCCTGATGGGGCTCTGGGCTGCTGCTCAAGTGTCCCTGAATTCTGGACCCCCTGGTTCAGCCTGGTCTTAAAATCACCCCTGGATTTACCTCAGTCACTGTAAGCACATGGTGCTTGCTGTATGGGTTTGGGAGAATGTGACAGTCAGTCTGCCAGGCCTCCCCATATTTATATGTCTGCCATCATCCTCCATACCAGAGGGACTTTACCTGCTTGACCTGCTTAATTGCAGTGTGTTTCACAGTCATGGATACTCTGTGCAATAGTGTCCATGGTTAAGTCCACCCCTTGATCATGAGCCCAGCTATATGTTGCATCTCTTCTTTGGTGTCCCAAGGTATCATGGGCCCACCAAGCTAGAAATAATTCACCCTTATGTTGCCAATCCAAATCCACCTGAGCCACTTCAGTCCTAGCAGCCTGATCCACCTGCTGGTTGTTCCGATGTTCTTCAGTGGCTGGACTCTTGGGTACATGAGCATCTACATGGTGCACCTTTACAACCAGATTCTCTCTACCTAAGCAGCAGTATCTTGCCATGGCACAGCAGCATCTTGCCACAGCACAGCAGCCCAGATGGCTTTATCTCTGCACTGCCAGTTATTCTGCTTCCGTTGTTGCAATCACCCCCAGAGGACATTTGCCACCATCCATGAGTCAGTACAAAGTACTGGGTGATTTTCCCATTCATCAGTGTCTATGGCCACCTGGATGGCTTTCACCTCTGCAAGGTGACTTGATTCACCTTTTCCTTCAGCAGTTTTCAGACTTGTTGTAGGGGGCTCCATACAGCTGCTTTCCATTTCTAATGCTTTTCCACAAGATGGCAGGATCCATCAGTAAACAAGGCATATTGCCTCTCTCTGTTAATTTATTATACAGTGGGGCCTCTTCAGAACATATTATATCCTTCTCTGGTGACATTCCAAAATCTTTGCCTTCTGGCCAGTCCATGATCACTTCTAAGATTCCTCAATGACTGGGGTTTCCTATGTGAGCTTGTGTGATCAGTGCAACCCATTTACTCCATGTAGCATCTGTTGCATGATGTGTAGAGAAGACCCTCCCTTTGAACATCCAGCCCAGCACTGGCATACGGGGTGCCAGGAGGAGCTGTTTCAGTGCCAATCACCTCTAAAGTGATTTGGATACCTTCATAAGCTGCCAGCATCTCCTTTTCAGTTGGAGTATAATGGGCTTCAGATCCTCTGTATCCCCAACCCTAAAACAATAGGGGTCAACCTCGAGTCTCCCCTGGTGCTTTCTGCCAGAGGCTCCAGGTAGGGCCATTCTCCCCAGGTGCAGTATAAAGCACATTTTTTACATTTTGCCCTGTTTTGACTGGCCTGAGGGCTACAGCATGCACTATCTCTTGCTTGATTTGATCAAAGGCTTGTCCCGGCTCAGGGCCCTATTGGAAATCATTCTTCTGGGTCACATGATAGAGAGGCCTGACAATCAGGCTGTAATTTGGAATGTGCATTCTCCAAAATCCCACACCTAAAAAAGCTTGTGTTTCTTTCTTGTTAGTTGGTGGAGACGTTGTTATCTTGTTAATCACTTCCACTGCGATCCTTCTCAAAAACTTCTGCTGTGTTGCCCCACACAATGTCATCAATGTATTGCAGGTGTTCCAGAGCTTCACCCTGTGCAGTCTGGATCAGTCCATGGCAAATAGTGGAGCTGTGTTTCCACCCCTGGTGCAGTTGATTCCAGGTATACTGGACACCCCTCCAAGTGAAAGGGAACTGTGGCCTGCACTCTGCTGCTGGAGGGATTGAGGAAAATACATTAGCAGTACCAGTTGTGGCAGCACTGGGCTGCCTTTGACTCCAGCTCATATTGAAGTTCCAACATGTCCGGCACAGCAGCACTCAGAGGCAGTGTGACTTCATTCAGGCCACAGTAGTCTATTGTTGGCCTCCATTCTCTGTTAGAGTTTTGCACTGACCATATGGGGCTGTTAAAGGGTGAGAGGGTCCTGCTGATCACTCTTTGGCTCTCCAGTTCACGAATCAGCTTATGGATGAGAATTACAGTCTCGGTGCGATATAGCTTCTGGTGCACTTTTGTGGTAGCGATCAGCACCTGTTCTTCAGCCTTCAGCAAACCCACAGCAGAA